>NC_091979.1:293124846-293453408 GCF_044704955.1 Pristiophorus japonicus
GGGATCTGTGGCCAAGCACTCCCAAGGTCCCTTTGTTCATCTACACTTCAAAGTGACCTACCATTTAATATGTATACCCTTTCCTTATTAGCCTTCCCAAAGTGCATTGCCTCACACTTCTCTGAATTAAATTCCATTTGCCACTGTTCTGTCCACCTGACCAGTAGATTGATATCCTCCTGCAGTCAATGACTTTCCTCTTTATTATCCCCACACAGCCAATTTTAGAGTCAGCTGCAAATATATTTATCATACTCCCTATATTCAAATCTAGATCATTGATGTATACCACAAAAAGCAAGGAACCCAGTACTGAGCCCTGCGGAACCCCACTGGAAACATCCTTCCAGTCACAAAAACATCCATCAACCATTACCCTTTGCTTCCTACCTCTAAGCCAATTTTGGATCCAACTTGCCACTTTGCCCTGGATCCCATGGGCTTTAACCTTCGTGATCAGTCTACCATGTGGGACCTTATCAAAAGCTTTGCCAAAGTCCATATACACTACATCATATGCACTACCCTCATCGACCCTCGTGGTTACCTCCTCAAAAAATTCAATCAAGTTAGTCATACACAATCTTCCTTAACAAATCCATGCTCTAATAGACCCTACCCTTTCTTAAGTTATCCTCTTGCTCTTAATATATTTATGGAACATCCTTGGCTATTTGTGGCTCTGTGTCCCACTCACAAGCTGCTTGCTCTTACGCATTTGTGTGTAATCTCACCGATGTGTTCAAACCGGAGTTGAGATTTATAGAAAGATAGACATTTCAGTACCATCCTTAATTAGCCCACACATTTCTGTGTGTCACCCATTAACCCTTTTTTAATTTCCTTTTATAATGTTTCTATCAGTTAGTGGTCCCTATATATTTTACTGATGTTCCTGAAGTCCTCCTTTCTAAAACAAAGGCAAAATGCTTAAGTAAAAACAGAAAATGAAAGTACACAGCAAGTCATCCAAATGTAAACCTGCCTCATCTCTGATCTGAACATTGACTGTAGTAACTTCAGACCTTAGCTGTATACTTCATTTCTTTACAGCGAGGGTTCTTGTGATGTGGGGTGGGTCTGTCTGTGTCGAGGTAATAAGGAGCTGAATTGATGTTCGGGATGTGAACCCTTTGTTGGTGCTGACAGAGCCTTGCCTGTGTTGGCCTCATTATATTTTTTCTCTTGGGACTGGCAAACCCACTTTCGGTGGGCCAAAATCATCATGGCCTACTTGCAGCCTGGCTCCCTGCCAGGTCCTTGTGCTCAGAATAGTTGGCATCTACTGCAGACCTCTTCTGCAGCAACAAATATTGGCTGCCATGATCAAGGCTTGCTGGCAGTTTTTGGAGAGCATTGATTGCACTTTATGCTTTTTTGCTTGTAAGAAAAGAACTGATGACATCTAGGATATTCTCTAGTTATTACCCTCCTGATTCTACAGGTTAATGATTTGGGCTTAGTCTTGGAAGTATTTGGAGGATATTTCCCTATGAAGACCTTACAAGTTGGGTAATGTTTATTTCTTCTAAGTATGCTTGATGCACATATTTGTTTGTCTCCAAGCTGCCATTAGATGGCAGGGTGGAATGTCCAAAGCATAACATCTTCATTTATTTCAAGAACTTCAAGACTATAGAAAATGTTTTAGTTGTAAAACTGTTGATAACATTGCATTACAATTGGAATGCTAAAAACAGACCAAGTAGCTAACAAAACAAGGATTTAAAAATAACTATATTAGTCATTTTTAACCTTGGGTTATATTTTAAATATAACCCAAGTTTAAACGGGTAGAGTTTCCGCTTTGGGCGCAATTGCTGATCCCGGCGCAAATTGTGCCTGTTTTGAAAAGTGTTTCACACCCCCCCCCCAAATTTCCGCTCACTGACTTGCATATCGGCAAATGGAATCTCTGCAATGAATCAGTGCAATTAGGCAGTGTTTTAAAACTTAATTTTTTAATGCTTTAAAAATATTTCCTTCATATATTTAAAAATGGTAACTTGGTGAAGTTTGATTAAAACAGCTGAAAATAGGTTTACACAAAAAATAAATATTCTCTAGAGTTTAGAAGAATGAGATGTGATTTCATTAAAACATACAAAATTCTTACAGGGCTTGACAGGGTAGATGCAGGGAGGATGTTTGCCATGGCTGGGGAGTCTAGAATCAGGGGTCACAGTCTCAGAATAAGTCAGCCATTTAGGAGTGAGATGAGGAGAAATTTCTTCACTTAGGGTGGTGAATCTTTAGATTTGTCTACCCAAGAGGGCTATGGATGTTCAGTCATTGAGTATATTCAAGACAGAGATCGATAGATTTTTGAACATTAAGGGAATCCAGGGATATGGGGATAATGCAGGAAAGTAGAGTTGAGGTAGATGATCAACCATGATCTTATTGAATGGTGGAGCATGCTCAAGGGGCCAAATGGCCCACTCCTGCTCCTGCTCCTAATTCTTATGTAAGCATTTTTTAATCTCTGTGAATCTACCACGTCTGAGTAACTTGATTTTAAATGACCGAAATTTGCTTTAAAAAAAATATAAAACTATTTTCTAGTTATATTGGGGTTTTTTAGTCCATTAAAACAAAAATCACATTTCAAAGCTTTTAAAACATACCTTTTAGTGTCCTTGCACCCAAAAGACCAGCTTAATTTTAAAAGCCCCACAAACGAGCACAATCAGCAGAAACTCCCAATGGTGATTAATTCACCCTGGGAATGTGGCCAGTTTTGTGGCAGGGCCTGCTTCTAGCATGATGTTTTTAAAACTAGCGGAAACTATCTTTTCCACAATATTTTGTGCTGATTCTAGCCGAATTATGCCAATAAAACAGTGCAGAAAACCAGGCCAAAATATCAGCAATGTAGATGTTAATGAAATACTAGTGGTAATTTTACCTGTTTTTTAAAAAATCTGTAGATCTGTCTGATCTGCAAACTGGTATGGAATGTATTACTCAAATAGTGTTTTTTAATAATTATCCTCATTTCATATAGGGACAGACCACCACCACCTCCACCATCGCTGTCTCATTCGGTTCTTTCTGGCGAATGCAGACGTTTTCCTCTCTTTGATGACTACTCTCCAATGGAGTATGATGGACGTTCCAGGTAAAAGAGTAGTTGGGTGTCACTTGGAATATTTCTTTTCATTTAACAGCTGTAATTGCATTTAAAAATAAATTAATGTTGCCATCCTAATATCTTTATTCAGTTAATTAGATAACAAAATTAATGCCAAGTTTTCAAAATAATAGTGCTATGGTGTTCTAATTCATTTTTTTAACTAGGTCTGGACATTTCAGCGATCATAAAGCCGTGGGTAGTTCAGAAGAAAGTTTGCATGGTGAGCACAGCAGATACACACCTTATTCCACAAGACCACCAATACCGGCTCCAGATCACTTCAGACATGATTTTGAGAGGAACACTTTTCTAGATTCAAGCAGAAGAGGACTAGAACCACAAAACTTTGTTAAACCTTTTACACGAGATTACAATCATGGCCAGCCAACATGGTATGATTCCCACTTGGGTGAAACCGGCAGTGGCAGTTTTGATGAATTTAACCCATTCACACACAGTGTGGATAAGAACAATTATGACTTCCCATTTAAAGTGGAAATGCCTACAACAACTGGCTGGCAAAAGGTTCACTACTATGAGTGGGACTAAATTGCTGCAACTTTAACATGTTTATAATGTATTGCCTTTTCTTTGTGGGGACTGTCATTTTTCATTATAGTTCTAGACTTTTCATCATTGTTCTTTTTGCAAAAATGAATATTAAATACTAAAGGACTACAAACTCTTAAAATTAGTTTTACTTTTTTAAGCTGGATACAAAAGTCCATATCCAAAGTGAAAAAATTTTTTTGTTTATATTTTCATTTTAGGGGGAAAAAATCTCTCAAACAAGATGGCAGAAAACAAAAAAAAATTGCAGCTGTTTGCTTAAATTTGTCTCCAAAGCAATTATCCAGATCAACCCTTAGTCATAGATATTTTTATTCACACGAGAACCGCGATTTCTACACACGCGGCGGGATCGATGCAGCCAGGGTTGGTGGCGTCTGGAAAGCCCGCTCCTGATCGAGTTCACTCTCTCTCCCAAATCTTCCAATGATTGGGCTTGTTAAGCCCACCCTGCGAGCTTCCCAGCCAATTAAGAGGAAGCCGGTTTGATGACCCGTCATCAGCCGGTTTGCTTAAAGGGACCATGCCCACAATGGTTTTGACAGTTTTCTGTCACTGTTCTGCAGCATTGAGGTGCTCCAAACACTGAGAAGCACTGCACAGAAGTGCACGGCTGCACCTAGGCTCTCCCATGACTCCCTCCAGATGCTTATGGAGGGAGTCGCAGCATACGGAGAGGGTCCTCTTCCCTTCCCATGGGCAGAAGAGACCTCCCCAGGACCTCCCCAACGCAGCCTGGTTGCACATTGCACAGAAGGGCACAAGCTGGGACATCATCAGGAGGACCAGGCTGCAGTGGCACAAACCTTTCAATGATCTTAGTAGATCACAAAATGTTATTGCAAAGCCACACTCAACCTCATCCTGCTGTGCCACTCATCACATCCCCATCACTCTGCCTTCCTTACCCTACTCCTGCAAATCCTTACTCACACCAACTTACCTTGCCCCTTCACCCATCCCTGTACATTTTCCATTCCCCATTTCACTAGCCACCCCTCTCACACTCCCTCATCTTTGTCCAATCATACCAACTAACAACACACAAAGATAGACACTTGGGTCCTTTAGCCAATATTCATGTATAGCTAATGTGTTGTCAAACATTGAAATCTTTATTTTCAGCACTTTGCTTTCTTGGTCAGATTTGTGGGCACCTTTTGGAAGTGGTTTAGTGAGTTGTAGTGAATGGAGAGACATAAGGGTATCCCCACAATGGTGATGAGTGTGAAAAGAATGGGTTGAGCATTGCAGGGATGCTTTATGGGGTGGTACCAACCTGGTGCATCATGTGGCAGTCAGGGTGCACAGCATGAAGTGAAGTAAATGTGGCCATGAAGAGGCCATCACTGGCCTCCCGGGCAGCAATGTGGTGGGGTGCTGATGCCCTTTGTCCTGTGCAGCATCAGGTGATTGCAGAGAAGGTTGCTGTTGGTGATGATTGTGTGTTCAGTGATAATGTTGTGGCATTTCGTGGTAGGATTCTAAGGACCAAGGTGAGATTTTTTTCAAGGGCACCGATGCTGCTGGAATAGATGGCAGGTGAGATTGAGATGACAGAAGCGCTCTGTCAATGGTGAGAGGTTGCTCCAAGGAGGTGACAGTGAATAGAGTGTTCACCTCAAACACTTCCAACCTGCATACATCTCAAAAGTCTCTCCCAAAACATGAAGGCTTCAGCTTTTTGACATTGGAAAGTGAACAGCTGTGAAATGGTAGCGCTTATACCACTTCTGCAGCTGTCAACTAGCCATAGTGATGGAGAGTCGCTGAGAACTTGACTCCATTTACCTGGTGTGAAACCCGAGGCACGGCAAACCCATCAAAAGGTTGGTAAAAGTACCTGCTTTAAACCAACTTAACTACCATTTAAGTACCTTTTTTTAATTAGTAAATTACCTGTCCAGCCACTTGCTGTCGGGTCTGTGGTCCGAACGCAGATATGACAGTTCAGAAACTCCCACGGAGGTAGGTTTAGAGCGGGATCCTGACCCACTGTCAATCAGCAACATTTTGACAGTGGGCCCGTCTCCAAACCCGCACTCGCAGCGCTGGGAAGATTCCAGCTGAGAGTTTTGAGCACAGCTTGGTGAGGACGAGGTGGCTGAATCTGCTAAATGGTAACGGGGAAAGCCCAATGAAGAAGTATAAAAATGTTTTGAAAGGCAATTTGGGTGCCTTTCTATGGAACAGAAATTATTGAACTGTATAGTAAGCAGGTGGTTAGGTGAGTTTAATCTATCAAAAAGGCAGGCTTGTTGGACCAAACAGCCTTTTCAGTTCTTAAAAATGTCTACATTCAGCTAACAACGTGAGTTCAACTCAACAAGATGTTTGATGTTTAGCATGGGAAAATATGTCCAAAAAATTAAAGACAACTATTTCTTTTAAATGGCATGTTAAGTTTATTTTATATATCATGAACCAAAGATGCTACATAAATCCACACTGATAATACATTGTTGGGGTATGCATGAATGTATACTGCAACAGCAAACTCTGCATTGGTGATTTCTATATTATGAATACCAGTACTGTAGACTTTTTCAAATATTGTTTGCAACTTTGAATAGCGCATTTGAATAGGAAATCCTGAAACCTGTGGAAGAGGTAAAAAAAAATGATAAATTGCCACAATAGATGCTTGAATTGTGTTTCACAAATCAAAACATTTACTCCAATTGCAGAAAATTGAGTTGGCAGAAAACAATATGCCATATATGGTGCTGACATATATATCCCACACTCTTTGTAACTATCAGCTGTAATTTTGCACACCATGATAACTTGCTGAGACCCAGTAGTATTTTTTTCTAAATTTTCTTTGAGAAAATAATCCACACCAATATTTTGTCAAGTTAATAATATACAGTCTTGTCACACAACATAGTACTTGCAGAAAACTACATTAGCACATTGGGAACATGAGTAAAAAAGCATAGGTTACAACATGGAAATAGGCCATTTGATCCAGCTAATCAATGTTGGTCTTTACGCTCTGTGAGCATATAGTTGTATTTTCATTTACCCACCCTGTTCTCCTATCCCTTCAACCCCTTTTCTTTCATCTGTTCAATCTAATTTTGAATGTTGACCTAGTTGTTGTAACTACTAACCCTGGAAGTGAATTCCACAGCCTCACAAAGTTCTGTGAAGATGTTTCTCATGCCCTCAGTTCTAAAATCTATTACAAGTACAGCGTTGAAAATCCGTACTGCTCCGGAATCCGGACACCGGGACAATCCGTGGCAGGGTCGTCCGGAATCCAGAAAATGTTCCGGAATCCGAACCCGCCGCCGCCACTGCACTCCCCCCTCTCGGGCCGCCACCGACCTCTCCGCCCGCCTCTGGCCACTGCTCAGCCTCTCAAACCGCCCCCCTACCTACCTACCTTGGCCCAGGTGTTTCTGGACTCGGGACATCAGAAAGACATTCCGAAGTCCAGAAATACCCGAACCTGGGCTCGGGCATTTCCAGGTTTAGGACGCCAGAAAGACGTTCCGAAGTCCGGAAATATGCAGAATCCAGAATGACCTCGGTCCCGAGGCTTCTGAATTTTCGACGCTGTTCCTGTACATTTAATTTTGTATCTATGTCCATTGTTCTTGACTCAATACTGGAAACATGCTGCTTCTATCCCATTTTTTCATAATTTTAAACACTTCTATTATATCGCCCCATAGCCTGCATTCTAATGAAAAAAGACTTTTTGTATTTCCTCATACTAGCCAGCATCCTAGTGAAACCTTCTCTAAAGCTTCAATATCCTTCCTATAGTGTGGAACCCAATACTGCACAGAGTACTCTAACTGAGGTCTTAAGGTTTTATATAGATTTATCATGATCTCTTGGCTTTTATATTCTAGGGCAGAGAAATTGGCTAACCCACACCCGTTCGTTGTTATGCAGGCAGCACATTAAATTGGTGCTACCTGCTCTTTTAAATGATTTGCTGTGTGCAACCAGCATTCCCCGCACTGTTCATTGGCTGCATGTATTAACTGGCAGCCTGATATTGCGAGTAACTAATGCTACTTAAAGGCAGCCTTAATTTCTTAAATTGTGGCTGCAAGAAGTGATGGGAGCTTTTTCAAAAGTCAATTTGGGCTGTGATACTTTGAGCAATGGCTGAACATGTGAGAGAGCGAGCACGAAGGTTTTCAGACAATGCACTGGAGGTCTTAGTGGAAGAGGTGTAAAAAAGGAGAGACGCCTGAATCTACAGTCGGGGGGGGGGGGAAGAGGGGAGAGGGGGAGCGGGCAGGAGGCCCTCCAGAGGCAGTGGGAAGAAGTATTACGGAGGTCAATGCCAGGAGCATTGCTCCAAAAACATGGATGCAATGTAGGAAGAAGTTTAACAATCTGACATGCGTTGTCAAGGTGAGTGAGTTAATTTTCAAATGGCATACCTGAACAACTGCACCAATAGTCTCACTGCTCAATTCACTACACCCCATCACCTAACTACCAACAATCTCTACCAATCTGTACTCAACCCTTCAATTCATATACTTTACTTCACCCTCACACACTTAACACTGTTGCAAACCTTGCACACATAGCTCACACACACTGGCAGCTGTTCAACCATGACAGCCACATCACCAAAATGTTGCACGACAGTCACTGACACACTTCCTCTTTCTTGCAGAAGGTGGTGCATAACAGCAGGCAGCAAGAAAGAACTGGAGGAGGACAAGCCACCTGCACATTTTAACATCCATGGAGGAGATAGTGCTGGCCAAAATGGAAAGGCATTGCTGAGACTGTGGCCACTGGCGGGGCTGAAAGGATTGATGAGGGTAACTGCATACCTCAATACTCCTCTCATTCCCCTTATCCTGCCTGTTTCACACATTGCAGATGGTGTAAGCATGCATTTCTTCCTTTCTCCTCTCCCCTTTCACAACCCAACCCTTGTCTCTTATTCACTTCAGATACCCTAGAACTGGAACATTCCCAGTCTGTGGAGGAAGAGCCACTGTCACTTGAACTTACACTCGCGCCCAGCAGTTCAGACATCGATACTGGGTATTTCAGAGGCTAGGATAGCGGAGGGCTCTGCACATGGTGAGACACCAGGCACAAGTCCGTATAAACCAGGGGGTGGGGGGGAAGATAGAACAGATACCAGCTCAACGGAGGGCAAGGTCGTAAACTAGTTCTGTTGCAGAGGAGTCAGATGAGGACTTTGATGGACCAGGGTATAGAAGGCGGCTGATGGGCACTGGAAAGCTCAAGGAGCATTGAGGTGTCTAGCACCAATTTGGCGCAGAGATTGGAGCCATCCTTTTCAACATGGAACAGGTGGTTGCCAATGTTCCCTTTAGTTTTTTTTGTGCGCGGTCCCTTTAAATTGCTGTGCGACCCATTGACATTTTGCGCCTGAGCAGTCCAGCAATCTATTCTCCAACGGATTATTATTCTTAGGCGGTCCCTCGTATCGAGATGACTTGCTTCCACACCAAAAAGGGGATGAATTCACAGGTGTTAAAATGAGGGACCTGATATTCCAGGTCCCGAACTACATATTGAAGAGTGGAAGATGCCTGTGCGTGAATTTTTTTAACGTGGTGGCCGTTGCACACCAACCACCACACTGTCTTGCCAGAACTAGGTCTTTGTCCAGTGACAAGACGACTGGAGACCAGCTCTGCTGTACGGACCCAGTGCGGACACACCGCAGTGTGAGCTGGGCCTGCACCTCCTGGGCCCCTAACTCACGCCTCTTCTGGACCCTGATCATGTCGTTCTACAATCCCTTGCCACTCCTTCGCCCCAACCTTGCCACTCCTTCGCCCCAACCTTGCCACTCCTGCTGCTTGCCGCCTCTCCTGCTGTACCCACGCTCCAATCACCAACCTGGGTTATGATGAGTTATAATCTCCAACAGATTAGTAGGATTTTTGAGGCACTGCCCCGGGAGAGTAGCACTGGCTCCATGGAGCACAAACCTGCTGTCCTCTTGGTCACCCTCCAAGGCCATCTGCAGTCTCCTCAATTGGAGGGCAGGAGCCTTCCACCACCCATGCTGCCGCCACTGGGGAAGCACCTCGTAGGAACACCAAGATAGGCAATGGCACACCACAGGCTGGCACCAAGGGAATGCATGTGATTGGTTTATTTTTGTATGCAATAGGTCTTGATTGAAGTTATAAAATTGGACTGAAATTATTTTCTGCTAGTTTTTATTTTTGAGTTGTCAGAATAAGGACAATGTGCTGGTCAGTGATAGAGGAATGGTAGGGAGCATGGGACTGTTGGTGAATGGGAGGTGTGCTTGAGGTTACTGGTATCACTCATGAATTATTTGAACACATCGAGCCCGGTCAGAAAGGAGCTGCCTACATTGTATTTTACCTTCCTCTTCGTGTTCCTCTTCCTCTTTCTCATGCTCCTGCTCCTCGGCTTCTGGCCTGATCGGGCTTTTCACTCATAATGACCAGGTTGTGTAGCATGCAGCACACTACCACAAAGACACTACTCAGCTGAGTACTGCAGGGCTCCTCCAGATTGACCCAGGCAGCAGAAGCGTTGCTTGAAAACATTAATAGTGTGCTCTATAATGTTCCTTATGGCAGTATGGTTCTTTTGTTGGCCTGCTGTGCATGTGTGGATGGGTTCCGAACCAGTCATAAGCCATATCATGAGTGGCTAACCCTTGCCGCCCAGTAGCCAGCCTTTGATTTGCCGTGGTGAGCCTAATGTAGCTGGCATCGAGGACTGCTGCAGAATGAAGGAACCGTGACTATTGTCAGAATAATGGGCATTCACCTGGATGATGAGCTGCCTGCAGGTGCACACAAACTGCACAGTTAAGGGAGTGGAAACCCTTTCGGTTTGCATGAGGCTCACGCAAGGCAATGTGCGTGCAGTCAATGCCACCCTGCAGGATGAGGAAGCCTGCATTTGTGCAAACACTCGTGCTCGCTCCACTTGCTTGTCTCTGGCATGAGGGAATGAGATGAAACTGTCTGTGAATAGAGAGCCTATGTGACCTCCCTTATACAGAAATGTCTACAAACTGAGATGTTGCTTATATCTCCAGCAGTAGCCTGGAAGGAGCCAGATGCATAAAAGTTAAGCCACAGTCACCATGACATCCACAGGCAATGCTGTCCTTGTCCTACTTTGAGATTGCAGTTGGCACATTTCAGTCATTTTTTTGTGAAGCAATGCCATTTCAAGCATTGATCCTTGCTGAAGTTGAGGCAAGAGAATTATTTTCCTAAGACTGCTGAGAACCCTTCTCCCTCTCCTTCACCTCCTAGCATCTTGTCCTGCTGTGCATAGCCTCTCTTCATTCTCCCAGTCATGCTCAATACCCAGAGGAAGCCCTACCAGATCACCCATATCTGGAAACAACTTGTTTCAGCACAAGCTTTTAAATCAAAACAGCACTTAGCGCCAGCCCTGTCGACTATTCAAACTTTAGCCAAGTATAGGAAAGCTTAAAAAATGCATACAATTGAGCCAGGAGAAATAATCCAGCAACTAATCTAAGTAGTTATGATCCTTTTAAATAGCGCTGGTGGGAGTGGGGTTTCCTTCATTTCACTTAGTGCAAGGTTAAGAGAGTGCATAGGCTGGCATCTGAATCACTGATTGACATCATAATCTGCCTGCTCTGCAATCTGCCAACGGTCGTTATTTGTTGTAGGCATTTAATGCCTACATGCAAATATGACCATACCAAATTAGGACAGAAATTCAGAAATTAGTGTTTGGGCTCTTGAAGCCCTACATCTTTGGGGTGGCTTGAAGCATAGCACTTAAAAAGCCCTTGCTCACAAGTTTAGTGACAATGGCAAGTCACTTCAACGAATACATTAAACTTATTGAATGCCACACTTTAAAAATAAGAGATCTGCAGTGTAATTTTAGGTCACATTTATTTGTAACACCTAAAGCTCTGATTTGGCCCCCTTGATGAAAAGTTCTGATTGCTGATCCTCTTGAAGGATAGGACACACCCAGCATTTTCTCTGGAATGTGTAATTAGAACCGCCTTGCCTGCGTAATCAGTGCCTTTGCATGAGCCTGTTCCACCAGTCAATAAGATCATGGCTTATCTGATCTTGGCCTCAACTCCACTTTCCTGCCCGCTCCCCATAACCCTTGACTGCCATATCATTCAATCATCTGTTTGATGACTACATGTTCAGGAAGTGGATCCTGATGCAGCACTTGACGGACCGCATTGCGGTACTGGAGCTGCGGATGGATTCACTCTGGAGCATCTGCGATTCGGAGGATGCCGTGAATAGCACGTTTCGTGAGTTGGTCATACCGCAGGTAAAGGTTACACAGGGAATGGGTGACCAGCTGGAAAAGCAGTGGAAGGAATGTAGTGCAGGGGTCCCCTGCGGTCATCCCCCTCCAAAACAGATACACCGTTTTGGGTACTGTTGGGGGGTATGACTCATCAGGGGAGCGCAGCAACAGCCAAGTTCATGGCACCGTGGGTGGCTCTGTTGCACAGGAGGGCAGGAAAAAGTGGGGGAGCTATAGTGGTAGGGGATTCTATTGTAAGGGAAATAGATAGACGTTTCTGCGGCCGCAATCGAGACTCCGAGATGGTATGTTGCCTCCCTGGTGCAAGGGTCAAGGATGTCTCGGAGTGGCTGCAGGACATTTTGGAGGGGGAGGGTGAACAGCCAGTTGTGATGCATATAGGTACCAACGATATAGGTAAAAACCAGGATGAGGTCCTACAAGCTGAATTTAGGGAGCTAGGAGTTAAATTAAAGAGTAGGACCTCAAAGACAGTAATCTCAGGATTAGTCAGAGTCAGAGTAGGAATTGCAGGATAGCTCAGATCAATATGTGGTTTGAGGAGTGGTGCAAGAGGGAGGGATTCAAATTCCTGGGACATTGACACCGATTCTGGGGGAGGTGGGACCAGTAGAAATCGGACGGTCTGCACCTGGGCAGGACCAGAGCCAATGTCCTAGGGGGGGTGTTTGCTAATGCTGTTGGGGAGGGGTTAAACTAATATGGTAGGGGGATGGGAGGAACCTATGCAGGGAGACAGAGGGAAGTAGAATGGAGGCAGAAGCAAAAGGTAGAAAGAAAAGTAAAAGTGGAGGGCAGAGAAACCCAAGGCAAAAATCAAAAAGGGCCACATTACAGAAAAACTCTAAAGGGGCAAAGTGTGTTTAAAAAGACAAGCTTGAAGGCTCTGTGCCTCAATGCGAGGAGTATTCGGAATAAGGTGGACGAATTAACTGCGCAGGCAGCAATTAACGAATATGATATAATTAGCATCACGGAGACATGGCTCCAGGGTGACCAAGGCTGGGAACTCAACATCCAGGGGTCTTCAACATTCAGGAAGGATAGGCAGAAAGGAAAAGAAGGTGGGGTAGCGTTGCTGTTAAAGAGGAAATTAACGCAATAGTAAGGAAGGTCATTAGCTTGGATGATGTGGAATCTGTATGGGTGGAGCTGCGGAACACCAAAGGGCAGAAAACGCAAGTGAGAGTTGTGTACAGACCACCAAACAGTAGTAGTGAAGTTGGGGACAGCAGCAAACAAGAAATTAGGGACGCGTGCAATAAAGGTACAGCAGTTATCATGGGCGGCTTTAATCTACATATAGATTGGGCTAACCAAACTGGTAGCAATACAGTGGAGGAGGATTTCCTGGAGTCTTGGGGCTGGTTTTCTCGACTAATATATCGAGGAACCAACTAGGGGGCTGGCTATCCTAGACTGGGTGATGTGTAATGAGAAAGGACTAATTAGCAATCTTGTTGTGCAAGGCCCCTTGGGGAAGAGTGACCATAATATGGTAGAATTCTTTATTAAGATGGAGAGTGACTTAGTTAATTAAGAGACTAGGGTCCTGAACTTAAGGAAAGGTAACTTTGATGGTATGAGACATGAATTGGCTAGAATAGACTGGCGAATGCTACTTAAAGGATTGACGGTGGATAGGCAATGGCAAACATTTAAAGATCACATGGATGAATTTCAACAACTGTACATCCCTGTCTGAAGTAAAAATAAAACAGGGAAGGTGGCTCAACTGTGGCTAACAAGGAATAGTGTTAAATCCAAGGAAGAGGCATATAAATTGGCCAAAAAAAGCAGCAAATGTGAGGACTGGGAGAAATTTAGAATTCAGCAGAGGAGGACAAAGGGTTTAATTAGGAGGGGGGAAAATAGTATGAGAGGAAGCTTGCTGGGAACATAAAAACTGACTGCAAAAGCTTCTATAGATATGTGAAGAGAAAAAGATTAGTGAAGACAAATGTAGGTCCCTTGCAGTCAGATTCAGATGAATTTATAATGGGGAACAAAGAAATGGCAGACCAATTGAACAAATACTTTGGTTCTGCCTTCACGAAGGAAGACACAAATAACCTTCCGGAAATACTAGGGGACCGAGGGTCTAGTAAGAAGGAGGAACTGAAGGAAATCCTTATTCGGCAGGAAATTTTGTTCGGGAAATTAATGGGATTGAAGGATTGAATGGGATTAAATCCCTGGGGCCTGATAGTCTGCATCCCAGAGTACTTAAGGAAGTGGCCCTAGAAATAGTGGCTGCATTGGTGATCATTTTCCACCAGTCTATCGACTCTGGATCAGTTCCTATGGACTGGAGGATAGCTAATGTAACACCACCGTTTAAAAAAGGAGGGAGAGAGAAAACGGTTAATTATAGACCGGTTAGCCTGACATCAGTAGTGGGGAAAATGTTGGACTCAATTATTGAAGGTGAAATAGCAGCGCATTTGGAAAGCAGTGACAGGATCGGTCCAAGTCAGCATGGATTTATGAAAGGGAAATCATACGACAAATCTTTGAGAATTTTTTGAGGATGTAACTAGTAGAGTGGACAAGGGAGAACCAGTGAATTTAGTGTATTTTATTTTTCAAAAGGCTTTTGACAGTCCCACACGAGATTGGTGTGCAAAATTAAAGCACGTTGGGGGTAATGTACTGACATGGATAGAGAACTGTTTGGCAGACAAGAAGCAGAGTCGGGATAAACTGGTCCTTTTCAGAATAGAAACATAGAAAATTGTGCAGGAGCAGGCCATTCAGCCCCTGTAGCCTGCACCGCCATTCAATGAGTTCATGGCTGAACATGCACTTCAGTACCCCCTTCCTGCTTTCTCGCCATACCCCTTGATCCCCCGAGTAGTAAGGACTTCATCTAACTCCCTTTTGAATATATTTAGTGAATTGGCCTCAACTACTTTCTGTGGTAGAGAATTCCACAGGTTCACCACTCACTGGGTGAAGAAGTTCTCCTCATCTCGGTCCTAAATGGCTTACCCCTTATCCTTAGACTGTGACCCCTGGTTCTGGACTTCCCCAACATTGGGAACATTCTTCCTGCATCTAACCTGTCTAAACCTGTCAGAATTTTAAACGTTTCTATGAGGTCCCCTCTCATTCTTCTGAACTCCAGTGAATACAAGCCCAGTTGATCCAGTCTTTCTTGATAGGTCAGTCCCACCATCCTGGGAATCAGTCTGGTGAATCTTTGCTGCACTCCCTCAATAGCAAGAATGTCCTTCCTCAAGTTAGGAGACCAAAACTGTACACAATACCCCAGGTGTGGCCTCACCAAGGCCCTGTACAACTGTAGCAACACCTCCCTGCCCCTGTACTCAAATCCCCTCGCTATGAAGGCCAACATGCCATTTGCTTTCTTAACCGCCTGCTGTACCTGCATGCCAACCTTCAATGACTGATGTACCATGACACCCAGGTCTCGTTGCACCTCCCCTTTTCCTAATCTGTCACCATTCAGATAATAGTCTGTCTCTCTGTTTTTACCACCAAAGTGGATAACCTCACATTTATCCACATTATACTTCATCTGCCATGCATTTGCCCACTCACCTAACCTATCCAAGTCACTCTGCAACCTCATAGCATCCTCCTCGCAGCTCACACTGCCACCCAACTTAGTGTCATCCGCAAATTTGGAGATACTACATTTAATCCCCTCGTCTAAATCATTAATGTACAATGTAAACAGCTGGGGCCCCAGCACAGAACCTTGCGGTACCCCACTAGTCACTGCCTGCCATTCTGAAAAGTACCCATTTACTCCTATTCTTTGCTTCCTGTCTGACAACCAGTTCTCAATCCACGTCAGCACACTACCCCGAATCCCATGTGCTTTAACTTTTCACATTAATCTCTTGTGTGGGACCTTGTCGAAAGCCTTCTGAAAGTCCAAATATACCACATCAACTGGTTCTCCCTTGTCCACTTTACTGGAAACATCCTCAAAAAAAAGAATGGCAGGCAGTGACTAGTTGGGTGCCGCAGGGCTCAGTGCTGTGACCCCAGCTATTTACAATATACATCAATGATTTAGAGGAAGGAATTGAGTGTAATATCCAAATTTGCAGACAACACTAAGCTGGGTGGCAGTGTGAGCTGTGAGGAGGACTCTTAAGAGGCTGCAGGATGACTTGGACAGGTTAGGTGAGTGGGCAAATGTATGGCTGATGCAGAATAATGTGGATAAATGTGAGGTTATCCACTTTGGTGGCAAAAACACAAAGGCAGAATATTATCTGAATGGCGGCAGATTAGAAAAAGGGGAGGTGCAACGAGACCTGGGTGTCATGGTATATCAGTCATTGAAAGTTGGCATGCAGGTACAGTAGGTGGTGAAGAAGACAAATGGTATGTTGGCCTTCATAGCTAGGGGATTTGAGTATAGGAGGGAGGTCTTACTGCAGTTGTACAGGGCCTTGGTGAGGCCTCACCTGGAATATTGTGTTCAGTTTTGGTCTCCTAATCTGAGGAAGGATGTTCTTGCTATTGAGGGAGTCCAGCGAAGGTTCACCAGACGGATTCCCAGGACGGCAGAACTGACATATAAGGAGAGACTGGATCGACTGGGCCTGTATTCACTGGAGTTTAGAAGGATGAGAGGGGATCTCATAGAAACATATAAAATTCTGATGGGACTGGACAGGTTAGATGCAGGAAAAATGTTACCGATGTTGGAAGTTTAGAACCAGGGGACACAGTCCTAAATGGTTTTTCCCTTATCCTTGGACTGAGGAGAAACTTCTTCACTCAGAGAGGTGTTAACCTGTGGAATTCTGTACCGCAGAGAGTTGTTGATGCCAGTTCATTGGATATATTCAAGAGGGAGTTTAGATATGGCCCTTACAGCTAAAGGGATCAAGGGGTATGGAGAGAAAGCAGGAAAGGGGTACTGAGGTGAATGATCAGCCATGATCTTATTGAATGGTGGTGCAGGCTCGAAGGACTAAATGGCCTACTCCTGCACCTATTTTCTATGTTTTTACGTCTATCTCCACCATACATTCAATGACCTAGCCTTAACAGCTCTCTGGTAGAGAATTCCAAAGATTCACGACCCTCTGGGAAAAAAAATACCTTCTCATCGCCATTTGAAATGTGCGACCCCTTATTCTGAAACTATGTTCCCTATTTCTAGATTCCCCCACTAGATGAAATATCCTCTCTGCATCTACCCTGCCAAGCCCCCTCAGAATTTTATACGTTTCAATAAGATCACCTCTCATTCTTCTAAACTCTAGTGAAATATAGGACCAACCTGCTCAACCATTCTTCATAAGACAACCTCTTCATCTCAGGAATCAACCTAGTGAACTTTCTCTGAACTGCCTCCAATGCAAGTATATCCCCCTTAAAGACGGAGACTAAAACAGTACGCAGTACTCCAGGTGTGGTCTCACCAACGCCCTGTACAGTAACAAGACTTCCCTACTTTTATACTCCATCCACCTTGCAAAAAAGGCCAACATTCCATTTGCCTTCATAATTATTTGCTGTACTTGCATGCTAACTTTGTGTTTCATGTACAAGGACCCCCAGCTCCCTCTGTACCTCAGCATTTTGTAGTCTCTCTATTTAAAATAATTTACTTTTTTGTTCTTCCTACCAAAGTGGATAACCTCACATTTTCCCACATTATGTTCCATCTGTCAAGTCTTTGCCCACTCACTTAACCTATCTATATTGCTTTGCAGATTCTTTGTGTCCTCTTCGTAACTTGCTTTCCCAGCTATCTTTGTATCATCAGAAAATTTGGCTACATTACACTCTGTCCCCTCATTCAAGTCATTAATATAGATTGTAAATAGTTGAGGTCCCAGCACTGATCCCTGTGGCACCCCACTAGTTACAGTTTGCCAACCTGAAAATGACCCATTTATCCTAACTGTCTCTCTTTTCTGTTAGCTAATCCATGCTTAATATATTACCCCCAACCCTGTGAGCTCTTATGCAGTAATCTTTTATGTGGCACCTTATTGAATGCCTTCTGGAAATCCAAATACACTACATCTACTGGTTCTCCTTATTCACCCTGCTCATTACATCCTCAAAGAACTCTAGAAAATTTGTCAAACATGATTTCCCTTTCATACAATTAAGCAGAGTCAGCATGATTTTGTTATGATTTTCTAAATGCCTTGCTACTACTTCCTTAATAATGGACACTAGCATTTTCCCAATGACAGATATTAGGCTAACTGTTCTATAGATTGCTGCCTTCTGTCTGTCTCCTTGAATAGGGGTGTTATATTTGAGGTTTTCCAATCCACTGGGACCTCTCCAGAATGCAGGGAATTTTGGTAGATTACAACTAAAGCATCCACTATCTCTGCAGCCACTTCTTTTAAGACCATAGCATGCAGGCCATCAGGCCCAGGGGACTTATCCACTTTTAGTCTCATTAGTTCACCTAGTACTTTTTTCTCTAGTGATTGTTTTAAGTCCCCTCTCCTCCCCCCCCCCCCCCTCCCCCTCACTATAGCCCCTTGATGATTATTATTATTATTGGGATGCTTTTTGTGTCTTCTACCATGAAGACCGATACAAAATATTTGTTCAAAGTCTCTGCCATTTCCCTGTTTCCCATTATTAATTCTGCAGGCTCATCCTCTAAAGGACCAACGTTTACTTTAGCTACTCTCTTCCTTTTTATATACCTGTAGAAGCTCTTATTGTCTGTTTTTATATTTCTTGTTTGTTTACTCTCTCAATCTATCTTCTCTCTCATTTTTTTAGTCATCCTTTGCTGGTTTCCCAAAATCTTCCAGTCTTGTGGCCTACCACTAATCTTCGCAACATTGTGTGCCGTTGTTTTCAATTTGATACCATCATTAACTTCCTTTGTTAGCCACGGATGGTTCATCCTTCTCTTAGAGTCTATCTTTTTAACTGGAATATATCTTTGACAAGAGTTATGAAATATCTCCTTAAATGTCTGCCACTGCTTATCTACTGTCTTACCCTTTTAATCTATTTTCCCAGTCCACTTCAGCCAACTCTGTCCTCATATTTTGTAATTGCCTTTATTTAAGTTCTGGACACTGAGACCCAAGTTTCTCACCCTCAAATTGAATTTGAAATTCTAACATGCTATGATCACTCTTCCCTGGAGGATCCTTTACTATGAGATCATTAATTAATCCTATCTCATTACACATTACCAGATCTAAAATAGCCTGCTCCCTGGTTGGTTCCACAATGTATTGTTCTAAGAAATCATCCCAAATGCACTCTATGAACTCATCCTCCAGGCAACCTTTGCCAATTTGATTTGTCCAATCTATATGAAGATTAAAATCACCCATGATTATTGCCATACCTTTCTTACAAGCCTCCATTATTTATTGATTTATACTCTGTCCTACAGTGTAGACTACTCCCACCAGTGACTTATTTCCCTTATTATTTCTTATCTCCACCCAAACTGATTCTACATCTTGATCTTCTGAGGCAATATCATTTCTCACTATTTTATTAACAGAGCTACCCCACCTCCTTTTCCTTTCTGCCTATCCTCCGAAATGCGAGCCATTCTGACTGCCAACTCCGGACAGAACAGAGCTCACTTGGAACAGATAGGACTCACTCTCAAGGGGAGAGACCTTACTGCTCCCCCCCCCCCCACACACAAACAAGTTCTGCCCCCATCCCTCAAAGGACTGACACCTCCCCCCCCCCCCCCAAGTGTCTGACATATTCCCCCCCAACAAGTTCCTGAATTTCCCCCTCCCCGCCCCCCCCACCCCACCATCGATGGGGCATTATGTGTGGGTCACAGATTGTTAACAGGTTTATTGGATATGAAGTGAATAGCGGCAGTGTCGTGACTTCTAGATTTCGTCCAGTCCAATGATGTCACTTGCCACACATGCACCGAGCTTTCCGAGAAATCAACCAGGTACAGAGAGAGGAGAGGGAGAAGGTGGTGCGGGTGTAAAGGGATTGGGGTTGGGAAAACATGATCCGTCTTACCATCTGGATAATATTCTCGCTTTCACCCCCATCCCCTTAGACCTGGATCATGTTCTTCTCCCATTCTCACTGTGCTCTCCGTGCTCTTTTTTTCCCCTTGCCCCACTGAGTTCGCTCCCTCTCTCTCCCCTCCAATTCCCTCTCTCTCTCTCTCTCTCTCTCTCTCTCTCTCTCTCTCTCTCTCTCTCTCTCTCTCTCTCTCTCTCTCTCTCTCTCTCTCTCTCTCTCTCTCTCTCTCTGATCCCCCCCCCCCACTCTCCCTAATCTTGTTCTCGCCCTCCCATCTCCGATTTCCTCTCTTTCTTAGAAGGCCGCGAAAATGTTCGTGTAGATAATCACAGTGATATTCTAGGAAAAAGATCTTGAGGCTCCTTTAGTGTAGTTGTTAGATATGTGAACCTAACCTATTTATAAGACTTGCCACTAGGGGACACACCTGTGGGAGACCTATGGGTCACCTGTGTACCCTGGAACAAGCAGGTATAAAAAGCAGTCCACCATGCTGGTGCCTTTGGAGTTATATTAAAGAGACCAAGGTCACAATGGTTTGAGCTTACAACACAATCTTGTGGAGTTATTCTGAACTTAACAACTGGTGACGAGTTATAGATCACAAACTTGCATGCAGAAATGGCTACTTTGGTATTCTTGAGAGATTTGTTGAGGGTGATGATTGGGAAGCCTTTGTTGAGCGTCTCAACCAGTACTTCGTGGCAAACGAACTGGACACGGCTGAGACGGAGACCAAGCGCAGGACAATTCTCCTCACCGTATGTGGGTCGTCGGTATATGGCCTCCTCAAAAATCTACTGGCCCCAGACAAATCAACGGACAAGACTTACACAGAGCTGTGTGTGCTGGCCCGGGCACACCTCCAGCCGAAGGAGAATATCTTAATGGCCACGTATCGCTTTTACACGCACCAGCACTCCGAGGGCCAGAACGTGGCGTGTTTTGTCATCGACCTAAGACGCCTTGCGGGACAGTGCGAATTCGCAAGATCTTTGGGGGAAATGTTGCAGGACCTTTTTCATGCTCGGAATTGGCTGCAAGGCTATCCTCCGCAAACTACTGTCTGCCGAATCCTTAGATCTGAGCAAGGCCATCACGATAGCCCAGGCCTTCATATCCATTAGTGACAACACAAAACAGATATCTTCACAGAATCATAGC
The DNA here is from genome assembly GCF_044704955.1 of Pristiophorus japonicus. Lineage (NCBI taxonomy): Eukaryota > Metazoa > Chordata > Chondrichthyes > Pristiophoridae > Pristiophorus > Pristiophorus japonicus. The sequence continues at coordinate 293,146,004 of NC_091979.1, forward strand.
TTACCGGCAAGTACTGTGCATAAAATAATGCCTTCAGCAGGCAGAACTGTACATGGTAGGGCCCACATGACCACAGAGGCCAGGCCTAGGGTGATTCAGAGGCCGCTGGGGTGTGCTAATGTGAATCCATTAACACCATGCTGGCGCCGTGGGGGCAGTCATAGAGCCCATCAATGTCGATTCAAGCACTATGTGTGCAAGGGTTGTGGAACAATAGGGCACTTCCAGCGAATGTTCAAGCGACCTCGGACTCACCACGTGGCAGTCAGCAGAGGGTGATTGATACAGTGCGGATCACACTGAATGAGCAAGAGAAGCAACTCAACCGCGGGTTGAAGAGGAAGTGTATGGGGTACACACCTTCACCACCAAAAGCCCTCCAATAATGTTAAAAGTTAAACTTAATGGCATTCCAGTCTCCATGGAATTGGACACTGGGGCGAGTCAATCGATTATGAACCAGAAGGCTTTTGAGAAACTGTGGGGTAACAAGGCACAGAGGCCAAAACTGAGCCCGATTCACGCTACGCTGCGCAACTACACCAAAGAACTCATACCTGTTATCGGCAGTGCGGCAGTGAAAGTATCATATAACGGAATGGTGCATGATTTACCACAATGGATTGTACCAGGCAATGGCCCAACGCTGTTCGGCAGGAGCTAGCTAGGCAAGATCCGGTGGAACTGGGACGACATCAAAGCACTGTCTTCGGCGGATGACGCCCCGTGCGCCCAGGTGCTAAACAAATTCCCAGCGTTATTTGAGGCAGGCATCGACAACGTCACAGGCACCAAAGTGCAGATCCATCTTGTTCCTGGGCATGGCCCATTCATCTCAAGGTCCGAGCAGTCCCATATATGATGCAAGAGAAAGTCGAAATCGAGCTGGACATACTTCAACGAGAGGGAATCATATCGCCAGTCGAGTTCAACGAGTGGGCCAGTCCAATCGTGCCGGTGCTAAAGAGTGATGTGACGGTCAGAATCAGCGGAGACTACAAAGTGACGATCAACCGAGTCTCGTTACAGGACCAAGACCCACTACCCAAAGCAGAGGACTTATTCGCAACGCTAGCAGGGGGAAAGTCATTCACCAAGCTAGATCTAACCTCTGCTTACATGACGCAGGAGCTGGCTGAACCATCAAAGAAATTGATGTGCATCAACACACACAAAGGACTGTTCATGTACCACAGATGTCCTTTTGGGATTCGCTTGGCTGCGGCCATCTCCCAGAGGAACATGGAGAGTCTGCTGAAATCGGTTCCATGCACCGTGGTGTTACAAGATGACATCTTGATCACTGGTCGCAACACCACCGAACACTTGCACAACCTGGAAGAGGTTCTAAAGCGACTGGACAGAGTGGGACTCGGGCTGAAACGCTCCAAGTGTGTTTTCCTGGCGCCAGTGGTCGTATTTCTGGGGAGAAAGATTGCGGCAGACGGCATCAGACCCACGGATTCCAAGTCGGAGGTCATCAAGAATGCACCCAGACCACAGAATGTGACGGAGCTGCATTCGTTTCTGGGACTCCTCAATTATTTTGGTAAATTTCTACCGGGGTTGAGCACACTGCTGGAATCTTTGCATTTATTGCTATGCAAGGGTGACGACTGGGTTTGAGGTAGATCTCAAGAGACAGCCTTTAATAAGGCCAGAAATCTGCTATGCTCTAACAAGTTACTTGTATTGTATGACCCATGTAAACGTTTAGTACTAGCATGTGATGCGTCGTCGTACGGGGTCGGTTGTGTGTTACAGCAAGCAAATGTGTCAGGCAAACTGCAACCGGTTGCATATGCATCCAGGAGTTTATCCATGGCTGAAAGAGCCTACAGTATGGTTGAGAAAGAAGCGTTGGCATGTGTATACGGAGTTAAGAAAATGCACCAATATCTATTTGGTCTCCGGTTCAAGCTCGAAACCGACCACAAACCGCTTACCTCACTGCTCTCAGAAAGCAAAGGTTTCAACACCAATGCTTCGTCCTGCATCCAGAGATAGGCACTAACATTGTCTGCTTATGACTCTGTAATCCACCACAGACCAGGCACTGAGAACTGCGCTGACGCCCTCAGTTGGCTGCCATTGCCCACCACCGGGGTGGAAATGGCGCAACCCGTAGACTTGCTTCTGGTAATGAATTCTTTTGAGAGTGAGGGGTCACCCATCATGGTTCGCCAGATCAGGACCTGACTAGCCAAGACCCCGTGCTATCACTAGTAAAAAGCTGCATCCTCAATAGGAGCTGGTCGGCGGTTCCTGAGGAAATGCAAGATGAAATCAAGCCATTTCACCGACACAAAGATGAATTGTCCATCCAATCGGATTGTCTCCTATGGAGGAATCGCTTGATCTTGCCAAAAAAAGGCAGGGAAACATTTATACGTGACCTGCACAATACCCACCCAGGCATAGTCATGATGAAGGCTATCGCCAGGTCGCACATCTGGTGGCCTGGCATTGACTCCGAATTGGAGTCATGCGTACACCAATGCAACACTTGCTCGCAGTTGTGCAATGCACCCAAGGGGGCCCCCCTGAGTCTGTGGTCATGGCCCTTCAAGCCGTGGTTCAGGGTCCACGAGGATTTCGCCCAAAATGGATTGAATGTATAATAATGTCGTCATGTACGTCCACTGCCACCATTGAAAGACTTAGGGCCATATTCGCCACCCATGGTTTGCCCGACGTCCTTGTCAGTGACAATGGACCATGTTTCACCAGCTCGGAATTCAACGAGTTCATGACCCACAATGGCATTAAGCATGTCAGGTCTGCCCCATTTAAGCCCGCATCCAACAGCCAAGCGGAACGGGCGGTCCAAACCATCAAGCAAAGCTGGAAACGCGTATCAGACGGCTCCTTGCAGACCCAGTTATCTCGGGTCCTGTTCAGCTACCGGATGCGTCCCCACTCGCTCACCGGAGTTCCCCCTGCAGAATTGTTAATGAAGAGAGCACTCAAAACCAGGCTCTCCTTAGTCCACCCGATCTCAATGATCACGTAGAAACCCGGTGGCACCGGCATAACGTGTACCATGATCACACAGCGGCATCGCGTGGCATTGAAGTTAATGATCCAATGTTTGTTCTCAATTACGGTCACGGTCCCAGTCCCAAGTGGATTGCCGGCACTGTCTTAGCCAAGGAGGGGAATAGAGTGTTTGTTGTGAAATTGTTGAATGGGCAAACGTGCAGAAAGCACCTGGATCAGACCAAACTGCAATTCATGGGCTACCAAGAACAGTTTGAAGAAGACCCTACAATCTATGATCCACCAACACCCACACAACCAGCAATTGACCTCGCTGTCAACCACGAGGATGAACCCACCATGCCCGACAGTCCGATCAGCCCAGCCGCACTGCCGTGCAGCAATGATCCAACCAACTCACCGATGCGTCGCTGAGTCAGGAACAGCGTCGGAGGTGCGTGGAGAGGCCTACAAAAGGCTGTGAGGTTAGGCGGTGCGTCGCTGAGTCGGGAGCAGCGTCGAGGAGGTGCGTGGTGAGGCGTGGCTTGTGCAGCTACAGGGAGAAGGCAAAAAAGAAGCAGAAAGAAATAGAAAGGTGACGTCACAGCCAAGGGGGTAAGTGATTGGTTGGTGATTGGGGAGTAGTTTTCTTTTTTCTTTGCGATAACAGTGAGTAAACTTTAGCATTGTTGTTGCCAATTTAAGTGCATCTAAGGGGTAAGTCATGGCAGAAGAGCTCGGTCACGTGATATGCTCCTCCTGTACCATGTGGGAACTCAGGGACACTTCCGGTGTCCCTGACAACTACGTGTGCGGGAAGTGTATCTGCCTCCAGCTCCTGACTGACTCTCTTGCGGAATTGGAGCTGAGGGTGGATTTACTCTGGAGCATCCACGATGCTGAGAATGACATGAGTAGCACATGTAGTGAGTTGGTCTTACCGCAGGTGAAGGGTCCACAGCTAGCTAGGGAATGGAAGACCAGCAGGAAGAGCAGTGCAAGGAAGGTAGTGCAGGGGTCCCCTGCGGTCATCCCCCTGCAAAACAGATACACCGTTTTGAGTACTGTTGAGGGGGATGACTCATCAGGGGAGGGCAGCAGCAGCCAAGTTCATGGCACCGTGGCTGGCTCTGCTGCACAGGAGGGCAGGAAAAAAACTGGGAGAGCAATAGTGATAGGGGATTCGATTGTAAGGGGAATAGGTAGGCGTTTCTGCGGCCGCAACCGAGACTCCAGGATGATACTCCTCCCTGGTGCAAGGGTCAAGGATGTCTCGGAGCGGGTGCAGGACATTCTGAAAAGGGAGGGTGAACAGCCAGTTGTCGTGGTGCACATTGGTACCAACGATATAGGTAAAAAAAAGGGATGAGGTCCTACAAGACGAATTTAAGGAGCTAGGAGCTAAATTAAAACGTAGGACCTCAAAAGTAGTAATCTCGGGATTGCAACCAGTGCCACGTGCTAGTCAGAGTAGGAATCATAGGATAGCTCAGATGAATACGTGGCTTGAGCAGTGGTGTAGCAGGGAGGGATTCAAATTCCTGGGGCATTGGAACCGGTTCTGGGGGAGGTGGGACCAGTACAAACCGGATGGTCTGCACCTAGGCAGGACTGGAACCAATGTCCTAGGGGGAGTGTTTGCTCGTGCTGTTGGGGAGGAGTTAAACTAATATGGCAGGGGGATGGGAACCAATGCAGGGAGACAGAGGGAAACAAAAAGGAGACAAAAGCAAAAGACAGAAAGGAGATGAGTAAAAGTGGAGGGCAGAGAAACCCAAGGCAAAAAACAAAAAGGGCCACTGAATATATAGGGGCTGCAGGAGGGGTCAAAACTAAAAATCATGGTTTAAAAACTAGTATTAAAACACTCTACCTAAACACACGCAGCATTCGAAATAAAGTAAATGAGTTGACGGCACAAATCATTACAAATGGGTATGATGTGGTGGCCATTACAGAAACGTGGTTGCAGGGTGGCCAAGACTGGGAATTAAACATACAGGGGTATCTGACAATTTGGAAAGATAGACAAGACGGGAAAGGAGGTGGGGAAGCTCTATTAATAAAGGATGATATCAGGGCAGTTGTGAGAAACGATATTGGCTCTAATTAACAAAATGTTGAATCATTGTGGGTGGAGATTAGAGATAGTAAGGGGAAAAAGTCACTGGTGGGCGTAGTTTATAGGCCCCCAAATAATAACTTCACGGTGGGGCGGGCAATAATCAAGGGAATAATGGAGGCATGTGAAAAAGGAACGGCAGTAATCATGGGGGATTTTAACCTACATATCGATTGGTCAAATCAAATCGCACGGGGTAGCCTTGAGGAGGAATTCATAGAATGCATACGGGATTGTTTCTTAGAACAGTATGTTACAGAATCTACAAGGGAGCAAGCTATCTTAGATCTGGTCCTGTGTAATGAGACAGGAATAATAAACGATCTCCTCGTAAAAGATCCTCTCGGAATGAGTGATCACAGTATGGTTGAATTTGTAGTACAGATTGAGGGTGAAGAAGTAGTGTCTCAAACGAGCGTACTATGCTTAAACAAAGGGGATTATAGTGGGATGAGGGTAGAGTTGGCTAAAGTAGACTGGAAACACAGACTAAACGGTGGCACAATTGAGGAACAGTGGAGAACTTTTAAGGAGCTCTTTCATAGTGCTCAACAAAAATATATTCCATGAAAAAGAAGGGCGGTAAGAGAAGGGATAACCAGCCGTGGATAACCAAGGAAATAAAGGAGAGTATCAAATTAAAAACCAATGCGTATAAGGTGGCCAAGGTTAGTGGGAAACTAGAAGATTGGGAAAATTTTAAACGACAGCAAAGAATGACTAAGAAAGCAATAAAGAAAGGAAAGATAGATTACGAAGGTAAACTTGCGCAAAACATAAAAACAGATAGTAAAAGCTTTTACAGATATATAAAATAGAAAAGTGTGACTAAAGTAAATGTTGGTCCCTTGGAAGATGAGAAGGGGGATTTAATAATGGGAAATGTGGAAATGGCTGAGACCTTAAATAATTATTTTGCTTCGGTCTTCACAGTGGAAGACTCAAAAACCATGCCAAAAATTGCTGGTCACAGAAATGTGGGAAGGGAGGACCTTGAGAGAATCACTATCACTAGGGGGGGTAGTGCTGGACAGGCAAATGGAACTCAAGGTAGACAAGTCCCCTGGTCCTGATGAAATGCATCCCAGGGTATTAAAAGAGATGGCGGAAGTTATAGCAGATGCATTCGTTATAATCTAGCAAAATTCTCTGGACTCTGGGGAGGTACCAGCGGATTGGAAAGCAGCTAATGTAACGCCTCTGTTTAAAAAAGGGGGCAGACAAAAGGCAGGTAACTATAGGCCGGTTAGTTTAACATCTGTAGTGGGGAAAATGCTTGAAACTATCATTAACGAAGAAATAGCGGGACGTCTAGATAGGAATAGTGCAATCAAGCAGACGCAACATGGATTCATGAAGGGGAAATCATATTTAACTAATTTACTGGAATTCTTTGAGGATATAACGAGCATGGTGGATAGAGGTGTACCGGTGGATGTGGTGTATTTAGATTTCCAAAAGGCATTCGATAAGGTGCCACACAAAAGGTTACTGCAGAAGATAGAGGTACGCGGAGTCAGAGGAAATGTATTAGCATGGATAGAGAACTGGCTGGCTAACAGAAAGCAGAGAGTCGGGATAAATGGATCCTTTTCGGGTTGGAAATCGGTGGTTAGTGGTCTGCCACAGGGATCAGTGCTGGGACCACAACTGTTTACAATATACATAGATGACCTGGAAGAGGGGACAGAGTGTAGTGTAACAAAATTTGCAGATGACACAAAGATTAGTGGGAAAGCGGGTTGTGTGGAGGACACAGAGAGGCTGCAAAGAGATTTAGATAGGTTAAGCGAATGGGCTAAGGTTTGGCAGATGGAATACAATGTCGGAAAGTGTGAGTTCATCCACTTTGGGAAAAAAAACAGTAAAAGGGAATATTATTTGAATGGGGAGAAATTACAACATGCTGCGGTGCAGAGGGACCTGGGGGTCCTTGTGCATGAATCCCAAAAAGTTAGTTTGCAGGTGCAGCAGATAATCAGGAAGGTGAATGGAATGTTGACCTTCATTGCGAGAGGGATGGAGTACAAAAGCAGGGAGGTCCTGCTGCAACTGTATAGGGTATTGGTGAGGCAGCACCTGGAGTACTGCGTGCAGTTTTGGTCACCTTACTTAAGGAAGGATATACTAGCTTTGGAGTGGGTACAGAGACGATTCACTAGACTGATTCGGAGATGATAGATTGAGTAGACTGGGTCTTTACTCGTTGGAGTTCAGAAGGATGAGGGGTGATCTTATAGAAACATTTAAAATAATGAAGGGGATAGAGGCAGAGAGGTTGTTTCCACTGGTCGGGGAGACTAGAACTAGGGGGCACAGCCTCAAAATATGGGAGGAGCCAATTTAAAACCGAGTTGAGAAGGAATTTCTTCTCCCAGAGGGTTGTGAATCTGTGGAATTCTCTGCCCAAGGAAGCAGTTGAGGCTATAGCTCATTGAATGTATTCAAGTCACAGATAGATTTTTAACCAATAAGGGAATTAAGGGTTGCGGGGAGCGGGCGGATAAGTGGAGCTGAGTCCACGGCCAGATCAGCCATGATCTTGTTGAATGGCGGAGCAGGCTCGAGGGGCTAGATGGCCTACTCCTGTTCCTAATTCTTATGTTCTTATGCCAGGACTTCAACTCAGGCGATCAACCTGGGAACGCAGAGCACCAGATCGTTTCAACCTGTAAATAACTTGTACTTAAGACTTTGGGGGCAGTTATCTATATGTGAACCTAACCTATGTGTAAGACTTGCCACCAGGGGCACACCTGTGTACCCTGGAGCAAGCAGGTATAAAAGGCAGTCCACCATTAAAGAGACCAAGGTCACAATGGTTTGAGCTTACAACACAGTCTCATGGAGTTATTCTGAACTTAACAGTAGTCATTGATTTTCGTTAGATAACCCAAAAGCCTTAGTAGCAAGCTCCGGCTCGAGGGACAGCTCCAGACTCCACAACATGGTGCGGACCCACTTTCAGCTTTCTCATCTATCGTACTACGCATGCGCGACTGGATCGAGTGTACATGTGCAAAAAGGAGTGGGATCCACGGCGCGCATGTGCTGAAGGATACAAAAATGTTCATGCAGATAAACACTCTGGTAATTTTACAAGGGGTTTGTGCAAAGTGATCTTTTACCTCTGGGGCCTGGGTTAAATCTAAAGAAAGACTTGCATTTATACAGTGTCTTTCATCACCTCTGGACATCCCAAAGCGCTTTACAGCCAATATAGTACTTTAGAAGTGTAGTCACTATTGTAGTGCAGGAAACATGGCAGACAATGTGCACGCAACAAGGTCCTACAAACAGCAAGGTGATAATGACCAGATAATCTGTTTTTATTTTGGTGTTGGTTGAGGTATAAATATTGGCTAGGACACCAGAGAGAACGCCCTGCTCTTCCTTGAAATAGTGCCATTGGATCTTTTACATCCACCTGAGGAGGTAGATGGGGCCGTGTAGATGAGGCCGCGGTTTAACATCTGAATTGAAAGATAGCACCACAAACAGTGCAGCACTCCCTCAGTACTATACTGGAGTGTCGGTCTAGATTTTGTGCTTAAGTCCCTGGAGTGGAACTTGAACCCACAACCTTCTACCTGCTGACTTAGACATGCGGATACAACCAACTGAGCCATGGCTGACACTTGATTTTTGGGATAAAAATCTGTTGGCCTCGGGACCACAGCACAAAACTTCCCAAAATTTGGCACAAATTAATAATCACATGCTGAGGCCACAGGATGATTAGTAATGGAAAAATGCCACACTGGTGCAGTATGGGAATATATTGAAGAGGAAGAAGAGAGTTTTATTTTGCATCCAATCATGCTGAATGATACTGGGTAGCGAAAATGGGAAACAGTTTCATTTCTAATAAAAATTCTAAAGCTTAATAAACAAAAAATTAAAATTCACTGCCAAAAAATAATTTTACCTACAATTAATTTTCTAGATTTTAGTATATTTATTGTATTATATCAAAATGTTGACCAGACAATAATAACAATAATTGAAAATGTATGTTCTAAAGGGACTACACGAACCTTGAATTCTTTTAACAAACTCTCTAATCCTGCGCTCTGCTCTTCACTTACTGAGCGACCAAGATTTTGTTCCAGTAGAGGAAGAAAGTTTTGAAACACTGTAGTACAGTAACGGTTCCATCGAGTGGGGCGTTGAGCTCTCCATTCCATAATTTTGTTCTTCAGTGCCCATTCAATTCTAAGTCACAGAGAATAAAGCACATGCCCAAACACATTTTGAAAGCAGCAACCAGAAATAATTACTATTTTACTAAATATGACTGTTTTCATGAAAAGCAACCAACTGCCATACAAAACAAAAAAAACAACCAGCTGCCACACAAAACAACTTTAAATAAGATACAATGGTCTCTGACTCAACTAATCTGTGTGGTAAAGCATTCCATGCTCCCAACAACCTATTGAGTAAAGGCATTTTGCCTAACCTCTTTTTGCTTAGTAACTACTTTGAATTGGTGCCCTCTCATCACTGACTTCCCAACTACAAAAAGTAGTCTTCCCCTATTCACCTGATCAAAATCTCCTCTTGGGCTTATTTCCACTGGAGAAAGAAGGCTATCATCTGAAATCTCTCCTTGCAACTATAATTTTTCATCCGGAGTATCCTGGTGAGCCAATGATGTATACTCTCTGGTTGTAATGTTCTTTCCATAATGGGGTGTTCAGAACTGCATTTTTAAATTTATTTTTATTTATTCGCGGAATGTAGGTGTCGCTGGCAAGGTCAGCATTTATTGCCCATCCCTAATTATCCTTGTGAAGGTGATGAGCCACCGCCTTGAACCGCTGCAGTTCGTGTGGTGAAAGTACTCTCACAGTACTGTTGAGTAGGGAGTTCCAGGCATTTCACCCAGTGACGATGAAGGAACGGTGATATATTTCCAAGTCAGGATGGTGTGTGACTTGGAGGGAAACTTGGAAGTGGTGATGTTCCCATGTGATAATAGAGAAAAGGGAAATGACAGAGAAGTTGAACAAATATTTTGTGTCAGTCTTCATGGTAGAAGACACTAAAAACATCCCAATAGTGGATACTCAAGGGGCTATAGGTAGAGAGGAACTTAATACAATCATTATTACGAATGAAGTAGTACTAGGTAAAATAATGGGACTAAAGGCAAACAAGTCCCCTGGACCTGATGCCTTACATACTAGGGTCTTAAAAGAAGTGGCTCCAGAGATAGTGGATGCATTGGTTGTAATCTACCAAAATTCCCTGGATTCTGGGGCAGTCCCAGCAGATTGGAAAACTGCAAATGTAACGCCCCTATTTTTAAAAAGGAGGCAGACCAAAAGCAGGAAATTATAGACCAGTTAGCCTAACCTCTGTCATTGCGAAAATGCTGGAGTCCATTATTAAGGAAGCAGTGGTGGGACATTTGCAAAAGCATGATTCAATCTAGCAGAGTCAGCATGGTTTTATGAAAGGGAAATCATGTTTGACAAATTCGCTGGAGTTCTTTGAGGATGTTACGAGCAGGGTGGATAAGGGGGAACCAGTGGATGTGGTGCATTTTGGATTTCCAGAAGGCATTCAATAAGGTGCCACATAAAAGGTTACTGCACAAGATAAAAGCTCACGTGGTTGGGGGTAATATATTAGCATGGATAGACGATTGGCTAACTAACAGAAAACAGAGAGTTGGGATAAATGGGTCGATGGCAAACGGTGACTAGTGGGGTGCCGCAGGGATCGATGCTGGGTCCTCAATTACTTACACTCGGTCCCTTCATCCAAGTCATTAATATAGATTGTAATATAGCCAAGTTTGCTGATGATACAAAGATGGGTGGGAAAGCAAATTGTGAGGAGGACACACAAAATTTGCAAAGGGATATAGACAGACTAAGTGAGTGGGCAAAAATGTGGCAGATGGAATATAATGTGGGACAATGTGAGGTTATCCACTTTGGCAGAAATAATAGAAAAACAAATTATAACTTAAATGGAGAAAAATTGAAAAGTGCTGCAGTACAGAAAGACCTGGGGGTCCTTGTGCATGAAACACAAAATGTTAGAATGCAGGTACAGCAAGTAATCATGAAGACAAATGGAATGTTGGCCTTTATTACAAGGGTTGGGGAGAGTATAAAAGCAGAGAAGTCCTGCTACAACTGTACAGGGTATTGGTGAGGCTACACCTGGAATACTGCGTACAGTTTTGGTCTCCGTATTTAAGGAAGGATATACTTGCATTGGAGGCTGTTCAGAGAAGGTTCACTAGGTTGATTACGGAGATGAGGGGGTTGACTTATGAGGGGGTTGACCTCATAATGGCTAGGTTGTGAAGTGTGCTATCACAGCTCTTGATACCCACTCAGCTAAGTACTGCAGGACTCCTCCAGAGCGGCTCAGGCAGTGGAAGCATTGATAGCCATTATGAGGGAATAGCCCTTGCCACTACCTATCATAGAAACATAGAAAATAGGTGCAGGAGTAGGCCATTCAGTCCTTCGAGCCTGCACCACCATTCAATAAGATCATGGCTGATCATTCACCTCAGTACTCCTTTCCTGCTTTCTCTCCATACCCCTTGATCCCTTTAGCCATAAGGGCCATATCCAACTCCCTCTTGAGAGGCGGGAGTCGAGAGAGGCAGCGGCCTATAAAAGGCTCAGCAGTCCGGGGAGCGTCGAGAGAGGCGGGAGTTGAGACACGTACCGGTGCAGCTCCAGCTGGGAGAGGCGGGAGTCGAGAGAGGCAGCGGCCTATAAAAGGCTCAGCAGTCCGGGGAGCGTCGAGAGAGGAGGGAGTCGAGAAAGGCAGCGGCCTATAAAAGGCTCAGCAGTCCGGGGAGCGTCGAGAGAAGCGGGAGTCGAGAGAGGCAGCGGCCTATAAAAGGCTCAGCAGTCCGGGGAGCGTCGAGAGAGGAGGGAGTCGAGAGAGGCAGCGGCCTATAAAAGGCTCAGCAGTCCGGGGAGCGTCGAGAGAGGCGGGAGTCGAGAGAGGCAGCGTGCAATAAAGGTGCAGCAGTTATAATGGGTGACTTTAATATTCACATAGATTGGGCTAACCAAACTGGAAGCAATACGGTGGAGGAGGATTTTCTGGAGTGCATAAGGGATGGTTTTTTAGACCAATATGTCGAGGAACCAACTAGGGGGGGGGCCATCTTAGACTGGGTGTTATGTAATGAGAAAGGATTAATTAGCAATCTCGTTGTGCGAGGCCCCTTGGGGAAGAGTGACCATAATATGGTGGAATTCTGCATTAGGATGGAGAATGAAACAGTTAATTCAGAGACCATGGTCCAGAACTTAAAGAAGGCTAACTTTGAAGGTATGAGGCGTGAATTGGCTGAGATGGATTGGCGAATGATACTTAAGGGGTTGACTGTGGATGGGCAATGGCAGACATTTAGAGACCGCATGGATGAACTACAACAATTGTACATTCCTGTCTGGCATAGAAATAAAAAAGGGAAGGTGGCTCAACCGTGGCTATCAAGGGAAATCAGGGATAGTATTAAAGCCAAGGAAGTGGCATACAAATTGGCCAGAAATAGCAGCGAACCTGGGGACTGGGAGAAATTTAGAACTCAGCAGAGGAGGACAAAGGGTTTGATTAGGGCAGGGAAAATGGAGTATGAGAAGAAGCTTGCAGGGAACATTAAGACGGATTGCAAAAGTTTCTATAGATATGTAAAGAGAAAAAGGTTAGTAAAGACAAACGTAGGTCCCCTGCAGTCAGAATCAGGGGAAGTCATAACGGGGAACAAAGAAATGGCGGACCAATTGAACAAGTACTTTGGTTCGGTATTCACGAAGGAGGACACGAACAACCTTCCGGTTATAAAAGGGGTCGGGGGGTCTAGTAAGGAGGAGGAACTGAGGGAAATCCTTATTAGCCGGGAAATTGTGTTGGGGAAATTGATGGGATTGAAGGCCGATAAATCCCCAGGGCCTGATGGACTGCATCCCAGAGTACTTAAGGAGGTGGCCTTGGAAATAGTGGATGCGTTGACAGTCATTTTCCAACATTCCATTGACTCTGGATCAGTTCCTATGGAGTGGAGGGTAGCCAATGTAACCCCACTTTTTAAAAAAGGAGGGAGAGAGAAAACAGGGAATTATAGACCGGTCAGCCTGACATCGGTAGTGGGTAAAATGATGGAATCAATTATTAAGGATGTCATAGCAGTGCATTTGGAAAGAGGTGACATGATAGGTCCAAGTCAGCATGGATTTGTGAAAGGGAAATCATGCTTGACAAATCTTCTGGAATTTTTTGAGGATGTTTCCAGTAGAGTGGATAAGGGAGAACCAGTTGATGTGGTATATTTGGACTTTCAGAAGGCGTTCGACAAGGTCCCACACAAGAGATTGATGTGCAAAGTTAGAGCACATGGGATTGGGGGTAGTGTACTGACATGGATTGAGAACTGGTTGTCAGACAGGAAGCAAAGAGTAGGAGTAAATGGGTACTTTTCAGAATGGCAGGCAGTGACTAGTGGGGTACCGCAAGGTTCTGTGCTGGGGCCCCAGCTATTTACACTGTACATTTATGATTTAGATGAGGGGATTAAATGTAGTATCTCCAAATTTGCGGATGACACTAAGTTGGGTGGCAGTGTGAGCTGCGAGGAGGATGCTGTGAGGCTGCAGAGCGACTTGGATAGGTTAGGTGAGTGGGCAAATGCATGGCAGATGAAGTATAATGTGGATAAATGTGAGGTTATCCACTTTGGTGGTAAAAACAGAGAGACAGACTATTATCTGAATGGTGACAGATTAGGAAAAGGGGAGGTGCAAAGAGACCTGGGTGTCATGGTACATCAGTCATTGAAGGTTGGCGTGCAGGTGCAGCAGGCGGTTAAGAAAGCAAATGGCATGTTGGCCTTCATAGCAAGGGGATTTGAGTACAGGGGCAGGGAGGTGTTGCTACAGTTGTACAGGGCATTGGTGAGGCCACACCTGGAGTATTGTGTACAGTTTTGGTCTCCTAACCTGAGGAAGGACATTCTTGCTATTGAGGGAGTGCAGCGAAGGTTCACCAGACTGATTCCCGGGATGGCGGGACTGACCTATCAAGAAAGACTGGATCAACTGGGCTTGTATTCACTGGAGTTCAGAAGAATGAGAGGGGACCTCATAGAAACATATAAAATTCTGACGGGGTTAGACAGGTTAGATGCAGGAAGAATGTTCCCAATGTTGGGGAAGTCCAGAACCAGGGGTCACAGTCTAAGGATAAGGGGTAAGCCATTTAGGACCGAGATGCGGAGGAACTTCTTCACCCAGAGAGTGGTGAACCTGTGGAATTCTCTACCACAGAAAGTTGTTGAGGCCAATTCACTAAATATATTCAAAAAGGAGTTAGATGAGGTCCTTACTGCTAGGGGGATCAAGGGGTATGGCGAGAAAGCAGGAATGGGGTACTGAAGTTGAATGTTCAGCCATGAACTCATTGAATGGCGGTGCAGGCTAGAAGGGCCGAATGGCCTACTCCTGCACCTATTTTCTATGTTTCTATGTTTCTATAAAAGGCTCAGCAGTCCGGGGAGCGTCGAGAGAGGCGGGAGTCGAGAGAGGCAGCGGCCTATAAAAGGCTCAGCAGTCCGGGGAGCGTCGAGAGAGGCGGGAGTCGAGAGAGGCAGCGGCCTATAAAAGGCTCAGCAGTCCGGGGAGCGTCGAGAGAGGCGGGAGTTGAGACACGTACCGGTGCAGCTCCAGCTGGGAGAGAAGGCAAAAAAGAAGTAGAAAGAAATCAAAAGGTGACGTCACAGCCAGCGTGGTAAGTGATTGGCTGCTGATTGGTGAGTAGTTTTTCTTTTTCTTTATTAGTCAGTAACTTTTAACATTGTTGTCGGCAATTTAAGTGTATCTAAGGGTTAAGTCATGGCAGGACAGCTCGGTCACGTGATATGCTCCTCCTGTACCATGTGGGAACACAGGGACAACACCAGTGTCCCTGACAACTACATGTGCGGGAAGTGTGTCCACCTCCGGCTACTGACGGTCCGCGTTGCGGAGTTGGAGCTGAAGGTGGATTCACTCTGGAGCATCCACGATGCTGAGAATGACGTGAGTATCACGTGTAGCGAGTTGGTCTTACTGCAGGAGAAGGGTCCACAGCCAGCGAGGGAATGGAAGACCAGCAGGAAGAGTAGTGCAAGGAAGGTAGTGCAGGGGTCCCCTGTGGTCACCCCCCTGCAAAACAGATACACCGCTTTGAGTACTGTTGAGGGGGATGACTCATCAGGGGAGGGCAGCAGCAGCCAAGTTCATGGCACCGTGGCTGGCTCTGTTGCACAGGAGGGCAGGAAAAAGAGTGGAAGAGCGATAGTGATAGGGGATTCAATTGTAAGGGGAATAGATAGGCGTTTCTGCGGCCGCAACCGAGACTCCAGGATGGTATGTTGCCTCCCTGGTGCAAGGGTCAAGGATGTCTCGGAGCGGGTGGAGGACATTCTAAAAAGGGAGGGAGAACAGCCAGTTGTCGTGGTGCACGTTGGTACCAATGACATAGGTAAAAAAAGGGATGAGTTCCTACGAAATGAATTTAAGGAGCTAGGAGCTAAATTAAAAAGTAGGACCTCAAAAGTAGTAATCTCGGGATTGCTACCAGTGCCACGTGCTAGTCAGAGTAGGAATCGCAGGATAGCTCAGATGAATACGTGGCTTGAGCAATGGTGCAGCAGGGAGGGATTCAAATTCCTGGGGCATTGGAACCGGTTCTGGGGGAGGTGGGACCAGTACAATCCGGACGGTCTGCACCTGGGCAGAATCGGAACCAATGTCCTCGGGGGAGTGTTTGCTAGTGCTGTTGGGGAGGAGTTAAACTAATATGGCAGGGGGATGGGAACCAATGCAGGGAGATAGAGGGAAACAAAAAGGAGGCAAAAACAAAAGACAGAAAGGAGATGAGGAAAAGTGAAGGGCAGAGAAACCCAAGGCAAAGAACAAAAAGGGCCATTGTACAGCAAAATTCTAAAAGGACAGAGGGTGTTAAAAAAACAAGCCTAAAGGCTTTGTGTCTTAATGCAAAGAGTATCCGCAATAAGGTGGATGAATTAACTGTGCAAATAGATGTTAACAAATATGATGTGATTGGGATTACGGAGACGTGGCTCCAGGATGAGCAGGGCTGGGAACTCAACATCCAGGGGTATTCAACATTCAGGAAGGATAGAATAAAAGGAAAAGGAGGTGGGGTAGCATTGCTGGTTAAGGAGGAGATTAAGGCAATAGTTAGGAAGGACATTAGCTTGGATGATGTGGAATCTATATGGGTAGAGCTGCAGAACACCAAAGGGCAAAAAACGTTAGTGGGAGTTGTGTACAGACCTCCAAACAGTAGTAGTGATGTTGGGGAGGGCATCAAACAGGAAATTAGGGGTGCGTGCAATAAAGGTGCAGCAGTTATAATGGGTGACTTTAATATGCACATAGATTGGGCTAACCAAACTGGAAGCAATACGGTGGAGGAGGATTTCCTGGAGTGCATAAGGGATGGTTTTTTAGACCAATATGTCGAGGAACCAACTAGGGGGGAGGCCATCTTAGACTGGGTGTTATGTAATGAGAAAGGATTAATTAGCAATCTCGTTGTGCGAGGCCCCTTGGGGAAGAGTGACCATAATATGGTGGAATTCTGCATTAGGATGGAGAATGAAACAGTTAATTCAGAGACCATGGTCCAGAACTTAAAGAAGGCTAACTTTGAAGGTATGAGGCGTGAATTGGCTGAGATGGATTGGCGAATGATACTTAAGGGGTTGACTGTGGATGGGCAATGGCAGACATTTAGAGACCGCATGGATGAACTACAACAATTGTACATTCCTGTCTGGCATAGAAATAAAAAAGGGAAGGTGGCTCAACCGTGGCTATCAAGGGAAATCAGGGATAGTATTAAAGCCAAGGAAGTGGCATACAAATTGGCCAGAAATAGCAGCGAACCTGGGGACTGGGAGAAATTTAGAACTCAGCAGAGGAGGACAAAGGGTTTGATTAGGGCAGGGAAAATGGAGTATGAGAAGAAGCTTGCAGGGAACATTAAGACGGATTGCAAAAGTTTCTATAGATATGTAAAGAGAAAAAGGTTAGTAAAGACAAATGTAGGTCCCCTGCAGTCAGAATCAGGGGAAGTCATAACGGGGAACAAAGAAATGGCGGACCAATTGAACAAGTACTTTGGTTCGGTATTCACGAAGGAGGACACGAACAACCTTCCGGTTATAAAAGGGGTCGGGGGGTCTAGTAAGGAGGAGGAACTGAGGGAAATCCTTATTAGCCGGGAAATTGTGTTGGGGAAATTGATGGGATTGAAGGCCGATAAATCCCCATGGCCTGATGGACTGCATCCCAGAGTACTTAAGGAGGTGGCCTTGGAAATAGTGGATGCGTTGACAGTCATTTTCCAACATTCCATTGACTCTGGATCAGTTCCTATGGAGTGGAGGGTAGCCAATGTAACCCCACTTTTTAAAAAAGGAGGGAGAGAGAAAACAGGGAATTATAGACCGGTCAGCCTGACATCGGTAGTGGGTAAAATGATGGAATCAATTATTAAGGATGTCATAGCAGTGCATTTGGAAAGAGGTGACATGATAGGTCCAAGTCAGCATGGATTTGTGAAAGGGAAATCATGCTTGACAAATCTTCTGGAATTTTTTGAGGATGTTTCCAGTAGAGTGGATAAGGGAGAACCAGTTGATGTGGTATATTTGGACTTTCAGAAGGCGTTCGACAAGGTCCCACACAAGAGATTGATGTGCAAAGTTAGAGCACATGGGATTGGGGGTAGTGTACTGACATGGATTGAGAACTGGTTGTCAGACAGGAAGCAAAGAGTAGGAGTAAATGGGTACTTTTCAGAATGGCAGGCAGTGACTAGTGGGGTACCGCAAGGTTCTGTGCTGGGGCCCCAGCTATTTACACTGTACATTAATGATTTAGATGAGGGGATTAAATGTAGTATCTCCAAATTTGCGGATGACACTAAGTTGGGTGGCAGTGTGAGCTGCAAGGAGGATGCTGTGAGGCTGCAGAGCGACTTGGATAGGTTAGGTGAGTGGGCAAATGCATGGCAGATGAAGTATAATGTGGATAAATGTGAGGTTATCCACTTTGGTGGTAAAAACAGAGAGACAGACTATTATCTGAATGGTGACAGATTAGGAAAAGGGGAGGTGCAAAGAGACCTGGGTGTCATGGTACATCAGTCATTGAAGGTTGGCATGCAGGTGCAGCAGGCGGTTAAGAAAGCAAATGGCATGTTGGCCTTCATAGCAAGGGGATTTGAGTACAGGGGCAGGGAGGTGTTGCTACAGTTGTACAGGGCATTGGTGAGGCCACACCTGGAGTATTGTGTACAGTTTTGGTCTCCTAACCTGAGGAAGGACATTCTTGCTATTGAGGGAGTGCAGCGAAGGTTCACCAGACTGATTCCCGGGATGGCGGGACTGACCTATCAAGAAAGACTGGATCAACTGGGCTTGTATTCACTGGAGTTCAGAAGAATGAGAGGGGACCTCATAGAAACATATAAAATTCTGACGGGGTTAGACAGGTTAGATGCAGGAAGAATGTTCCCAATGTTGGGGAAGTCCAGAACCAGGGGTCACAGTCTAAGGATAAGGGGTAAGCCATTTAGGACCGAGATGCGGAGGAACTTCTTCACCCAGAGAGTGGTGAACCTGTGGAATTCTCTACCACAGAAAGTTGTTGAGGCCAATTCACTAAATATATTCAAAAAGGAGTTAGATGAGGTCCTTACTGCTAGGGGGATCAAGGGGTATGGCGAGAAAGCAGGAATGGGGTACTGAAGTTGAATGTTCAGCCATGAACTCATTGAATGGCGGTGCAGGCTAGAAGGGCCGAATGGCCTACTCCTGCACCTATTTTCTATGTTTCTATATTTCTATGTTTCTATGAATATATTCAAATGAACTGGCATCAACAACTCTCTGCGCTACAGAATTCCATAGGTTAACAACTCTCTGACTGAAGAAGTTTCTCCTCATCTCATAACTGTTCTTTATGACAGCATGGCTCTCATTGTAGGCCTGCTGTGTACATATGCTTGGGTTCCAGAGTGGAATCATGAGCCATGTCATCAGTGGATAACCCTTGTCACCCAGTAGCCAGCCTTTGAGTTGCCGTGGTAGTTCAAATACAGGTGGAACAGAAGACTGCCGCAGAATGAAGGAATCGTGACTTCTGCCAGGATAATGGTCATTGACCTGCATTGCGCGCTGCCAGTGGTAGCACAACAGCTGCACATGGAGAGAGTGAAAATGGCTGAGTTCACATGAAGCACACAAAAGGAAGTGTGTGTGCAATCAATGGCACCCTGCACCATAGGGAAGCCTGCAATCCGTGCAAAAGCATGCGCTCGCTTCGCCTGCTTGTCCTCTGACAAGAGGGAATGAGATGAAAATGTTTTTCTGTGTATAGAAAGCCTCAGTGACCTTTTATTTCCAACAGTGAACTGCAAAGTGCTTATCTCCAGCAGCAGCCTGGAAGGAGCCAGATACATAAGTTAAGAACCAATGACAGCCACAGGCAATGCCGTACTTGCCCTGCTTTAAGATTGCAGTTGAGGTTGCCGCAGATGGCAGATTTCAGTTACGACCTCTTTTGTGAAGTGAAAACATCTCATCCATTGCTCTTCGCTGAAGTTGAGGTAAGAGAATTGCTCCCTGAAGACCCTTGGCGGCTATGGCCTCCTGCTAGAGCCCTTCTCCCACTTCTCTTTCTCCCTCTACGAGCAGCTTGTCCTGCCTCTCTATTCTCCCAGTCATGTTCAATTCCGAGAGGAAGCCCTACTAGGCCACCCATGTAGGGAAGCAGCTTCTTTCAGCATATCATAAATCAACAAAACAGTACTTCAGCACCAGCCAGACCACTCCCTGTAAACTATTCAAACTTTGGCCAAGTTTAGGAAATCTCCAAAACACGTAGAATTGCAACAACTGTCGGAACAAATAATCCAGCAACTAACCTGTAAGCTAAGGTACGTGCGTGCATGCGCAGTCATGCAATAGTCTGAAAGGTCCCGCGCAGGCCACTCACTGGCTTGTACATTGTAAATACCGCACATGTCCAGAAATTTAAAGGGGAAATAGGCCGTGGAGAACAAAGCGCAGCTTACAGGAAACATTGCCTGTAAGTAGTTCATGATCCCTTTAAATATCGCTGATGGGAGGTTCTTCATTTTTAACATCATGTTCAGCTGTGCAAATTTAAGTCAGGGCTTTGGCTGGGGTATGAAGTTTGAAAATGGCAGCGTGGCGTCAAATCAGCATTGCATACTGATTTATGGCATCACCTCTCATCATTTTCTGTGGTCGTTAGATGCACATGTAAACCCCTTTACCAAGATGTTGTAGTGTTTTATCCCAACTATCCTAATCTGCCTTGTACCAAAAGAACTGACCAAAAACATTAGAGTTTCAGTGATTCTAACTTTTATTCATATTAATAGTATGTGATGTAGGTATGTAGAGTCTATTTTACCCCTGTGTTTCCTTTTAATGAAAGTGTATGGCACATGTCTTCTATTTCCTAACTGCTCCTTCTAAGTGTTTCCCCAATATGTGATGGAAGTGAGATGGATGGCTGCTGGATATCAGTGTCTTTTGTAGGAATGGAAGTAGCCTGTACTTTTTACTGGGTCAGTAGATAACTCTGCAACTGCAAGTATTAAGGTATGGGGTGGCCACCTAGGCCTGTATGATGTTTGATATATTTGTAGTGCTTTAAGCAGGATAACCTGATGATACGAATGTGACTTTTTCTTGAGCAATTTCTTCATCACCCTGCTGCTGGACATTATCCACATAGCCAGAAATCTGTGTCTGAGCAGACCCCACTGTGAAGCAATACATTTGTTGAAGCCCCACGTTTTGACTCTCAATCTTATTCTCCAATACGGCTAAACCAGACAAGATAGACTCATGTAAATTGAAGCTCAAAGACCTCTTCAGTTCCAGAGCATTCATGATGGAAGTTATGCCTAAGCTTGGGACCTCAGGAGTGCCATTGCAGAGGTCCCTGGAATAGCTAAGGAAAAGAAAGAGTCAGAGATGAACCACAAGGTGAGAGAAATTTTCAATTGGATCGTCCCAATTTCCTGTACCTGTTGTTCCTGTCTTCCTCATCTTGACTTCTACTGTTTTGTGGTCAGTAAATTTTGATATTGTGTACCCGATGTCCAAATAAAATTATCTATACATATTCAGAACAAAACTGGACTCAAAACTGATCCTGGAGGCATCACGATGGATAGAGTCAGGACCTGAGAACTTCTATTTCAAATACTTCCCTACTGACTGCTAACTCTAATAAACCAGACTGCAATTCTCTAGCCAGGGAGAAGGGTTCATGGTTTACAGCTCAAATACGGTTAACCATACCAATAAATAGATTTGTTTAAATTATTAATTGTTTATTTAGCAATAGATTTCTCCACATACATAAATCTCATTTTTCAGGCTTAGTTTAGCAAAAAGGCAGGCATATAATGGAACAATTTACATACACAACAGCAAAAGAAGAAAAAATACTTCAAAAATATATAGCTCACTCACAATCAATCTATTGCCTGCCAAGCAGGCAGTTACAGCTAATATGCAGCTACGGTTCGTCTCCTGCTAAGGTTTTATCTGCCTGGGGTTTTGGTTTATATTGCCTTCTAATTCGCAGTTACAATCCTGCAATGTTACTTCATTACTATATTTTCCCCCTCTTTTATAAGTCAGCTGTCATTTTCTTTCTTCCCCTTCCTTAGCCTCTGCTTCCTTCTTAGTCAAGATCGCTTATGCCCAGCACAGTCTATTTCCTTCCAGAGGAAATGGCCTGTAAAGCAGGAAGGGGCCTCATTTTCTGCAACAATGTTACAACAGTAGGGACAGTATTCTGGAAGTGGGGGGGGGGGGGGGGGTGGTTTCAAGATGCAAATGTATCTTGTGCTTTTGAGTGACATGCCCATGTTTATATACTTATACCAAGTGTAAGCAGCCATATATATAGTAGAGCTGACTTCTTAGATGGACAGTGAACAAAAAGGCATTTGGAAAGAGGAAGCTGGGAATGTATTCATCTGCAACACAGACCTTTTCTTCACTGAGCAATGCCCATTATCCCTAACCATCAACCAACTTTCTATCTATACTACTACGTTTCCTCTACTGTCATATACCTGATTTTTTTGCAACAAGTCTCCTGCAAGACACCTTAAGAAACACCTTATATATATTCTCTTTATGGACATTTGGTATTTGGAGACCCAAGAGGCCTGCAACTCTGGGACTGTCTGCTGGCTACTGTTCTGTAATGGCAGCCGAAAGGCCTTCACACCCAGAGATCCATAACGACACTGCAAAAGAAAGTTGGGGTTACCTTCTCAGGTCTTCCTAGTTTTGGTGCTTGGCCTCTTCAGAGCCTTAAGTCTGATGGGGTGCCAGGTACTTCAGTGCCCTCAAAATAGGTTCACTTATGACTCTCCGAAAGGACATTGAGGATCAGGACTAATCCTTCCCAGCCAATTTCCAGGGCTACCATTTTCTTGTAAGGACAGGCCCAGGACTGACTCTGCGGAAACCCTGGGGCAATATAAAAGGGGCAGAAATCTCAGATAATGGCCTTGATTTTTATAGCAGGTAGGGTGCATGGGAGCCTGATAGCATGCGACAATGACATGAATTTGTAGAAATATTTCCAGAGGCCAGCCCAACACCTGGGCAGATTTACTAACTGACCAGTGGGCAGGAGTGGCAGGAAAACACAGCCAGGAACCCGTGGGATCAGTCCCCATCAATCAGTGAATGGAGGGGATTAATTGGCTTTGCGATGGGAGGGACATGCTGGAGTTTCCTTTTAATAAGCATTTGGAGCGATGCTGGAGCTGGGGACTGTTGGGTTGCCTGTGCTGGGGAGGAGTGTTGGGTTGCCTGTGCTGGGGGAGGAGTGTTGGGTTACCTGTGCTGGGGAGGCCCAAGGACTCCTTGAGGAACCTGGTTGGTGAGGGGGAGCATTCCTGTTCCTTAATGCCCACAAGGAGTTCAAAGAAAGGCAAGGTTTTAAAACTTGTATGGGCCTCTTACATAAGAACATAAAAAATAGGACCAGGAATAGGCCATACGGCCCCTCGAGCCTGCTCTGCCATTTAATC
The DNA here is from genome assembly GCF_044704955.1 of Pristiophorus japonicus. NCBI lineage: Eukaryota > Metazoa > Chordata > Chondrichthyes > Pristiophoridae > Pristiophorus > Pristiophorus japonicus. The sequence goes on from NC_091979.1 coordinate 293,169,261, forward strand.
CGATCATGGTTGATCCGATCATGGACTCAGGTCCACTTCCCTGCCCGTTCCCTATAACCCCTTATCCCCCTTATCATTTAAGAAACTGTCTATTTCGGTCTTAAATTTATTCAATGACCCAGCTTCCACAGCTCTCTGAGGCAGCGAATTCCACAGATTTACAAACGTCTGAGAGAAGAAATTTATCCTCATCTCAGTTTTAAATGGCCGGCTCCTTATTCTAAGATTATGACCCCTAGTTCTAGTCACCCCCATCAGTGGAAACATCCTCTCTGTATCCACCTTGTCAAGCCCCCTCATAATCTTATACGTTTCGATAAGGTCACCTCTCATTCTTCTGAATTCCAATGAATAGAGGCACAACCTACTCAACCTTTCCTCATAAGTCAACCCCCTCATCTCTGGAATCAACCTAGTGACTTTCTCTGAACTGCCTCCAAAGCAAATATATCCTTTTGTAAATATGGAAACCAAAACTGTACGCAGTACTCCAGGTGTGGCCTCACCAATACCCTGTCTGACTGTAGCAAGACTTCCCTGCTTTTATACTCCATCCCCTTTGCAATAAAGGCCAAGATTCCATTGGCCTTCCTGATCACTTGCTGTACCTGCATACCATCCTTTTGTGTTTCATGCGCAAGTACCCCCAGGTCCCGCTGTACTGCGGCACTTTGCAATCTTTCTCCATTTAAATAATAACTTGTTCTTTGATTTTTTTTTTCTGCCAAAGTGCATGACCTCACGCTTTCCAACATTATGCTCCATTTGCCTATTTTTTGCCCACTCACTTAACCTGTCTGTGCTTTTGCAGACTTTTTGTGTCCTCCTCACACATTGCTTTTCCTCCCATCTTTGTATTGTCAGCAAACTTAGCTACGTTACACTCAGTCCCTTCTTCCAAGTCGTTAATATAGATTTTAATTATTGGTATCCCAGCTCTTCTGGCCAGTTGACTCCTTCTGCTGTGTTTCTGCTGCTGTACCGGGACCCTGCATTTACCTTTTTAAAAAAAAAAAGGTGCCGCTACCAATGACATAATTGGGCTGTGACTTTTGCATCTTAAGTAGGCCCCCACCTGCTTTTAGTGGAAGCCTCGTGCATGGCCTGAATCCACACCATAAACGTAGCAGCAGGGAATATGGCAGCTTGGAGGTGACTGTTAGGATTTTAATCCCTTGCCTGACCCTTGACTCCCCATGGAGGTGGGGGGGGAGGGGGGGGATAGGTGGTGTTGTGGGTTAATTTCGAGCCCACATCTAAAAATTTAATTTATGAAATAAATGCATAAAAAATGTAATGTTTCACTCCAAAATCAAAAAAACTTACCTATACAGTTGCCTCTGATATATTGCAAATATCCACAACATAGACTTGTTTTCCTCTGCAGACTTGTTCCTCTCTCAAAAGCCTCGAACTTGAGTTATACTGCATTACCACAGTGATCCTTGTGTACCTGGGGTTTCCCTGGATGAAACCATTAAACAGATTGCACTGGTGTCTTTCTGTGCAATCACTGTGGTGGAATACAACTCCCATAATTTGTGTTACTTTGGCAAGCATTCTGCACTACAACTCCCAGAATACAGATTGAAGCAGCCACCTTCTGAATCTAATGGACACAGGGTAGGGCTTAAAAACAGGAAATTGTGATATACTTTTTGAATAAATAATCTTGCTGTCAATCATAAAGCAGTCCTATTTTAGAGAGAAGGTTTTATGTTTGATAGCAAGATTAACTATTTACAGATTGTGCTAAAATTGGCATAAGTGATCCTGGATTAGGAAGGTAAAAAATGTTACTCCAGGATTCCCAATCCTAGTCGTTATCCACTAATGCCTGTTGCCAAATGTGGAAATCGGGTGAGAAAAGACTGAACTCGGATATGGTGGTTGATTAGCCTATCAACATTTACCCTTCTACAGTGTGGGTAAACTGAAATTCACATAGTCAGCCTCAAAGTCTCTTAAAGTGAAAACATGCAAGCAACTTTGCTGAATCGTCTTATCCTCAATATATGAAATCATTTCTCTATATCTACCCTGTCGAATTATTTTAACATTTTAACCACCTTGATTAGTTCACCCCTCAATCTTCTATCCTCAAGGGAATACAAGTCAATCTGCCCTCATAATTTAACCCTTTTAGCTCGGTGTCATTTGGTTAATCTGTGCTGCATCCCCTCCAAAGCCAATATATCCTTCCTGAGATGCAGTGCCTAGAACTGAATGCAGTACTCCCGATGAGGTCTGATCAAGACACTTATACGACTGAAGCATAACTTCCTCCCCTATGTATTCCAGCCCCCTTGTGATTATGTCCAACATTCAGTTAACCTTTTTGATTGATTTTTGTACCTGTCGACTTGTGATTTGTGTACACCCAAATCTCTGCTCCTCCACAGTTCCTAGTTTCTCTCCATTTAGAAAATACTTTGATTTCTCTTTCTGGGATCCAAAGTGAACTACCTCACACTTTCTCTAATTGAACTCCATTTGCCACAAGTTTGCCCACTCAATCTATTTATGTCCCTTAGCTTGGAGGAGGTCACTATCATGGTGGATAAGGGAGAAACTATTAGCAAAAAATGAAAGCACATGGAGTTGGAGACAACCTTGTGCCATGGGTTGGAAATTGGTTGGGAGATGGGAGACAGAAAAGAAGGATAAAGGGTACATACTCTGATTGATGGAATGTGACAAAGTGGTATTCCCCAGAGATCTCTCTTGGGGCCTCAGCCGTTCACCATATTTATCAATGACTTAGATGAAGGAATAGAAATTTATTTCAAAGTTTGCACATGACACTAAATTAGGAGGCACAGTATGTAATACAGATGGGAGCAGGAAGTTACTAATTAGTCAGACACAACTCACCTTTCACAATTCCATACGGATTCTCTCTGATCACTTCAAATTTGTTAGTGCTCAGTCACTCTCTCCGTAATGACAGATTCTAGGAATTTCCCACAACTGATGATAGACTGACAAGTCAGCAGTTACCAGGGCTGTGATCTTTTCATACCAGGTCGGGAGTGAATCGGGCGACTTCGAGTGTGTGCGGGAACCTCACTCCCGTCTTCATCCGCCTCTGTCCAAGTGATTTTACGTGGCTGGGGCTTGTTAAGCCCCCACTGCAAGATTCCTGGCCAATTAAAAGGAAGCGCGTCTGATGACATCACCTGATGACGCATCATCAGTCGGTTTCCTTAAAAGGACCACACCACATACATTTTGACAGTTGTGCTGTCAGTGTTCTACAACATTGAAATGCTGCAAACAATGACCAGCACGGCACAAAGGTGCACGGCTGCACCCAGGCTCTCCCATGACTCCTTCTAGATGCTTATGGAGAGAGTCACAGCATGCAGGGAGGTTCTCTTCCCTTCCAATGGGTGGAAGAGACCTCCCCAGGACACCAACGCAGCCTGGCTGCACATTGTACAGGAGGGCACAAGAAGGGATGTCATCAGGAGGACCTGGCTGCAGTGGCGCAAACCTTTCCATTATCTCAAACCAACTTACCTTGCACATCCACCCATCCTCCTCCCTCTCTCTCTCTCTCTCTCTATAGTATCACAACCCCATTTCACTAGCCATCCCTCACACTCCCCCTCATCCTTGTCCAATCATATCAACTAACAAAACATTACTGCAAAGCCACACTCAACCTCATCCTGCTGTGCTATGCATCACATCCCCATCGCTCTACCTTCCGTACCCTACTCCTGCACATCCTTACTCAAACCAACTTACCTTGCACATCCACCCATCCTTCTCCCTCTCTCTCTCTCTCTCTCTCTATAGTATCACAACCCCATTTCACTAGCCATCCCTCACACTCCCCCTCATCCTTGTCCAATCATATCAACTAACAACACACAAGAGTAGGCACTTGGATGTTATCGCCAATGCTAATGTGTTGTTAAACATTGAAATGTTTATTTTCAACACTTTGCCTTCTTGGACAGATCTGAGTGCACATTTGGAAGTGGCTAAGTGAATTGCAGTGAATGGTGAGACATAACGGTTAGCCCCCCCCCCCCCCCTGCCTAATGGTAATGAGTGTGAAAGGAATGTCTTTCGCATTGTAGGGATGCTTTATGGTGTTGGTGTGAGGTGGTGCCAACCTGGCACATCATGTGGCAGCCAGGGTGTACAGCATCAAGTGAAGTAAATCTGGCCATGGTGAGGTCATCCCGGGCAACAATGTGGTCAGGTGCTGCAGTCTTGTGCAGCATCAGGTGATTGTGGAGAAGGTTGGTGATGCTGGTGTTGGGGCTGATCGTGTTGGGATTCTGAGGACCAAGGTGAGATTTTTTCAAGGGCACCAGTGCTGATGGAATAGAGGGCAGCTGAAGTTGAGATGACAGAAGTGATCTGTCAATGGTGAGAGAGGTTGCTCCAAGGAGGTGACACTGCAGAGTTCACTGCAAACACTTCAAACCTCCATAAAACTGAAAAGTGTATTCCAAATCCTGAAGGCTCCAGCTTCTAAGAGTAGAAATTGAACAGCTGTGAAATGGTAGCTTTTATACCATTTCTGCAGCTGTCAACTAGTCAAACCAATCCAATCCAGAGTTGTTGAGAACCTGACACACTTACCTGACGTGATCCCTGAAGGACAGGAAACTCGTTGTTTTTTTTTAAACTTGGTAAAATGGTTCTGACCTGGTAAAAGGCTGCTTAAATAGCTTCAAGCAGCTTCTTGACAATCTCAATTGCCTGAAATGATACAGCCGGCACTTGGGAAATTCACATGGAGGCAGGTTCAGAGCGGATTTCCACCCCGCTGTCAATCACGGCCATTTTGACAGTGGGCCTCCAAACTTGCACTGCCGGGAAGCTTCCGGCCCTGGTTTCTCTCTCCCACCCTTCTTAAATAATGTAGAGACATTTGCAATTTTCCAACCCAACAACACAATACCCAAACCAAGAGAGCTTTGGAAGACTACGCCTAACAAATCTGCAATTTCCTCACAAACTTATTTTATTGCCCTGGGATGGGAACCATCAGGTCCTGGAGATCTATCTATCTTAAGTATCATTGTTTTCTCTCTCACCATTGTTTTTACTTATGTTAAATCCAATAAGTTCTACCCTTTGATTAATTTTAATTTCCCTTGTACTGCTAGTATTTTGTCCTCTTCCTCTACTGTGAAGTCAGATGCAAAGTACTCATTTAACAAGTCTGCCATTTACTTATTGTCGATTTACAGTATCACCTGCTCCTGTCTTTAATGTACCCACGTTTCCCTTAATATGTTTATAAAATCATTTACAATTAGCCTTGATATCTCTTGCAAGTGTTTTTTTTTCGTATTCACTTTTTGTAGTTCTTAATATTTTCTTTGTTGCTTTTTATTGTTCTCCCAGTCTGCTGGATTTCCACTTTTCTTTGCTTTTCTGAATGCCTCTTCTGTTACGTTTATTCTGAATCTTACCATTGACCCTGGTTGCCTAACTACATAAGTGAGCTATTGCCTTTTAGGGGTATGTACTGGTCTTCTATTGGAGCAAATACTTCTTTGAATACATAGCAGTAAAAGTAGATTTTACCTGTTCTGTAATTTATCCACCATGCTTCTTTCTGTGGAATAGTAGATTAATTCTTGTGGCTAGAAAATATTTCAGTGTTACATATTATTGATGCATCTAAGTTCTAACTGCAATAAAATCTGTTTCTTCATATTGAATCAATCTATTTAAAATATTCTATGTGCAATAATAGAAGTAAAATTGCACTTTTTATTAAAATTAGTTTCAAAACAAGCAATTTTATATTAGCAGATAAATGTTATTTCAAGATCTATGAAAACTTCTAAATGGTGGTTTCTGGTTAGCCAAGAACCATAATGATATCTCTAACCATTCAAATGAATAATAATAATAAACTACCTGCACAGTAGACAATAGTTGATGCTGGGAACTCTTGCTGAAGAATGGTCGCCAATTATGTTCCTTTGTGATGTCAAAATTTACACTCATAGGGAGACTCTTCTTTTGCATATTAAACCAGATCTGTAAGAACATATTTTAAAAGTCACTATATAGTTTTAAAAATCCATCATTCCAATTATACATTAATGAAAAAATATTTTATGCGATAATTAAAACAATAAGTTTTATCTTGTCAATGTCTCTCAATTATAGATGATGTGATTACAAAGCAAAGTGTAGCAGCAACAACCAGCAGCATCTGCACGGTGGCTAAAATATAGGCGCTGAAACTTGCACATATGTAATGGCTGGGCTGAGCCTCCTCACTCTTGCAAGGATGTACATGTATAGAGGGAAGTAATAGATTGTGAAGTCAGTGAGGACAAGTGGAGTTGGCAGTTGATATTCCCAGCAGCTGACCCCTCCAGGTTGTACAATATGCTTTAAGATGCCAATGCCTGGTATCACCTGATAACTTGCATGGTGAAGAAGGCAACGTTTTGCTGCTTTTATGTCGTCTTTAATATGGATACATGTATTTGTTTCAAACATTTAATTCACCTTTAATATTAAATCTTAAAATAAAAGACTATCCATATAATTTGTCTCCAATGTCTTCTCTTCATGCTTCATTTACAAACCCATTTTCTATCTAGATTTGAGTCCTTCATAATGTTACTTGTTTTCCCTCCTGGTTGTAACTGCAATGAGCTTACAGCACATGCCGGCTCTCTGGCAAGAACACTTCAGCTAGTCCCACTCCCCTGCCCTTTCCCGCGTAGCCTTGCAAATTTTTTTCCTTAAGGTACTTATCCCTTTTGAAAGCCATGATTGAGTCTGCCTCCACCACCCTTTCAGGCAGTGCATTCCAGATTCTAACCACTCGCTGTGTAAAAAAGTTTTTCCACATGTCGCCTTTGGTTCTTTTGCCAATCACCTTAAATCTGTGTCCTCTCGTTCTCGACCCTTCTGCCAATGGGGACAGTTTCTCTCTATTTACTCTGTCTAGACTCCTCAGGATTTTGAATACCTCTCTCAAATCTCCTCTCAACCTTCTCTGCTCTAAGGAGAACACCCCCAGCTTCTCCAGTCTATCCACGTAACTGAAATCCCTCATCCCTGGAATCATTCTCATAAATCTTTTCTGCATCCTCTCTAAGGCCTTCACATCCTTCCTAAAGTGCGGTGCCCAGAATGTTTTAATTTTTATTCATTCCTGGGATGTGGGCATCGCTGGCAAGGTCAACATTTATTGCCGCTATCTAATTGCCCTTGAGAAGGTGGTGGTGAGCCGATGCCTTGCACCACTGCAGTCCGCATTGGTGAAGGTACTCCCATAGTTCTATTAGGGAGGGACTTCCAGGATTTTGACCCAGCGACTATGAAGGCACTGCAATATATTTCCAAGTCAGGATGGTGTGTGACTTGGATGGTGTTCCCATGGGGACACAATACTCCAGTTGAGGCCGAACCAGTGTTTTATAAAGGTTCATCATAACTTCGTTGCTTTTGTACTCTATGCCTCTATTTATGAAGCCCAGAATCCCGTATGCTTTTTTAACCACTTTCTCAACATGCCCTGACACCTTCAACAATTTGTGCACATATACCTCCAAGTTTTTCTGTTCATGCACCCCCTTTAGAATTGTATCCTTTAGTTTAACATTTCCTCGCCTCATTCTTCCTACCAAACTGTATTACTTCCCTTCCTTTCTGTGTTAAATTTCATCTGCCACATATCAGCCCATTTCACCAGCCTGTCTATGTTGTCCGGAGTCTATCATAATCCTCCTCACTGTTCACTATACTTCCAAGTTTTGTGTCATCTGCAAATTTTGAAATTGTGCCTTGTACTCCCAAGTCCAAGTCATTAATATATATCAAGAAAAGTAGTGGTCCTGGGGCGGGGGGGACACCACTGTATACCTTCCTCCAGTCTGAAAAACAACCACTCACCAATATATCAGTAAGTAACCTTTTAACATTGCTGTTGCCAATTTAAGTGTATCTAAGGGTTAAGTCATGGCAGGAGAGCTCGGACACGTGTTATGCTCCTCCTGTACTATGTGGGAAGTCAGGGACGCTTCCGGTATCCCTGATGACTATGAGTGCGGGAAGTGCATCCGCCAGCAGATCCTGACGGACCGCATTGCGGCACTGGAGCTGCGGGTGGATGAACTCTGGACCATCCACGATGCTGAGAATAGCATGTTTAATGAGCTGGTCACACCGCAGGTAAAGGGTACACAGCCAGATAAGGAATGGGTGATCAACAGGAAGAATAGAGCAAGGAAGGTAATGCAGGGTTCCCCTGCGGTCATCCCGCTGCAAAACAGATATACCGCTTTGGGTACTGTTGAGGGGGATGACTCATCAGGGGAGGGCAGCAGCAGCCAAGTTCATGGCACCATGGCTGGCTCTACTGCACAGGAGGGCAGGAAAAAGAGTGGGAGAGCGACAGTAATAGGGGATCCAATTGTAAGGGGAATAGATAGATGTTTCTGCGGCCACAACCGAGACTCCAGGATGGCATGTTGTTTCCCTGGTGCAAGGGTCAAGGATGTCTCGGAGCGGGTGCAAGACATTCTGAAAAGGGAGGGTGAACAGCCAGTTGTCGTAGTGCATATAGGTAAAAAATGGGATGAGGTCCTACGAGACAAATTTAGGGAGCTAGGAGCAAAGTTAAAAAGTAGGACCTCAAAGGTACTAATCTCAGGATTGCTACCAGTGCCACGTGCTAGTCAAAGTAGGAATCGCAGGATAGCTCAGATGAATACGTGGCTTGAGGAGTGGTGCAGAAGGGAGGGATTCAAATTTCTGGGGCATTGGAACCGATTTTGGGGGAGGTGGGACCAGTACAAACCGGACAGTCTGCACCTGGGCAGGACCGGAACCAATGTCCTAGGGGAAGTGTTTGCTAGTGCTGTTGGGGAGGAGTTAAACTAATATGGCAGGGGGATGGGAACCTATGCAGGGAGGCAGAGGGAAATAAAAGGGAGACAGAGGCAAAAGATAGAAAGGAGAAGAGTAAAAGTGGAGGGCAGAGAAACCCAAGGCAAAAAACAAAAAGGGCCACATTGCAGCAAAATTCTAAAGGGGCAAAGTGTGTTAAAAAGACAAGCTTGAAGGCTCTGTGCCGCAATGCGAGGAGTATTCGGAATAAGATGGACAAATTAACTGCGCAGACAGCAGTTAATGGATATGATGTAATTGGCATCACAGGGACATGGCTCCAGGGTGACCAAGGCTGGGAACTCAACATCCAGGGGTATTCAACATTTAGGAAAGATAGACAGAAAGGAAAAGGAGGCGGGGTGGCATTGCTGGTTAAAGAGGAAATTAATGCATTAGTAAGGAAGGACATTGGCTTGGATGATGTGGAATCGGTATGGGTGGAGCTACGGAATACCAAAGGGTAGAAAACACTGGTGGGAGTTGTGTACAGACCACCAAACAGTAGCAGTGAGGTTGGGGACAGCATCAAACAAGAAATAAGGAATGTGTGCAATAAAGTTACAGCAGTTATCATGGGCGACTTTAATCTACATATAGATTGGGCTAACCAAATTGGTAGCAATGCATTGGAGGAGGATTTCCTGGAGTGTATTAGGGATGGTTTTCTTGACCAATATTTTGAGGAACCAACCAGAGAGCTGGCCATCATGTGTAATGAGAAAGGACTAATTAGAAATCTTGTTGTGCAAGGCCCCTTGGGGAAGAGTGACCATAATATGGTAGAATTCTTTATTAAGATGGAGAGTGACACAATTAATTCGGAAACTAAGGTCCTGAACTTAAGTAAAGCTAACTTCAATGGCATGAGGCGTGAATTGGCTAAAATAGACTGGCAAAGGATACTTAAAGGGTTGACTGTGGATAGGCAATGGCAAACATTTATAGATCACATGGATGAACTTCAACAAGTGTACATCCCTGTCTGGAATAAAAACAAAGGTGGCTCAACCATGGCTAACAAGGGAAATTAAGGATCGTGTTAGATCCAAGGAAGAGGCATATAAATTGGCAGTAAACCTGAGGACTGGGAGAAATTTAGAATTCAGCAGAGGACAAAGGGTTTAATTAGGAGGAAAATAGAGTACGAGAGGAAGCTTGCCAGAAACATAAAAACCGACTGCAAAAGCTTCTATAGATATGTGAAGAGAAAAAGATTAGTGAAGACAAATGCAGGTCCCTTGCAGTCAGACTCGGGTGAAATTATAATGGGGAACAAAGAAATGGCAGACCAATTGAACAAATACTTTGGTTCTGTCTTCACGAAGGAAGACACAAATAACCTTCTGGAGGTACAAGGGGACCGAGGGTCTAGTTAGGAGGAACTGAAGGATATCCTTATTAGGTGGGAAATTGTGTTGGGGAAATTGATGGGTTTGAAGGCTGATAAATCCCCGGGGCCTGATTGTCTGCATCCCAGAGTACTTAGGGAAGTGGCCCTAGAAATAGTGGATGCATTGGGGATCATTTTCCAACAGTCTATCGACTGGAGCAGTTCCTATGGACTGAAGGGTAGCTAATGTAACACCACTTTTTAAAAAAGAAGGGAGAGAGAAAACAGGTAATTATAGACCGACATCAATAGTGGGGAAAATGTTGGAATCAATTATTAAGGATGAAATAGCAGCACATTTGCAGAGCAGTGACAGGATTGGTCCAAGTCAGCATGGATTTATGAAAGGGAAATCATGCTTGACAAATCTTCTGGAATTTTTTGAGGATGTAACATGGGAGAATCAATGGATGTGGTGTATTTGGACTTTCAAAAGGCCTTTTGACAAGGTCCCACATAAGAGATTGGTGTGCAAAATCAAAGTACATGGTATTGGGGGTAATGTACTGGCGTGGATAGAGAATTGGTTGGCAGACAGGAAGCAGAGAGTCGGGATAAACGGGTCCTTTTCGGAATGGGAGACAGTGACTAGTGGAGTGCCGCAGGGATCAGTGCTGGGACCCCAGCTCTTTACAATATATATCAATGATTTGGATGAAGGAATTGAGTGTAATATCTCCAAGTTTGCAGATGACACTAAACTGGGTGGTGGTGTGAGCTGCGAGGAGGATGCTAAGAGGCCGCAGGGTGATTTGGACAAGTTAGGTGATTGGGCAAATGCATGGCAGATGCAGTATAATGTGAATAAATGTAAGGTTATCCACTTTGTTGGCAAAAACACGAAGGCAGAATATTATTTGAATGGCGGCAGATTAGGAAAAGGGGAGGTGCAACGAGACCTGGGTGTCATGGTTCATCAGTCATTGAAAGTTGGCATGCAGGTGCAGCAGGCGGTGAAGAAGGCAAATGGCATGTTGGCCTTCATAGCTGGGGATTTGAGTATAGGAGCAGGGAGGTCTTACTGCAATTGTACAGGGCCTTGTGAGGCCTCACCTGGAATATTGTGTTCAGTTTTGGTCTCCTAATCTGAGGAAGGACATTCTTGCTATAGAGGGAGTGCAGCGAAGGTTCACCAGTCTGATTCCAGGGATGGCTGGACTGACATATGAGGAAAGACTGGATCAACTGGGCCTTTATACACTGGAGTTTAGAAGGATGAGAGGGGATCTCAAAAAAAAGTATAAGATTCTGATGGGACGGGACAGGTTAGATGAGAGAAGAATGTTCCCGATGTTGGGGAAGTCCAGAACCAGGGGACACAGTCTTAGGACAAGGGGTAGGTCATTTAGGACTGAGATGAGGAGAAACTTCTTCATGCAGAGAGTTGTTAACCTGTGGAATTCCCTGCCGCAGAGAGTGGTTGATGCCAGTTCATTGGATATATTCAAGAGGGAGTTAGATGTGGCCCTTACGACTAAAGGGATCAAGGGGTATGGAGAGAAAGCAGGAAAGGGGTACTGAGGTGAATGATCAGCCATGATCTTCTTGAAGGGCGGTGCAGGCGTGAAGGACCGAATGGCCTACTCCTGCACCTATTTTCTATGTTTCTACTCTCTGCTTCCTATCACTTAGCCAATTTTGTATCCATGCTGCCACTGTCCCTTTTATTCCATGGACTTCAACTTTGCTGGCCAACCTAATATGTGGTACTTTATCAAATGCCTTTTGGAAGTCCCTGTACATCATGTCAACCGCATTGCCCTCATCAACCCTCTCCGATACCTCATCAAAAAACTCAATCAGGTTAATTATATACGATTTGTCTTTAACATCCCAGACTATATAAAGATAATTGAAGTCCCCATTATTACTACTCAATAGTTCTTGCACCTCTCTGTAATTTTCCTGCAAATTTGCTCCTCTATATCTTTCCCACTAGTTGGTGGCCGAGACCTAGTAGCAAAATGGCACCTCTATTATTTCTTAACACTAACCAAATAGATTCTGTCCTTGACCCCTATAGGATGCCCTCTCTCTCCCCAGCACTGTAACATTCTCCTTAACCAATACTGCCTTCTTTATTTCCTTCCCTATCTTTCCTGAACACTTTATATCTAGAAATATTTAAAACCCAAACCTGCCCTTTTTTGAGCCAGGTCTCCGTTATCACCATGACGTCATATTGACATGTGGCTATTTGCACTTGCAGCGCACTAACCTTATTTACCATGCTTCGTGCATTTATACACATGCACTGTAAACCTGTCATACACCTTCTTGTATTCTCTCTCAGTGTGACCCCACTTAATACCTTACTATTTCTTACTCTAGTGCTATCTGCCTCTCCCCATCTTATATGCATTTGTTTCTCCTTTCTAATGCTACATCCTGGTACCCAACCCCCTACCAAATTTGTTTGAAACCTCCCCAACAGCACAAGGACATTGGTTCTGGCACTGTTGAGTTGCAAACCTTCCGGTCTATACAGGTCCTACCTCCCCCAGAACCAGTCCCAATGTCTCAGGATTTGAAGTCCTCCTGCATCATCTCTCCAGCCAAGCATTCATCTGCTCTATCCTTCTATTTCTATACTCACTAGCTTGTGGCACAGGGAGTAATCCAGAGATTACTACCTTTTGAGGTCCTGCTTTTTAATCTCTTTCCTAGCTCCCTACAATCTGCCTGCAGGACCTGATCCCTTTTTCTACCTATGTTGTTGGTACCAATGTGAACCACGACTTCTAGCTGTTCACCCTCCCCCTTCAGAATCTTCTGCAGCCACTCAGTGACATCCTTGACCCTGGCAGCAGGGAGGCAACATACCATTCTGGAATCATGTCTGCGGCTATAGAAACGCCTGTCTGTTCCCCTAACTATTGAATCCCCTACCACTATTGCCTTCCCATTCTTCTTCCTTCCACCCACCGCCGCCTTCCCCCCCCCCCCCACCCCCACCCCGTACAGCTGAGCCACCCATGGTGCCATGTACTTGGCTCTGGCTGTACTCCCCAGGGGAACCATCTGAATACTGGTTAAAGAGTGAGATATATTAGGGGACTCCTGAACTAACTGCCTGGTCCTTGTCTGTCTGACGGTCACTTATTCCCTCTCTGCCTGCACACTCTTGCGCTGCGACATGACCACCTCCTAAAACATGCTATCCACATAAATCTCAAACACATGGATGCACTGTCAGCTGCTGCTCAAGCTTCGAAAGCCAGAGCTTGAGCTCCTCCAGCCGACAACACTTCCTGCACATGTGGCTGTCCAGCACACAGGAAGTGTTCTAGATTTCCCAAATGGCACAGGATGTCCATTCCACAGGACTGAGGTGCTCTTCCATGCCTCTATTTATTCGACTATTAACTAACTTACAGAAATAAACTTAAAACTAAGGGCTAGAAATTCATTATAGCCCAGGAATGGGTGGTATCATAAGAAAAGTTTGAGAATTAGCACCAGGTACTAACGTTTTACACTGCACGCAAAATTCATTCTCACTGCTCAAAGAAATGATTAGAATGCTATATTAAGTCTTAGGGGCCTAGCTCATTAACATTGCACTCAAATGGTGGACCAATATAGAGTGCATTCTAATCACAACTCATCACACGCTTTCCCCAGTACTTAAAAGGGATGGTTTATTGATACTGCAGCACCTCAACCTCAGAATTGCCTCAGCCAGGAGAAGCACAGCAAGGAAAAGGAGCTGGAGCAGGTGTGCTCATGGCTGATCCACCTCAGTTGGGTGGTCAGGGTGATTGAATGCTTCAACAAATGCTACATACCGCCACCTATACCACATTGCCCAAAGCACTACACCCAGCACCAATCTATACCTAGCAACACTCACATCCACATCTCACATCTTTCACACAATGACAGCTATTCAACTACAGTAGTACAAGGGCCATTAGTTAATAGAATAAATGTGATGTGATAAATTTAATGGAGTTTGCTGTGGATGCTGTGATATGGCATGACACAGGGAAGGTATGATGGGGATGTGGTGAGCAAAAGGGACCTGGGGTTTAAGTCGTCCTGGTGTGAGACTGGAGCTCTGTTTGGAGGAGGTGGCAGAGTTCATTGACCATCATTTCAGTGATGCGGATATCTAATACACTGCTCCTCACTTAATTGAAGGCAGGAGAAGTGCTGTCGGAATACCCTCCGAGACTAAGGCCTCCTGGTCTGAGCCCTGATGTCCCTCCTTGTCCCTCTGCATGCATTCCTGTATTTCTGGCTGCCTATGCTCCCGCCGCTGTAGATCCTGGAAGGTGAGGTGGCATACAAGTACAGCCCCCATTAGTGTTGTCAAGTGTAGCAGTTTGAATCTTTGAACAATAAATTTAGCTGTTTTGTAATGGCCAGAAGACTGCTGCGACAAAGGAAGCTTTAAATTATTCATAGGAACTTCTCTAGTGGGTGAAACTGACAAGAAATCACTGAAACTGACCTGCCCTGACAGCTGGGAGTGATTAAGGCTGATGCCTCTAAATAACGTCATTGGAGCTGGCTTCCTGGAGCTGCACGCCAACTCTCTCTGTCGCTGTGTGGTCGAGGAGCTAAAATAAGTGGCGACAATCAATATTCCAGATCAGGCGGCCAGTGAGAATTGCACACTCACTGACATCACGATCTGCCTGCCATTGAAATCCCCGCTGGTACCTTGTATCAGCGATGCAACGGAGGGGCCGGATTTGCTGTGCGTTGCTGGATTCGCCTCGCCCTTTACTCATTGGAGTTTAGAAGAATGAGAGGGGATCTCATTGAAACATATAAGATACTGAGGAGAGCTCAACAAGGTAGATGCAGAGAAGATATTTCCACTCATGGGGGAATCTAGAACTAGGGGGCATAGTTTAAGAATAAGGGGTCACCCATTTAGAACTGAGATGAGGAGGAATTTCTTCTCTGAGGGTGATAAATCTGTGGAATTCTCTGCCACAGAGAGCTGTGGAGACTGGGTCATTGAATATATTTAAGGTGGAAATAGACAGATTTTTTGAACGATAAGGGAGTGAAGAGTTATGGGAAGTGAGCGGGGAAGTGGAGCTGAGCCCAAGATCAGATCAGCCATGATCTCATTAAATGGCTGAGCAGGCTCGAGGGGCCAAATGGCCTACTCCTGCTCCTAGTTCTTATGTTCTTATGCCTAGCGCTACTGCTTCAGCGCCCCATTAGCACCATCTTCTGGTACTAACAGGAAGCAGCATGGTACTGAATTTTCCTCCGAAGCATCTTAAAAGTTACGCCCACCTTTATCTCCAGCCGCTTTTCTCGCTCTCTTAGTTAAAGTCTTTAGGGGAGAAATTTCCATCGTTTATGCCTCCCATTAGCGCCCCCAGGGATCACTAACTGTGCACAAATGATTTCTTGCCTGGGGCACGGGGCCGCTACCACTTCGCATCGCCATGAGTAGCGACCTGTTTTTGCTCCAGAGCGAAACTTCGGTAGCACCCCGTGAGGCCATCGTGGGCGATGTCTGCGCCAGCCTCGCAGGTCACGAACCGGGCTGCACGCCACTCGTGGGGTGAAAATTAAAGGGGAGGTGCAACGCGCAATTTCTTTACAATGGTTGATTTACCAGTTGTGGCCTTGCCTTGTCGAATTTGCAGGGTCTATGCCGCGATGTTGCAGCACTGCACTCCACTTCTGTGCTAGGCTGCTGCCAAGGCACCCTGCTCCCCGATGGTGAAGTGGTGGCCCCTCACCCCATTGCAGAGTTCGCAATCCGCCTTACCCTTTCATGGAAGGAGAGGGCCCTGTGCTCTGTGTAGCGCTGGTAAATTCCCACAGTTAGCGCCCCGGTCCCACCCCTGGGAGGAAGTGGAGCAGTAACCCCAATTTCGCTGCTGGGGCGGGACTTCCCCACCTGGCACAGGAAGTCCTGCCTTGCCTTGGGTACCGCCCCCGTACCGAATTTCAGCCACAATTTATTCACATGATTATTTATAGTTGAATTAATTGGTTTATCTAGTTAAGTTAGAGGGAATAAAATGCTAATACTCACTCACCAATCACCTACCTGCTGACCTGTGATGTCACTCCTTGATTTTGCTGTTTTGACATCTGCTGGAGTTGTATCTACCTCCTCTGCTGCTGGTGCTGACTCCTCGCAGGTCTGTGCTGTCCTCAGCCTCTCTCTGTATTTGTGCCTCCTCCGTTGCTGCTGCCAACTCCTCCCCAGTCCACTTTTTGGAGTGTTCAGTTAGATACTTTATTGTGCTGTAGGCCCTTCGATGTGTGATATAATCTCCTTGACGCTGTTGTGATGAAAGCTGAGCCTCATGTAAAAGCATTTTTGCATATTTTTCTGTAATGTGTCTTTAAGTTAAAAATGTGGTAGGGAAATTTTAGAGTTTTAAATTAAGGATGAAATTACCATGTGTCTAGATAAAGAGAAAATTGTTAGAAGTAGCCAGCACAGATTTCAAAAGGGATAATTGCAGTTGACAAACCTCATAAAATTCTTTGAGGAGTTAACGGACATGGAAGAAGGGGGAACTGCAATGGATGTATACCACACAGGAGATTACTAGAGAAGATTAAGGGATATGGAATTGTGGGGAGGTGGCAGATAGCAAACTGGATTAAAAAATGGTTTAACAAAGTAGGAGTTAAGGGCAGTTTTACAGAGTGTTTAGAAGTGGGTAGTGATGTCCGTCAGGATTCAGTTCTGGAGCCATTTCTGTTCACTGTATAAATTGATAATTTGGTTATAGGCATTGAAATTTGCAGATGATCCCAAAATAGGAGATATAGTTAATCCTGGGAAATGGGCTAAAAATTCAATGTCAGTAAGTGTGAGGTTAATGCCATTTCCCACCCTCCAATAGGCATGCAGCCAATGAATAGCATGGGTAGTGCCGGCATTTCAATGAGGTACCAGGTCTAATTTAATGTGCTGCTTTGGACCACGTGAACAGATGCATGCAGAGTGCACCCTGCCCCTTGCGTGAACATTTTCAGGTGCGATCAAATTTCTAAGCCTTGAAGTCTAGCTTATGACAAGTTATTCTAAAAATATGGTCACAGTGCACAGCTAATTTTAACTGAAATAATTATGCTTTTATGTCCAAGGACACTCACATTTTCATTATTGATCAGGCAATCAGCACTTTGCATTGGACAAAAAGCATGAAACTGCTCATAACACTCTCCAGTTTCTGGATTCCAAATCATGGTGTTTGTTTTTTCTTGAGTAATCACATAAGCTGTTGGTCCCTTTAAAATAGAAGTTGTGAGGTTATGAATCAGGATACCACTTGAAACAGCATATTTAAGACCTAAAGAAAACACAAGACCAAAATTTACAACATGAAAATAGAAGATAGGTATATTTTAGAAAGCAAGCATATAGATAAGAGGGCCGAAATTCCTGAGCCGTAAATTTGGTGGGAGTCTACTGGAATAGCCACAAACTTTGGTGGGACTCAGATACACCAGGTTTTAGCTGTGGGGCTTAGTTTCTGGAATGGCCTATACCCACCCATACAAGGGCATCAACATAAGACATGGGGCTGGAGCTGGAATTCCAGTGCCCTGGCCTCACAGGGACCTGGCCTATAGTTTAGGTCATATACCTCGGGAAGAGAGGTGGACTGGGCTCCTCATGGGCAAACGTGGGTGCCACTGGCAAGAAGGTAGCCTAGTGGAGCCCACTTTTGTCCATCAGGAGCCCAGTCCTCATCCCAGAATGGGCAAAGATGCCAGATTCCCAAGCAGTTTGTGAAAGGCAGGAGCCTGAGATGTCCCCACAGTGGTATGGGAAGCCACTGGCCCCATCCAATATTGTGCCTTTCATTGACATTGCATACTTCAGTGGGTTTGGTGCTAGACTGCATTAGTAGTTATGATCCTGGCATTAGTGCAAAAGGAATTTTGGCCTCTTCAGAATATATCACATTGGTAACCATTGTATTGTGGAATTTCACAAATGCTGAAAAAAATGTTAACATACAAGTAACAAAGTCATGAATAAAATATATTTTTCTGGTGAGTAAAATAATCTTGCAATAAATGATTATTACCTATGATTGGAAATAATATATTGACTATAACAGAGAATTGGATTACTTAATATAAGTAATCTTGCTCATTCTTTGAAACTTCAAATTCATATTGCATCTTCCTACGTGGAATCATTATTTCCCAAAGTGTTCTTAATAAATATTGCGCTCTTGGTGATCAGGTGATCCTCATTAATCCAGCAGCACTATAGCCTCAATTTGAAGCAAGCCTTTATTTGTTGCCTAGAGGAGGAATTGGTGAAACCCAAGGAACCAACAAGAGCACTGAAACATTACAATAAAAATGGTAACTAAAAACTTCAGCATAAAACAGCTCCCAGGTACACAAGGTTGGAAGGAGAATGAGGTGTGGACCCAGATGTAACATTGTGAAGTTTATTTTTTTCAAAGGACAAAGAAATTACTGGTTACAATAAGTAATCTATCACTATTCCTCATGCAGACAATCAATACATACAAATATCTGTAGAAAATCTGGAAATGGAGTTGTGAGGATCTGTGTCTTCAAGCTAGCTTGCAGCACAGCAGCAACTTATCACCCTGAGCTGGTAAGTCAAGAATTGGTGACAGCATATAAACTATTTCAGACTTCAAGCTATCTTTTTGCGGAACCCTGTGCTTGTTGGTCGCTGCACGAAAATAAGTTCAAAATTTTGCTGGCAGATCCTACCCTGCCAGAAAGTAGGACAAGGAAGTACTATCTAGTTCACCAATTGCTGCTTAGTGATATGTTTCCAAAGAAAACACACAACCATCCGGATCTGTGTGCCAAAATAGAAAAAGCAGATATTGGGTTCACCTAAGGAACAAAAGAGTGTGCCCTTCCTAAATGAGGACTCTGCTGATAATGAGGAATATAATAACAATAAAGTTAAGAACAACAAAAGGTCATTTGAAGCTTATTCCTATTGTGCTCCTAACTCACCAGTTGCATTCTAAACTCCGATCATGTTGACGACTCAACTGCTTTACATGGTAGATTATTCCAAACATTTCTCACCTTTTGAATAAAAACATTTTTTTCTAAGCTGTATTTTAAATGTAATTTAAATATACATTCTCATGTAGTCTTGTATGAAGTAATAGTCTGGGTTTACTTTAATTATGCCATTTGAGACTTTATATAATCTCAGTGATGTTATATAGTGAAGATATATAAATATAGGCCTAGAAATTCAGGGCCTTTGCACCTCCTGTTGGGGGTCACAAACGACTTTGCGAGCAGAAGTAGGTGTTTAGCAGTAACGGTAACCCGTAGCGCCCGCTCGGCTGCGTTGGCGATGCTGTCGTCATCACCTTGCGTAGCGTCTAGATCCTAAATTGGGTATTACCCCGTGTTATGTCTGGGAGAAAGAGTCAGACTAGATGCTACAAGCTCAAAGTAAGTGTGACCACAGTACTTTATTGCAGATCTCAGAGTGCCTCTCCAGTCTGTGAGACCTCCTTATACACAGGTGCTCCCAAGGGATTGTGGGATCCCTTGGGACTCCAGTGGATACGCCCTCTGGTGGTTAGACATGGTAATTACAGGTTTACATACACAATAACACTCCTCCCCACCCCCCCCCCCCCTCCAAAATCAATAGTGTAACTATTTACAAGGTGAGTCGATCAGGGGCCTTCCTTTCCCTGGTTGATCGTCTCGGTGCAAATGCTGGTGTTCGTGAGTCATTTGTTGGGCCTTCGCTGGGCTGCTGCGCAGCTGGCCTTGCTGGGCTGCTGGGGGTGGTGAACCTTGCTGGGCTGCTGCGGGTGCTGGGTTCTACTTCGTGGTCAACCGCTGGGTCGGTTGCCACTTGTGTGTGTGTTGGAGGGTCGAAAAAGGTAGAGTCTATTGTGGGTGGTTCTGGATAGTCTGTAAATCTGAGTTTGGTTTGGTCCAAGTGTTTTCTGCAGGTGAATCCATTTGGGAGTTTGACCACAAACACCCTACTCCCCTCTTTGGCCAAAACAGTGCCAGCAATCCACTTGGGACCTTGTCCATAGTTCAACACAAATACAGGATCATTTACTTCAATTTCGCGTGACACATTTGCGCGATCATGATGTGTATTCTGTTGAAGCTGCCTGCTCTCTACCTGTTCGTGTAGATCAGGGTGGACTAACGAGAGCCTCGTCTTAAGTGCCCTTTTCATGAGCAGTTCAGCGGGAGGGACCCCGGTGAGCGAGTGGGGTCTTGTGCGGTAACTGAGCAGGACTCGGGATAAGCGAGTCTGCAGTAAGCCTTCAGTTACCTTTTTCAAGCTATGCTTGATTGTTTGACCTGCTCGTTCTGCCTGATCATTGGACGCTGGTTTAAACGGGGCAGATGTGACATGTTTGACCCCATTGCGGGTCATGAATTCCATGAATTCGGCACTGGTAAAGCACGGCCCAGTGTCACTTACAGGCAGGCCGTGCATGGCAAACAGGGTCGTAGGCTTTCAATGGTGGCAGCGAACGGCTTGCCAACATTATCACACATTCAATCCATTTGGAGTACGCATCTACAACCACTAGAAACATTTTTCCCAAGAATGGGCCTGCATAGTCAACATAAACCCTAGACCACGGTTTGGAGGGCCAAGACCATAAATTTAGTGGCTCCCTGGGTGCATTGCTTAACTGGGAACATGTATTATATTTGTGCATACAGGACTCTAAGTCTGCATCGATACCGGGCCAACACACGTGATCTGGCTATCGCTTTCATTATTAGGATGCCTGGGTGGGTACTGTGGAGATCACCATTGAAAGTGTCCCTGCCCTTTTTTGGCACAACTACCCGATTGCCCCATAGGAAGCAGTCTGCCTGTATAGACATTTCATCTTTGCACCGCTGGTACGGCTTTATTTCTTCCTGCATCTCTAACGGGACACTAAACCAACTCCCGTGGAGCACACAGTTTTTTTAAGGGGTCCTGGCTCGTCCAGGTTCTAATCTGTCGGGCGGTAACAGGTGATTGCTCACTCTCGAATGCTTCCATTACCATAACTAAATCTGCAGGCTGTGCCATCTCCACCCCGGTGGTGGGCAATGGTAGCCTACTGAGAGCATCGGCACAGTTTTCTGTGCCTGGCCTGTGGCGGATGGCGTAGTTGTTTGCGGACAACGTGAGCGCCCATCTCTGGATGCAGGCCGATGCATTCGTATTTATTCCCTTATTTTCAGAAAAGAGGGATATAAGCGGCTTATGGTCGGTTTCCAATTCAAATTTGAGCCCAAACAGATATTGATGATTTTTTTTACCCCGTAAGCACATGCTAACGCTTCTTTTTCGATCATACTGTAAGCCGTCTCGGCCTTAGACAGACTTCTGGATGCATAAGCAACCGGTTGCAATTTCCCAAATTCATTAGCTTGTTGCAATACACACCCGACCCCGTACGATGACGCATTACATTGATCATACAGCACAAGCAATTTGTTTGAATATAACAGCTTCCTAGCTTTCTCAAAGGCATTTTCTTGGCTTTTACCCCATACCCATTCATCTCCCTTACACAGTGCAGTGGTTCACACAGTGTGCTAAGACCCGGTAAGAAGTTACCAAAATAGTTCAGGAGTCCTAGAAACAACCGCAGCTCTGTCACGTTCTGCGTTCTCGGTGGGTCTGATGCCATCAGCTGCGATTCTTCTCCCCTGGAACTCCACTTCAGGTGCCAGATAAACGCACCTCGAGCATTTTAACCTGAGCCCCACACGATTAAGCCGACTAAGAACCTCCTCCAGGTTCTGCAGGTGCTCGATGGTGTCCCGACCTGTAGCCAAGATGTCATCCTGGAAGACCGGGACTGACTTCAGCTAGCTTTCCATGTTCCTCTGGAACATCACCACGGCCGATCGAATCCCAAATGGGCATCTGTTGTAAATGAAGAGACCTTTGTTCATGTTGATGCAGGTGAGGCCTTTCAAAGATTCCTCCAGCTCCAGCATTATGTAGGCCGAGGTCAAGTCCAGCTTCATGAACGTTTTCCCTGCCGCCAGCATCGCAAATAGGTCGTCTGACTTCAGTAGCTGGTATTGATCCAGCAGTGAGAAACGATTAATAGTTACTTTGTAATCACCACAGATTCTGACGGTGCCATCTCCCTTGAGGACTGGGACAATCGGACTGGCCCACTCATTGAATTCGATCGGCGAAATGATGCCCTCTCATTGCAGCCTGTCCAGCTCGATCTCCACCCTCTCGCCTTGTGATGGATGGGTCGCGCCCCCAGAATCAAATGGATCTGCACTTTTGCTCCTTGGAACTTTCCGATGCCTGGTTCGAACAGCGAGGGGCACTTGCTTAGAACCTGGGCACATGAGGTGTTGTCGATGGACGAAAGCGCTTGGATATCGTCCCAGTTCCAGCGTATCTTTCCCAGCCAGCTCCTGCCGAACAGTGTGAGGCCATTGCCCGGTACCACTCAGAGTGGTAACTCGTGCACCGCTCCATCGTAGAAGACCTTTACGGTAGCACTGGCAATTACGGGAATCAGTTCCTTTGTGTACGTTCTGAGTTTGGTACAAATGGGAGTCAGGATTGACCTTGAAGCCTTGCTGCACCATAACTTATCGAAAGTCTTTTTACTCATTATGGACTAGTTTGCACCCGTGTCCAGCTCCATGGACACCGGGAGTCCATTTAATTCAACCTTCAGCATTATTGGGGGACACTTTGTGGCAAATGTGTGCACCCCATATACGTCTGCCTCCTCGGTCTGAGGCTCTGGTTCGTCATGATCCACCGTGGATTTGTCCTCCTCTGCTACATGGTGGTTTGCAGGATTAGCAGGGTTTGCAGCTCGCCTGCACATGCTTTGGTTCCACAGCCCTTGCAAACGTATCCTTTGAAGCGGCATGAATGGAATCTAAGATCACCCTCGCAGTGCTAACGAGGTGTTAATTGCCTTGTATTTATCACCCTTGATGGCGGACTCTGCGTCATCTGCAGACATGCAGCTACAGGCGTATAAGTCCTGCCATGTACATTTCAATTCGAAAACAACGTTACTTTGTTCACAGTACTTGCAGCAGCACTAGTGTTTGGTATTGTCACTGGTGGAGATAAATGCCTGGGCTATCGCTATGGCTTTACTCAAGGTTAGGGTCGCTACAGTAAAAAGTTTGCGAAGTATTACTTCATGGCCAATGCCAAGTACAAAGAAGTCCCTGAGCATATGCTCCAAGTGTCCTTCAAATTCGCAATGTCCTGCAAGGTGCCTTAGCTCGGTGATGTAGTTCACCACTTCCTGGCCTTCAGACCTCTTGTACGTGTAGAACCGATACCTCGTCATCAGAATGCTTTCCTTCAGGTTTAGATGCTCCCAGACCAGTATGCACAACTCATGGTATGACTTGTCTGTGGGTTTTGCTTGAGTGAGCAGGGTTTTCATGAGGCCATACGTGGATGCTCGCAAATAGTGAGGAGGATCGCCCTTCGTTTGGCAGCGTCTCCTTCCAGCTCGTTGGCCGCGAAGTATTGGGCAAGTCACTCCATGAAGGTTTCCCAATCATCTCCCTCTGAAAATTTCTCCAGGATGCCCACAGTTCTCTGCATTGTTGCGTTGGGGTTCGTTATCTGTATCTCGTCGCCAGTTGCTATGTCTTGGATAAAGAGTCAGACTAGATGCTGCAAGCTCAAAGTGTGACCATAGTCCTTTATTGCAGATCTCATAGTGCCTCTCCAGCCTGTGAGGATTCCTTATATACAGGTGCTCCCAAGGGATTGTGGGATCTCTTGGGACTCCAGGGGATAGGCCCTCTGGTGGTTAGACATGGTAATTCCAGGTTTACATACATAACACGCTGAAGCTGCGGCAGGCGATGACAGCGACAGCTTCAGGGGACATGCACTGGGCAGCCTGCAGCTCCTGGAGCAAAACTTAAAGGGGAGGTGTGCTGCTGTTAAAGAGAATCCTTCAACTTTTTTTCTGCTCCCTGTTGGTGCTTGGAACGCAGCGTCTGTGCTGCGATCGGTCAGCCCGCACTCTGCTTGAGTGCCGGGCTGTTGACATGGCAGCCCCCAATCCCTGGTGTAGGTCGAACCCTTTTTTTTGCTACAGAGTATGCAGCTTGGGCCCTTCCCTTTAATTAAGGGAAGAGCCCCCTTACGCGGCAGAGTTAGGCGGCCCTGTGCCTAGTGCTGCGCCCCGTTCCCGATGCATCCGCCCTGCTACCACCCCAGAAAGGAAGTGGAGCGCTTTATTTTGCACACTACTCATTTTTGGGGGCGGTAACCCCAATTTCTCACGAGAGGCAAGACCTCTGCGCCTGGTGCAAAGTCTGACATCTCGTGAGTGTTACCGTCCAATACCAATCTTTCCCTGATAGTCAGTGTATTTTGATCTCATCAGAACACGCATAATTGTGGCCATAATTTCTAGCATATACCTATCAAAATTGATTGGCACATTCACATTACCGGGGTATATGTCTTAACTAAACTTTGACTTTTGAACCTAGAAAAAGGGTTGTTATTGAAAATTCAGATATAAAAAGGGTCATCCATTGTCCCAAAATCAGCTGGAAGTCAACCCATTCAGTCCAATCATTTGGACAGCAGGAGTCAGCAAAACCCAGACAGACATGAGTCAACCCAGAGCAAGCTGAAACAGCCCAAGTTCAGACAGGCATGATTGATTCAAATCATCAAGGCAAGCATAAAGAGCTTTAGAACTAAAGTTTCATGATTATTAGAGATTTCATGTTCAGCAAGTCAAAATCATCCTTCCTTTTAAAAGATATCTGCTACAATCTTTTAAGTAGCTGCTGCAGTGGCAGAACTTCCACTCTTCTCCAATCTATGAGCTGTCATTGATTGTGAGAGTGTTGGAGTATACAAATAACAGTTAATGGCATAGAGTTTCCGCTTGGTCATCCATTTTAGTAATGCAAAACAGGTGGCCGAGAGAGAAAGTTGGACGCATGTTTGAAATGGGCATTAAGCCCTTTGTATATGCCTCATGTATAAAACTAGGTTGCACTGAATGCAGCCGGTGCAGGGACAACCAGGTCTTCATCGGCACCATGATCCCATCCCGAATGTCACCTTGGCTGCCCTGTCCCAATGCCCCGATCGCCCCCGTCCCAATGTCTGGATTGCCTCTTGTCCCGATCGCCCTCCTTCCAGATCACGCAATGTCTTGGTCATCCGATCAGCCCTTTCCTGGTTTGTCCCTTCCCTCATGACCATCCTCCCTTTCCTGGCCTCCCCCCACCCTCCTGATCACCCTCCCTTTCTCAATTAAGCCCCTCAGGATCGCATTCCCTTCCCCTTTAATGACCTACCTGAAGGTCACTGCTGCCGATGCAGAGGCCCAAAATTCGAAACCTCTTCGCCGGTGAGCTGCCTGGGGATGCCCAGGAGGAGACCTATGTTCACTGAAGCCCATTTACATGAAGCCCGATGCCCAATATCAGATTTGCCTCAGACCTATCTGTTCAGCCACAGGGATCGTTCCCTGCGCCCAGTTCACGCTGAAATGAATTTTTAGGCCAAGATGTTTAACAAGATATTTCTCTCTCGTATAGACTGACGAGCTCAGAGATGCAAAATGGAGGTGAAACAGTGCCACTACTGGTGGAAGGGTGTAATTTCAGTGACAAATTTACATAGGCAACTTCCAAAATTTATAATGGATAAAGCTGACAAAAATGTAATAAAAATTACAAAAGAAAGTAAGATCTTGTAGCTGGGGAGTGCACACAGATGTAAGATTTTTAATATATTATTAGTAGATCTCTTGTCACACTGTACATGAGAATATGGTTTACTCTCTTCGTCTCTTATGCCTATCCTTTTATGCTTTTTTCTCTTCTCTTCTGTTTCTCTCCCCTTAAATCTTCTTCTCTTCTGCTTCTGTCTCATGTCTTTTTCTTCTTTTTGTCCTTCCTTTTGGTTGGGAGGTGATGTCTGTGGGCTGGTGCAGAGGGAAATTTGGCCCTTGGCGGCTCCCTTCCCATCCTCTTACCCAATCACTCGAATTTCTTCCACCTCTTTTCCCATTTCCCCCCCATATCCCTTCGCCATCTCAATATCTGCTCCTCTTCCTACCACACCCTCTCTCCCATTACCACCCATACCTCTTGTCCTTTGAACTACCTACTCAACCGTTGTATCTTCCCCTTCCCTTGCTCCACTGTCACTTTCCTTAACCCTCCATCCACTCACCCCCACTCTCACTTGCTCCTCCCAAGGGAGGGTGACGAGAGATCAGAAACCTCCTCATCCTCAACCAGTTTTTCTCCTCTGCTCATCATTGCACCCACCCTTCCTAGCTATTTCCTTCAAAGTAGTATTGTTTTCTTTCAGTTTGTTTATTTTAAAAACAATGGAATTAAAATAGAATGTGGAACAAACTGCCTGTTTACTTTTTTCACTATTGTCTGCCTTTCTCTTCTTGTCTTTGCTCTCACTTTTTTCTATCTTAAATAACAAAGCTACCAAGTCATGAACAGGCATATGAATTGGAAACTGAGCTACAAAATAAATCTTTATAATTACTGTACTTACTTCAACAATTGAGGTTCCTATGAGTATGAAAGCATTCATCTTCATGTACAAGAGATAGTTACAAAGAAGGACTGCATGGTCCTCTTTACCTCCAAGTATCAGATGAATAAATTGCTGAAAGAAAGTAAAATTAATTGAAGCTATTAGTTGGCATTCTTCTTCAAGTAAACAACGTGTTCATAGATATTAATAATGTGCAAATTTATAACATTTACAATCCCACACTTTGGGATATTGGTAGTTTTACCAGAATAAAAAGTGACCATGAACAATTTTCTTTTTATTCATTCACAGGATGTGGGCATCACTGGCAAGGCCAGCCCTACTTGCCCTTGTGGAAGGTGATGGTGAGCCACCTTCTTGAACCGCTGCTGTCCGTGTGGTTAAGGTACTCCCACAGTGCTGTTAGGTAGGGAGCTCCAGGATTTTGACCCAGCGATGATGACGGAATGGCGGTATATTTGCAAGTCAGGATGGTGTGTGACTTGGAAGGAAACTTGGAGGTGATGGTGTTCCCATGCGCCTGCTGTCATTGTCCTTCTAGATGATAGAGATCACGTTGTCGAAGAAGACATGGCCAGTTGCTGCAATGCATCTTGTAGACAGTGCATACTGCAGTCACAGTGTGCCAGTGGTGGAGGGAGGGAATGTTTAAGGTGGTGGATAGGGTACCAATCAAGCAGATTGCTTTGTCCTGGATGGTGCAATCTTCTTGAGTGTTGTTGGAGCTGCAGTCATCCAGGCAAGTGGAGAGTATTCCATCGCACTCCAGACCTGTGCCTTGTAGGTCATGGAAAGGCTTTGGGGAGTCAGGAGGCGAGACACTCATCACAGAATACCCAGCCTCTGACCTGCTCTTGTAGCCACAGTATTTATGTGGCTGATCCAGTTAAATTTATGGTCAATGGTGCACCCCCCAGAACATTGATGGTGCAGGATTCAACGATGGTCATAAGAACATAAGAACGTAAGAAATAGGAGCAGCAGCAAGCCATTTAGCACCTTGAGCCTACTCCGCCATTCATGGCTGATTGGATCATGAACTCAGCCCGCTCCCCATAATCCTTTATTCCTTTATCACTCAAAAATCTATCTCCGCCTTCAAGATATTCAATGATCCAGGCACCACAGCTCTCTGGGGCAGAGAATTCCATAGATTTACAACCCTCTGAGAGAAGAAATTTCTCCTCATCTCAGTTTTAAATGGGCGGCCCCTTATTCTGAGACTATGTCCCCTAGTTTTAGTTTCCCCTATGAGTGGAAATATCCTCTCTGCATCCACCTTGTCGAGCCCCCTCATTATCGTATGTTTCAATAAGATCACCTCTCATTCTTCTGAACTCCAATGTGTATAGGCCCAACCAACTCAACCTATCTTCATACGTCAACCTCCTCATGTCCGGAATCAACCTAGTGAACCTTCTTTGAACAGCCTCCAATACAAGTATATCCTTCCTTAAATACGGAGACCAAAACTGTATGCAATACTCCAGGTGTGACCTCACCAATGCCCTGTACAGCTGTAGCAGGACTTCTCTGCTTTTATACTCCATCCCCCTTGTAATAATCAACATTCCATTTGCCTTCCTGATTACATACTGTACCTGCATACTAACATTTTGTGTTTCATGCACAAGGACGCCCAGATCCCTCTGTAGTGCAGCACTTTGCATTTTTTCTCCATTTAAATTATAATTTGCTTTCGATTATTTCTGCCAAAGTGGATAACCTCACATTCTCCCACATTATACAGCATCTGCCAATTTTTTGCCCACTCACTTAGCCTGTCTATATCTCTTTGCAGATTTTTGGTGTCCTCCTCACAATTTGCTTTCCCATCCATTTTTGTATCATCAGCAAACTTGGTTACATTACACTCGGTCTCTTCATCCAAGTCATTAATATAGATTGTAAATAGTTGAGGACCCAGCACCGATCCCTGCGGCACCCCACTAGTCACTGTTTGCCAACCAGAAAATGACCTATTTATCCCAACGCTCTGTTTTCTGTTAGTTAGCCAATCTTCTATCCATGCTAATATATTACCCCCAAACCCATGAGCTTTTATCTTGTGCAGTAACCTCTTATGTGGTACCTTATCGAATGCCTTCTGGAAATCCAAATACACCACATCCCCCAGTTCCCCCTTATCCACCCTACTCGTTACATCCTCAAAGAACTCCAGCAAATTTGTCAAACATGATTTCCCTTTCATAAAACCATACTGGCACTGCTAATGTCGCTGGAGGAGTTGCGAATGGAACTGAACACTGTGCAATCACCAGTGAACATCTCCACTTCTGATCTTATGATGGAGGGAAGGTCGTTGATGAAGCAGCTGAAGATGGTTGGGTGTTAAGACACTGCCCAGAGGAATTCCTGCAGCGATGTCCTGGGGCTGATATTATTGGCATCCAACAACCACAATCGTCTTCCTTGTGCTAGGTATGACTCCAGCCAGTGGAGAGTTTTCCCCGATTCCCATTGACTCCAGTTTTACTAGGGTTTCTTGATGTCACACTTGGTCAAATGGTGCCTTGATGTCAAGAGCAATCACTCTCACTTCACCTCTGGAATTCAGCTCTTTTGTCCTTGTTTGAATCAAGGTTGTAATGAGGTCTGGAGCCGAGTGGTCCTAGCGGAATCAAACAGCATATTGGTGAGAAGGTTATTGGTAAGTAAGTGTCGCTTGATATTACTGTCGACAATCCCTTTCATCACTTTGCTGATGATTGAGAGTAGGCTGATGGGGTGGTAATTGGTTGGATTGGATTTATCTTGCTTTTTGTGGACAGGACACATCTGGGCAATTTTCCACATTGTCGGCTAGATGCCAGTTTTGTAACTACATAAGAACATAAGAAATAGGAACAGGAGTAGGCCATACGGCCCCTCGAGCCTGCTCCGCCATTCAATAAGATCATGGCTGATCTGATCATGGACTCAGCTACACTTCCCTGCCCGCTCCCCATAACCCCTTATCCCCTTATCGTTTAAGAAACTGTCTATTTCTGTCTTAAATTTATTTCAATGTCCCAGCTTCCACAGCTCTCTGAGGCAGCGAATTCCACAGACTGTACTGGAACAGCTTGGCTAGAGGCACAGCTAGTTCTGGAGCACAAGTCTTCAGTGCTACAACCGGCATGATGTCAGAGCCCATAGCCTTTGCTGTATCCAGTGCAGTCAGCCATTTCTTGATAGCACGTGGAGTGAATTGAATTGGTTGAAGACTGGCTTCTGTGATGGTGGAGACTTCAGGAGGAGGCCGAAGTGAATCATACACTCGGCACTTCCAACTGCAGATGATTGCAAATGCTTCATCCTTGTCTTTTGAACTCAAGTGCTGGGCTCCGCCATCGTTGAGGATGGGGATATTCATGGAGCCGCCTCCTCCTGTTAGTTATTTAATTGTCCACTACCATTCTCAACTGGATGTGGCAGGATTGCAGAGTTTTGAGCTGATGCATTGGTTGTGGGATCGCTTAGCTCTGTCTATAGCATGCTGTTTAGCATGCATGTAGTCCTGTGTTGTAGCTTCACCAGTTTGGCACCTCATTTTTAGGTATGCCTGGTGTTGCTCCTGGCTTGTTCTTCTACACTCCACATTGAATTAGGGTTGGTCCCCTGGCTTGATGGTAATGGTAAGGTGAGGGACATGCCGATTCATGAGGTTACCAATTGTGGTGGTTTACAATTCTGCTGCTACTGATGGTCCACCGTGCCTCATGGTTGCTGACAATACTGTCATGGACAGATGCATTATGGTTGCCCACAATATTATCATAGACAGATGCAGCTTCGACAGGTAGATTGGTGAGGACAAAGTCAAGTAGGTTTTTCCCTCACATTGGTTCTCTCGCCACCTGCCACAGGCCCAGTCTGGTAGCTATGTCCTTCAGGACTTGGCCAGCTCAGTCAAGAGGTGCTACTGAGCCACTCTTGGTGATAGACATTGAAGTAGTATAGTGGTTTACTAGGCCATTTCAGAATAAGAACGTAAGAACATAAGAATTAGGAACAGGAGTAGGCCATCTAGCCCCTCGAGCCTGCCCTGCCATTTAATAAGATCATGGCTGATCTGGTCATGGACTCAGCTCCACTTACCCGCCCTCTCTCCGTAACCCTTAATTCCCTTATTGGTTAAAAATCTATCTATCTTTGACTTGAAAACATTCAATGAGCTAGCCTCAACTGCTTCCTTGGGCAGAGAATTCCACAGATTCACAACCCTCTGGGAGAAGACATTTTTTCTCAACTCGGTTTTAAATTGCCTCCTCCGTATTTTGAGGCTGTGCCCCCTAGTTCTAGTCTCCCCCACCAATGGAAACAACCTCTCTGCCTCTATCTTGTCTATCCCTTTCATGATTTTAAATGTTTCTATAAGATCACCCCTCATCCTTCTGAACTCCAAGGAGTAAAGATCCAGTCTACTCAATCTATCATCATAAGGTAAACCCCTCATTTCTGGAATCAGCCTAGTGAATTGTCTCTGTACCCCTTCCAAAGCTAGTATATCCTTCCTTAAGTAAGGTGACCAAAACTGCACGCAGTACTCCAGGTGCGGCCTTACCAATACCTTATACAGTTGCAGCAAGACCTCCCTGCTTTTGTACTCCATCCCTTTCGCAATGAAGGCCAATATTCCATTTGCCTTCCTGATTACCTGCTGCACCTGCAAACTAACCTTTTGGGATTCATGCACAAGGACCCCCAGGTCCCTTTGCACCACAGCATGTTGTAATTTCTCCCCATTCAAATAATATTCCCTTTTACTGTTTTTTTTCCCCACTTTCCGACATTGTATTCCATCTGCCAAACCTTAGCCCATTCACTTAACCTATCCAAATCTCCTTGCATTCTCTCTCAGTCCTCTACACAACCCGCTTTCCCACTAATCTTAGTGTCATCTGCAATTTTTGTTGCACTACACTCTGTCCCCTCTTCTAGGTCATCTATGTATATTGTAAACAGTTGTGGTCCCAGCACTGATCCCTGTGGTGCACCACTAACCACTGATTTCCAACCCGAAAAGGACCCATTTATCCCGACTCTCTGCTTTCTGTTCGCCAGCCAATTCTCTATCCATGCTAATACATTTCCTCTGACTCCGCGTACCTTTATCTTCTGTAGTAACCTTTTGTGTGGCACCTTATTGAATGCCTTTTGGAAATCTAAATACACCACATCCATCGGTACACCTCTATCCACCATGCTCGTTATATCCTCAAAGAATTCCAGTAAGTTAGTTAAACATGATTTCCCTTTCATGAATCCATGCTGCATCTGCTTGATTGCACTATTCCTATCCAGATGTCCCGCTATTTCTTCCTTAATGATAGTTTCAAGCATTTTCCCCACTACAGATGTTAAACTAACCGGCCTATAGTTACCTGCCTTTTGCCTGCCCCCTTTTTTAAACAGAGGTGTTACATTAGCTGCTCTCCAATCTGCTGGTACCTCCCCAGAGTCCAGAGAATTTTGGTAGATTATAACGAATGCATCTGCTATAACTTCAGCCATCTCTTTTAATACCCTGGGATGTATTTCATCAGGACCAGGGGACTTGTCTACCTTCAGTCCCATTAGCCTGTCCAGCACTACTCCCCTAGTGATAGTGATTGTCTCAAGGTCCTCCCTTCCCACATTCCTGTGGCCTGCAAATTTTGGCATTGTTTTTGTGTCTTCCACTGTGAAGACGGAAGCAAAATAATTGTTTAAGGTCTCAGCCATTTCCACATTTCCAATTATTAAATCTCCCTTCTCATCTTCTAAGGGATCAACATTTACTTTAGTCACTCTCTTCCGTTTTATATATCGGTAAAAGCTTTTACTGTCTGTTTTTATGTTTTGCGCCAGTTTACTTTCGTAATCTATCTTTCCTTTCTTTATTGCTTTCTTAGTCATTCTTTGCTGTTGTTTAAAATTTTCCCAATCTTCTAGTTTCCCACTAACCTTGGCCACCTTATACGCATTGGTTTTTAATTTGATACTCTTCTTTATTTCCTTGGTTATCCACGGCTGGTTATCACTTCTCTTGCCGCCCTTCTTTTTCACTGGAATATATTTTTTTTTGCGCACTATGAAAGAGCTCCTTAAAAGTCCTCCACTGTTCCTCAATTGTGCCACCGTTTAGTCCTTGTTTCCAGTCTACTTTAGGTCCTTGTTTCCAGTCTACTTTAGGATGAATTTAAGAGTCAACCACATTGCTGTGGGTCTAGAGTCACAAAAAGACCAGACTGGGTAAGGTCAGCATATTTCCTTCCCTAAAGGAATTAGTGAACAATCCAGTAGTTTCATGATCATTATTCCAGATTTATTTAATTAACTAAATTTAAATTCCCCAGCTGCTTTGGTGGAGATTTGAACTTATGTTTCCAGACTTTTAATCCAGTCCTCTGGATTATTAGTTCAGTAACAAAACCACTTAACTTTGGGAACAGGGTTCACACTACTTGGGTACCTTGCTATTCTTCTCTGTGCAGTCTGTGAGACCAACACATGATGGGTTAAAAGTTAAAACAGCTTTCTGTTGAGCTAAATTGGCTGAGGATTTTAAAGTAAGGATATCTTCATGGAAAGAAAATAGTAAAATGTATAAGAGTCATTCAGCCATATCTGAATGTGTTAACTTGATCAATCTGTTTAGGGAGCAGAGAGTTTTACTACAGCAATAAATCATCATCATCATAGGCAGTCCCTTGGAATCGAGGAAGACTCTTAGAATGAGTCCTTAGGTGACTGAACAGTCCAATACGAGAACCACAGTCCCTGCTCAGGTGGGACAGACAGTCGTTGAGGGTCAGGGAGGGTGGGACAGGTTTGCTGCACGTTCTTGATTTCTGTATGCACTCGGCGATGAGACTCGAGGCATTCAGCGCCCTCCCGGATACACTTCCTCCACTTAGGGCGGTCTTTGGCCAAGGACTCCCAGGTGTTGGTGGGGATGTTGCACTTTATCAGGGAGGCTTTGAGGGTGTCCTTGTAACGTTTCTTCTGCCCACCTTTGGCTCGTTTGCCATGAAGGAGTTCAGAGTAGAGCGCTTGCTTTGGGAGTCTCGTGTCTGGCATGCGAACAATGTGGCCTGCCCAGCGGAGCTGATCAAATGTGGTGAGTGCTTCAATGTTGTGGATGTTGGCCTGGTCGAGGACGCTAATGTTGGTGCGTCTGTCCTCCCAGGGGATTTGTAGGATCTTGCGGAGGCATCGGTGGTGATATTTCTCCAGCGACTTGATGTGCCTACTATACATGGTTCATGTCTCTGAGCAATACAGGAGGGTGGATATTACTACAGCCCTGTAGACCATGAGCTTGGTGGCAGATTTGAGGGCCTGGTCTTCAAACACTCTTTTCCTCAGGCGGCCAAAGGCTGCGCTGGCCCACTGGAGGTGGTGTTGAATCTCCTCATCAATGTCTGCTTTTGTTGATAAGAGGCTCCCAAGTTATGGGAAATGGTTCACGTTATCCAGGGCCGCGCCATGGATCTTGATGACTGGGGGGCAGTGCTGTGCAGCGAGGACAGGCTGGTGGAGGACCTTTGTCTTACGAATGTTTAGCGTAAGGCCCAATTAGAGGAATTGAGTGCCTGGTTGTTTAGTTTATGTTGTTATTCTGTTGGCATTTGTGTATATCTTTGAGGTACCACAATTTATTGATAGTATGCATGGAATGCAGTGATCAAAGGTAAAACTTAGTATAAGAAATGTAAGGGAACACTGTTTAGCAGCTCACACTGTAATCAGTTCATGTGTGTCTCAGAAGCAGCTGGTGCTCACATTGGTTTTCTGAAGTGTGTGTCTCAGCACCTCAAATATTGGTTTTGTGCAGTATGAAAAGACTTGTGCACTCACACAGATTGTGGATAATATGAGGTCTCAATAAAGATCTGATCCTGCATTATTACAACTGAGTGTGTGTGTAATCTGGCATTTAAAGTAACAAAACAAAAAAGAACAAGAAAGCAGTCCAACATATGCTAACATACCCCCTAAATTACAAAGATGTATATAGTACATCATGGGTATAGTCTTATATGTGAAAACATGATTGGACTCCTACCATTACTCCTCATGTGTAAAATATTAAGTAACAGTTATGAAGCGATTATTAAATAATATAATCAACTTCTTTACATGTTCTTCCTCTTAAAATACATAACATTTATCTCTGGTGTTTTACTTACCTGTGATGTCAGCCAAATTTTGCAGGCATCTGGAAAATCCAGGCTATCTGGAAGGTATGGAATCAAGGACACAAATCTAGCTAGAAGATTCTAAAATGG
Organism: Pristiophorus japonicus; assembly: GCF_044704955.1. Lineage (NCBI taxonomy): Eukaryota > Metazoa > Chordata > Chondrichthyes > Pristiophoridae > Pristiophorus > Pristiophorus japonicus. The sequence goes on from NC_091979.1 coordinate 293,204,335, forward strand.
AAAAAAGTACCAATTATATGTGTTAACAATATTGCAAATAATACAAAGGTGAATTGTTTTTTATAAGCATTAAAGTAACTGCTCATTTATTTTGATAACTGCCAAATTATTTGAGAAATTCAAACCGAAGAAACATAAGAACCCAATAAGAACCCAGAGACAATAGCGGGAGCAAAGTCCGGAAGAAGTCTAAATTCAACATGATTCCGTCGAATTGTCTGATTTCAACATGGCTACCTAATTATAATTTTACTTCCGGGTTTCATGTCTCCTTTGATACATCTCCGGTGGTGCCCTGGAAGGTGCTAAAGGCAAAAGATTAAAGGGAAGTAGTGACTTTCACAGAAACTGGGAATGCATGTCCAACAGGGACCAGAGCTTCTTATAGCAAGCTTCATGTTATATATGTAAACCTTGTGTAGCCACCAGAGGGCTCATCCACTTGGGAGCACCTGTACTTAAGGAGGCCTCACAGGCTGGAGAGGCACTCTGGAGATCTGCAATAAAAGACTAAAGTCACACTTTACTTTGAGCTCACAGTATCTAGTCAGACTCTTTATTCATACATAACAACTGGCGACGAGATACAGATGATGAATCCAACGATGCAGAGAAGAGTGGGCATCCTGGAGAAATTTTCGGAGGGAGATGATTGGGAAACCTTCGTGGAGCGACTCGACCAATACTTTGTGGTCAACGAGCTGGAAGGAGAAGCGAATGCTGCCAAACAAAGGGCGATTCTCCTCAGCGTCTGCGGGGCACCAACGTATGTCCTCATGAAAAATCTGCTTGCTCCAGCGAAACCCAAAGAAATCGTACAATCATTTGTGCACACAGGTCCAGGAGCATCTGAACCTGAAGGAAAGCATTCTGATGGCGGGGTACCGGTTCTACACCTACAAAAGGTCTGAAGGCCAGGAAATGGCGAGCTATGTCACCGAGCTGAGACACCTTGCAGGACATTGTGAATTTGAAGGACATTTAGAGCACATGCTCAGGGACTTCTGCATACTTGGCATTGGCCATGAAGTGATAATTCGCAAACTTTTGACTGTAGAGACCCCAACCTTGAGTAAAGCCGTAGCGATAGCCCAGGCATTCATTGCCACCAGTGACAATACTAAGCAAATCTCTCAGCACATGAGTGCTGCTACAAGTACTGTGAACAAAGTGATGTTGTTTCCAAATCGCCTGCAGCTGCATGTCCACAGATGTCTGAGTCCACAATCAAGGGTGATGAATGCAAGGCCATTAACACCTTGTTTGCGCTGCCGTGGTGATCATCGGTTCCATTCATGCCATATGTGCAGGCGAGCTGCAAACCCTGCTAATCCTGCAAACCACCATGTTGCAGAGGAGGACAGATCCACGGCAGATCACGATGAACCAGAGCCTCAGACCGAGGAGGCAGAGGTATATGGGGTGCACACTTTTACCACAAAGTGTCCCCCGATAATGCTGAAGGTCGAATTAAATGGACTCCCGGTGTCAATGGAGCTGGACACAGGCGCGAGCCAGCCCATTATGAATAAACAGACTTTCAATAAATTGTCGCCAGGCAAGGCTTCAAGGCCAGTCCTGACTCCCATTCACACTAAACTGAGAACGTACACAAAGGAACTGAATCCCGTAATCGGCAGTGCTACTGTAAAGGTCTCCTACGATGGAGCGGTGCACAAGTTACCGCTCTGAGTGGTACCGGGCGATGATCTCACGCTGCTCAGCAGGAGCTGGCTGGGAAAGATTAGCTGGATCTGGGACCACATCTGAGCGCTCTCGTCCATTGACGACACTTCGTGTGTCCAGGTCTTAAACAAATTTCCTTTGCTGTTCGAACCAGGCATTGCGAAATTCCAAGGAGCAAAAGAGCACATTCACCTAATTCCGGGGGCGCGACCCATCCATCATAAGGCGAGAGCAGTGCCATACATGATGAGAGAAAGGGTAGACATCAAACTAGACCGTCTGCAAAGCGAGGGCATCATTTCCCCGATTGAGTTCAACGAGTGGTCCAGTCCTATTATCCCAGTCCTCAAGGGAGACGGCACCGTCAGAATCTGTGGCGATTACAAAATAACTATCAATCGTTTTTCCCTGCAGGACCAATACCCACTACCAAAGGCCGATGATCTCTTTGCAACGCTGGCGGGAGGAAAGACGTTCATGAAGTTGGATCTGACTTCAGTCTACATGACGCAGGAACTGGAAGAATCATCGAAGGCCCTCACCTGCATCAACACGCACAAAGGTCTTTTTGTTTATAACAGATGCCCGTTTCGAATCCGATCAGCAGCGGCAATATTCCAGAGAAACATGGAAAGTTTACTGAAGTCGGTCCCGCACACCATCATCTTCCAGGACGACATCTTGGTCACAGGTCGGGACACAGTCGAGCACCTGCAGAACCTGGAGGAGGTTCTTAGTCGACTCAGGTTAAAACACTCGAAGTGAGTTTTCCTGGCACCTGAAGTGGAGTTCCTAGGGAGAAGAATGGCGGCAGACAACATCAGGCCCACCGATTCGAAGACGGAGGCAATCGAGAACACACCGAGGCCACAGAACGTGACGGAGCTGCGGTCGTTTCTACTTTGGTAACATCTTAACGGGTCTCAGCACACTGTTAGAAATACTGCACGCCTTACTGCGTAAAGGAGATGAATGGATATGGGGTAACAGCTAAGAAAATGCCTTAGTAAAAGCTAGAAAATTGTTATGCTCAAACAAATCGCTTGTGTTGTATGATCCATGTAAACGTTTGGTACTAGCATGTGATGCGTCGTCGTATGGGGTCGGGTGTGTAATGCAACAAGCTAATGAATCTGGGAAATTGCAACCAGTTGCTTATGCATCCAGAAGTCTGTCTAAGGCTGAGAAAGCCTACAGCATGATTGAAAAAGAAACGTTAGTGTATGTTTATGGGGTAAAGAAAATACATCAAGTTTGAATTGGAAACTGACCATAAGCCACTGATATCCCTTTTTTACGAAAGTAAGGGGATAAATACGAATGCATCGGCCCGTATCCAGAGATGGGCGCTCACATTGTCCGCATGCAACTACGCCATCCGCCACAGGCCAGGCACAGAAAACTGTGCCAATGCTCTCAGTAGGCTGCCATTGCCCATCAGGGGGGTGTAAATGGCAGATTTAGTCATGGTAATGGAAGCATTCGAGAGTGAGCAATCACCCGTTACTGCCCGACAGATTGGAACCTGGACGAGCCAGGACCATTTACTGTCCCTCGTAAAAAATTACGGGAGCTGGTCCAGTGTCCCAGTGGAAATGCAGGAAGATGAAATGTCTATACAGGCAGATTGCCTTCTGTGGGGTAATCGGGTAGTGGTCCCCAAGAAGGAACACTTTCATCAGTGATCTCCACAGTACTCACCCAGGCAGTGCAATGATGAAAGAGATAGCCAGATCCCACGTGTGGTGGCCCGGTATTGATGCGGACTTAAGAGTCCTGCGTTCACAGATGTAACACATGCTCGCAGTTAAGCAATGCACCCAGAGAGGCGCCACTAAGTATATGGTCTTGGCCCTCCAACTGTGGTCCAGGGTCCATGTCAACTATGCAGGCCCGTTTTTGGATAAAATGTTCCTCGTGGTTGTAGATGCGTGCTCCAAATGGATTGAATGTGAGATAATATCGGCAAGCACGTCCGCTGCCACCACTGAAAGCCTGCGGGTCATGTTTAACCACGCATGGCCTGCTTGATGTCCTTGTGAGCGACAACGGGCCATGTTTCACCAGTGCAGAGTTCAAAGAGTTCATGAACCGTAATAGGATCAAACATGTTACATCTGCCCCGTTCAAACCAGCATCCAATGGTCAGGCAGAGAGAGCAGTGCAAACCATCAAGCAGAGCTTGAAGGGGGTTACTGAAGGCTCACTGCAGATTCACCTATCCCGAAACCTGCTTAGCTACCGCACGAGACACCACTCGCTCACTGGGATTCCACCCGCTGAACTGCTCATGAAAAGGGCACTTAAGACAAGACTCTCGTTAGTCCACCCTGATCTACATGAACAGGTGGAGAGCAGGTGGCTTCAACAAAGTACATATGATGATCGTGCAAATGTGTCACACGAAATTGAAATCAATGATCATGTATTTGTGTTGAACTATGGACAAGGTCCCAAGTGGCTTCCTGGCACCGTTGTGGCCAAAGAGGAGAGTAGGGTGTTTCAGGTCAAATTTCAAATGGTCTCATCCACCGGAAACACTTGGACCAAATCAAACTCAGATTCACGGACTATCCAGAGCAACCCACATTGGACCCTACCTTCTTTGACCCACCAACATACACACCTGTGGCAACTGACACCGCGATTGACCACGAAGCAGAACCCATCACGCGCAGCAGCCCAGCAGGACCGACCACACCAGGCAGCCCAGCAAGGCCAGCTGCACAGCAGCCCAGTGAGGGCCCAACAAATGATTCACCAGAACCAGCATTTGCACCGAGACGATCAACCAGGGAAAGAAAGGCCCCAGATCGACTCACCTTGTAAATAGTTACACTATTGACTTTGGAGGGGAGTGTTGTTATATATGTAAACCTGTATATACCCTTGTGTAGCTATCAGAAGGCGCATTCACTAGAGTCCCAAGGGATCCCACAATCCCTTAGGAGCACCTGTACTTAAGGAGGCCTCACAGGCTGGAGAGGCACTCTGGAGACCTGCAATAGAAGACTATGGTCACACTTTACTTTGAGCTCACAGTATCTAGTCAGATTCTTTATTCATACGTAACACTTCGGATGTCTGTGACCATCTGCCGTGTCAATCTGAACCTCCAGAAGTATTGCTCTTCAGTCTAAGGATAAGGGGTAAGCCATATAGGATCGAGATGAAGAGAAACTTTTTCACCCAGAGATTTGTGAACCTGTGGAATTCTCTGCCACAGCAAGTTGTTGAGTCCAGTTCGTTGGACATATTCAAAAGGGAGATAGATGGGGCCCTTACGGCTAAAGGGATCAGGGAGAGAAGAATGGGGTGGGGTACTGAGGTTGAATGATCAGCCATGATCATATTGAATAGCGGTGCAGGCTCGAAGGGCCGAATGGCCTACTCCTGCACCTATTTTCTATGTTTCTATGTTAAAAGATCAAGAAAATTGTCAGTACACCCTGTTAGGTGGGTAGTGTCTCCTGTGAACTTGGCCCCTCTGTTGCTCCCCTATTTGTTGTTCACCTTCCTGTTGTCCACCTGCAACTCCCACCACAGCTTGTTGCTTTGGATGACAATTGTCTTCCTTGTCCGTGGTTCAATCTGAAGCAGCCATGGCACCACCCATCCTGATATTCTCTTTGTGAACACATCCAAACTTTACCAATACATCTGTCACTAAAAGAACTCTCAGAAAACCATTTACCAGATGGAACTGAGAAAGCAGTTGTGAGCAATGAGCCTTTATTCATATTGGGACTCCTGCGCTTTAACTATCCCCATGAAGTGGCATTCAATCTCACATCTGTTTTATTGTCAAGTTTCTCAAGTCTGGGGAAATCCATGCTGAAGGTGTAAAATTTAAATCCCTGTCAAAATTCAAGGGAGTACCCTCATTAACCTATTATAATAACAGACCCGTCTCTTGAGATTGGGTTACTCGGCCGCACCCAAACCCACCTCATGGTGGATTTAAGTATCAACTATAGTTAAACAGGAGTTTAATAGATAATGAAGTTGTCTCTCAGATCAATGGCATATTCATACCGTATAGCCTTCCTTCTCAAAAGTGACTCTAGCTGTGCCAGATATCATGCAGGACCAGGCAACCACTGCAGTACTTCATGTGATGCTAGCAGTTACAGTTACTACAGCAGTTACTAACTCAATATAAGAAGATACTGGATCACATCTGTCCCAAGAAGCAAACACTGGCACTCTGCAGTCACCCACCAGACTTACTCATGTGACCCAGGAATCACTCAGAAGGAGCAAATGGTTAGTTAGCAGAAGAGACATGCCATCATTTTCACAAAGGGGAAGCACTAGAATAAAAATCACTGAGTAAAGATGAACCACACGTTATAGAAAGTAACATTGAATGTGGTATGACATTTCATTTAGTATGAGGCAGCATAAGATAGTAGTAATGTGGTAATACCCATTGTACTTTATGTAAGGCTGAACAAAATAGTGGGGATATTGTATTGTTCCACTGTATTGGGCATATGTGGCGATGACTGCATGTTGTTTGATGCAGGCATATAGAAAATGTACTATCGTTGAGAGCCTGCCTTAAAACAGGCTCTCTGCAATCTGCAAGCAAGATTGTGTTTACATGTTCTCAAACTCCAGGTCAGTTTCCTGCTCTGCCATTTATTGTGACTGGGAATACTATATGGCAATGAATCTTCAGGTGCATGATGTGATTGTGCAGCATAAAGTTAACCTCACCCAATAAAACAAGGCCAGCTTTTTTCAATATTTTTTGAGCGTGTTGCTCAAGATATACCAGGAGCATGGGTGTTGGGGCCAATATTTCAGATAGTAGCAGTCAGTCAAGACCTGTTGGTTGCCTGTAGAACATTGATAGGATTTTACATCATCAATGGAGGTGCTCAGATCAGCGGGGAAGAGGTAGCACAGGGGCAGGGGTGGCAGAGGGTCAGGTTGGTGGAGGGCAAGGAACTTTTTTAAAATTGGGTTCTCCCCTCAGCACTGCTCAGAATTATTGACCTCATCAAGCTTTGTTAGTTTCTTTATGAATCCTACAAATAGTTAAAATCTGACGTACAAAGGTTGCTTCTGGATTTTCAGGAAAGGTATCAAGCAATTCTTGTGGTGGACAAAGTGGCTTGATATATCTTGTAACAATCCCGACTCTGCATTCACTGTCAACAGTAGTGACAATGATCCTTCTCTTTGGGTAACATTTCTGAGCCTCCTTTTGAAATGTAAATGCCAAATGCAAAATCTCTTCATCTTCTATTGTTTCCAACTAAAAAAGGTCAAAATAAACAATAATATTAAAGACCATTTATTACATTATTGTTTCAATGTTTAACAAGATAGAAATGAGCAAATGTCCACTTTCTAAATAGATTACTAACCTGCCAGAGAGGTGGTTGCTTTTCTTCCTAATGCAAAAGAGTGCATGTTCAGAAAAAATAATAATCATTGCAGAATTCCACTGCCAAGATAGCACACAGAAAATTCCCCAGTCAAACCACCAATTTCCATAAACCACAAAATGTATTAAAATGTTATTTAATGGTTGGAAAATGGAATAATGGTATATATTATTCTAGATTCAATTTAAAATTTAAATCTCATTCAATAAAATGAGGACTTACATTATCTGAACAAGAAACTTGAGGGTCCAGAGTGACAAAGATTGTTAAAAGGGAGCTTTCTGCAAGTCCAAATTCATAAAATAGCTCACAAGAGCCTGTCTCTATTTTCTTCCAAGTGTATCCGAGTAACATTGCTGGGGTGTCTATTCTGAAAGTACCACTGACCTAGTCATACCACAAACAAAACAAAGGCAACTATAAAAATTATTTAAAAATTTTAGGCAAGTGCTACTTTATAATGATTTAACTGTAACCAATACTAATACCTTTGATTGTTCGAGGATTGTACTGAATGGGATAGCAATAGATCCCAGCCAATGCTTAACATGTGGCTTAATGTTGCAAGTCTTGAGACAGTCATTCTATGATCAAAAATATTAATTCAATTATTTGTTTATTTGTTGTATCAAAATCTAAGAACACTATGAAAAGTCTATTTAAAAGTCTAATCAGAACACATTAGAAATTCCAGAATATACAACATTTTAATAATCGTTTTCAATTGCGATGGTATAAAGTTGTTTACAGGCAGAGTTTTGAATGGATTGGAATTATGAAATGGGTTGATTAAAAAGGGATTGGTGTGCATCCCCTTCATGTTTAAAACCATCAAAATATTTACTTTTTAAAAGTTATTTTTTTCAATGACAGATCAGCCACATCTTTATTATGTGGAGTTCTGGCTGCAAAAAAGGGTGGAAAAATAAGCCAATCGAATAAAAAAAACTGATGACGGAAGAGAGGGTGGTGTGTAGCATTGGTTGAAAAAAACACAATTGAAGATTAGAAAAAGGTAGATGGCCCCATAAGCAACCTCACTGTTGCCCCCTAAGTCATAAGGCAAGCTCAAGGGAACAAAAGAATTTAATTGAACAGTAATTCAGACATGGCAATCTAAAATTGACCAATAGTTTTAAAAACGTTGATACAGCCCCAAAAAATCTGACAATTAAAAAAGGCAGTTCAAGGGATTCAATTTCTGCTTTGGGTGCGCTCAAAATTGCACAAGTTTTGAGAAGCGTTTTTTATTCTTGAGTTTCCGCTCAAAGTAATTTGCGTATTACTGAACATAAAATTTGCCATGAACCAGTGCAATTGGGCAGCCTTTTAGAACATAATTAAAAATTCTATATTTTTGCTTTAAAAAATATTCCTTGAGAGTGGTAACTTGGTACGGTTTGATTAATACATCTGAAAGTGGGTTTGTCATAAAAAAACATTTTAATCAGACTGTCTGGTCCACCACCAATGAGTAACATAAAATAACAGAAAATAACATTTAAAAACCATACAGAATCATTTGTTAGCTATATTGATGTTCAGTAGTCAGTTTCTTGGTAAATTAGAAAAATATGATTAAAAGCTTTTAAAACATGCCTTTCGCCTAAAAAGAAAAAGCTTAATTTTAGAGCTTCCTCGAAGGCCTGCAAACACGAGTAATTAGCAGAAACTTGCAATGGTGAATAATTTGATCTGGGGCAAGACTGTTTTGTGGGCGAGACTGGTTTCGAGCGTGATTTTTTAAAATTAGTGCAAAAGATTGCGGAAACACGATCTGCCCTGAACTTAATTTGCGTTTAAAATGTCATGATCTTTTGTGCTGGTTTCGCTGATTTCAGGAAAATTGTGCCAAAAAAGCCCAATGCAACCAAGCAGAAACTCCAGGCCAATATGTCTATGATCTATTACATATCTGGTCTGGCCTACATGTGACTCCAGTCCCACATTATGGAGTTGACTCTTAATGCCCTCTGGGCAACCAGGAATGGTTAATAACTACTAACTTGTCAGAGTTGTCTATTTCCCAAGAAGAAGAGCAACAACTTTCATTTATATAGTGCTTTTATCATAGTAAAATGTTATTCCTATATTTAAAAAGGGAGATGAAATATGTCCATGGAACTATAGACCAGTTAGCTTAGCAAAGGTGATAGATGTAATAGAAAAACATCTAGAAACCGAAAATGAAATGAAAAATAGTCAGCATGAATTTCAAAAGTGAAGATCATGCTTCACCAACCTTACTGAATTCTTTGAAGAAGTAACAGAATGAGGGTAATGTAGTAGACATAATGGGCCCAAGTTTCCACATGATTTGCGCCTGATTTTTAGGAGCAACTGGTGGAGAACGGACTATCTTAGAAATCACAATTCTCCACATTTTTTTTTCTGCAGTTCTAGTCAGGTAGAACAGTTCTACTTTGGAACAGAATTTTTTCTTCAAAAGGGGGCCTGTCCGGCCACTGACGCCTGATTTCAAAGTTTCCACAGTGAAAACGTACTCCAAACTAACTTAGAATGGAGCAAGTGAAGATTTTTGTAGAACTGAAAAAACCTGTTCTACACATTAAAAAATCAGGCGCAGGTTACAAATTAGGCGTCCAGAACGAGGTGGGGGGGGAGGGGGGAGGGGGGGGAAGGGAAGTCATTAAATTCTACAATAAATCTTTATTTATACTTCTACAAATATTATACAAATAAATCCAACCTGAATAAACATTTATAAGCAAAGAAAAGATTAAATAAACCATCTTCCTACCTGTGTGAAAGTGCTTCAGCCAGAGAGAATGCTGCAGTCAGCCTCACAAGTTGAGGCACCCGTTCGTTCCCGCGGTGGGGTAGGAGGCACCCGTTCGTTCCCACGGGTGGGGGAGGAGGCGCCCGTTCGTTCCCACGGGTGGGAGAGCAGGCGCCCGTTCGTTCCCGTGGTGGGGGAGCAGGCGCCCGTTCGTTCCCACGGGTGGGGGAGGAGGCGCCCGTTCGTTCCCGCGGGTGGGGGAGGAGGCGCCCGTTCGTTCCCACGGGTGGGGGAGGAGGCGCCCGTTCGTTCCCGCGGGTGGGGGAGCAGGCGCCCGTTCGTTCCCGCGGGTGGGGGAGGAGGCGCCCGTTCGTTCCCGCGGGTGGGGGAGGAGGCGCCCGTTCGTTCCCGCGGGTGGGGGAGGAGGCGCCCGTTCGTTCCCGTGGTGGGGGAGCAGGCGCCCGTTCGTTCCCGCGGTGGGGGAGGAGGCGCCCGTTCGTTCCCGTGGTGGGGGAGCAGGCGCCCGTTCGTTCCCGCGGGTGGGGGAGGAGGCGCCCGTTCGTTCCCGCGGGTGGGGGAGGAGGCGCCCGTTCGTTCCCGCGGTGGGGTAGGAGGCGCCCGTTCGTTCCCGTGGTGGGGGAGCAGGCGCCCGTTCGTTCCCGCGGGTGGGGGAGGAGGCGCCCGTTCGTTCCCGTGGTGGGGGAGGAGGCGCCCGTTCGTTCCCGTGGTGGGGGAGGAGGCGCCCGTTCGTTCCCGCGGTGGGGGAGGAGGCGCCCGTTCGTTCCCGTGGTGGGGGAGGAGGCGCCCGTTCGTTCCCGTGGTGGGGGAGGAGGCGCCCGTTCGTTCCCGCGGTGGGGGAGGAGGCGCCCGTTCGTTCCCGCGGTGGGGGAGGAGGCGCCCGTTCGTTCCCGCGGGTGGGGGAGCAGGCGCCCGTTCGTTCCCGCGGTGGGGGAGGAGGCGCCCGTTCGTTCCCGCGGTGGGGGAGGAGGCGCCCGTTCGTTCCCGCGGTGGGGGAGCAGGCGCCCGTTCGTTCCCGCGGGTGGGGGAGGAGGCGCCCGTTCGTTCCCGCGGTGGGGGAGGAGGCGCCCGTTCGTTCCCGCGGTGGGGGAGGAGGCGCCCGTTCGTTCCCGCGGTGGGGGAGGAGGCGCCCGTTCGTTCCCGTGGTGGGGGAGCAGGCGCCCGTTCGTTCCCGCGGGTGGGGGAGGAGGCGCCCGTTCGTTCCCGTGGTGGGGGAGGAGGCGCCCGTTCGTTCCCGCGGTGGGGGAGGAGGCGCCCGTTCGTTCCCGCGGTGGGGGAGGAGGCGCCCGTTCGTTCCCGCGGTGGGGGAGGAGGCGCCCGTTCGTTCCCGTGGTGGGGGAGGAGGCGCCCGTTCGTTCCCGCGGTGGGGGAGGAGGCGCCCGTTCGTTCCCGCGGTGGGGGAGGAGGCGCCCGTTCGTTCCCGCGGTGGGGGAGGAGGCGCCCGTTCGTTCCCGCGGGTGGGGGAGCAGGCGCCCGTTCGTTCCCGCGGTGGGGGAGCAGGCGCCCGTTCGTTCCCGCGGTGGGGGAGGAGGCGCCCGTTCGTTCCCGCGGTGGGGGAGCAGGCGCCCGTTCGTTCCCGCGGTGGGGTAGGAGGCGCCCGTTCGTTCCCGTGGTGGGGGGGGGAAGGAGACAGTGAGAAGGCTGCAGGAAGCCTCAGTGCTGATGTGCTGATGGCAATGTGCTTTTATTAAAAAATGTTCAAAAATTAAACAGATACAAAGAACTACAAAAATGGCCGAGTGCCAATGTTTCCTTCACACTGCGAGTGCACGAACGCTCCAACGCGCACGCGCAGCGTTGCCGGCAGGAAAAAACTAATTTAAATGGTACCCGCCCCCTCCCCCTTACAAAATCGGCACGAGTGTAGGCTCCGCTTCCCTGGGCGCCACGCCAAACAGACAAGGAGCTGCAGAACGCTTCAGAATCGCGCGTTTTTTTTTCCGGCGCCGTTTTAGGCGTGAAAAACGGGCGCCCAGCTCGGAGGGGCGCCCGTTTTTTATCGTGTGGAAACTTGGGCCCAATATATGTGGATTTTCTAAAGGCCTTCAATATAGTACCGCATAGTAGATTTATGTCTACGGTCGGAGCATGTGGAGTCAGGGGACAGGTAGCAGAATGGATAGCAAGTTGACTACAAAACAGAAAACGGAGAGTAGGGGTGAAGGGCAGCTACTCAGACTGGTAAAAGGTGGGAAATTATGTTCCACAGGGATCGGTGCTGGCACCGCCGACATTTGCGGATGACACCAAATTGATAGGTACAGGTAATACAAAGTAAAATTGTAACAAAATACAAGAAGACATTAATAAACACACAGAGTGGGCATTTAATTGGCAAATTAATTTCAATATAGATAATTGTGAGGTAGTGCACTTTGGTAGGAAGAATAAGGAGGCCACATACTGCTTGGACAATATGAGTCTAAATGGAGTTAAGGAACAAAGGGATCTAGAAGTACAGATACACAAATCACTAAAAGAAGTGACACAGGCAATAAGGCTATTAAAAAAAATACAAGTACTGGTGTTTATTTCCAGAATGATAAAATTGAAAAGCAGCGATGTCATGTTAAATTTGTATAGAACCTTGGTTAGAGCACACACAGTACTGTGCACCATTCTGGTCTCCATTTTATAAAAAGGATATAGAGGCATTAGTGAAGGTGCAAAAAAGGTTTACAAGGATGATACCAGAACTGGTATCCAGTATTAGGTAATGCCGTTGAATGTGGTACTGGTATCTAAGGAGTTTGATAGGGTAGACATAGAGATGATATTTCCATTTGTAGGAGATTCATAAATTCAAAAATAAATATAAGATAGCCATGAATAAATCCAATAGGGAATTCAGGAGAAACTTCTTTATCCAAAGAGTGTCAAGAATGTGGATCGCACTACCATAAGTAGTTGAGGCAAATAGCATAGATGCATTTAAGGAGAAACTAAATAAGCACATGAGGGAGAAAAGAATATAAGGGTATACTGATAGGGTTAGATGAAGAGGGGCTGGAGAAGGCTCATGTGGAACATAAACACCCGCATAGACCAGTTAGACCAAATAGCCTGTTTCTGTGCTGTAGCTCCAATGTAAAACATCCCAAGGCACTTAACAGGAGCATAATCAGACAACATTTTGACACTGAGCCACATAAAGAGATATTCGGACAGGTGATCAAAAGAGGTAGGCTTTAAGGAGCATCGTAAAGGAGGAGGGAGAGAGAGGTGCAGATGTTTAGGGAGGGAATTCCAGAGCTTAATGCCTAGGCAGCTGAAGACAGGGCCGCCAATTTGTGGAGTGATGAAAATCAAGGATGTGCAAGAGGCCAGAATTGGAGGACGCAGAGATCTCGGAGGGTTGTAGGTTTGGGGTTACAGAGATAGGGAGGGGCAAGGTCATGGAGGGATTTGAAGAACAAATAATAAAATGGTAATTACATTGGAAGTGCAATTGGAATTGGCAAGGCTGACATTTATTCGCCATCGCTAGTTACCCTTGAGAAAGTGGTGGTGGACCGCCTTCTTGAACCACTGCAGTTTGTGTGGTGAAGGTGCTCCCACAATGTTATTAGGCTGGGAATTCCAGGATTTTGATCCAGCGATAATGAAGGACTGCCAATATATGTCCAAGGCAAGATGGCATCAGGCAGGTCTGACCCTAAATCAGCCTATACACTGTTGGAACCCTCATTCATACATTTCTCACATCCAGACCTGATTTCTCCAATGTCCTTCTTGCTGGTCTCCCATTTTCTATGCTCTATATACATTAACTTGTGAAAAAAGGAAGTCGCCAATATTCCATGCCATATTAATTCATGCTCGCCCTGTCCTAGTCAACCAACACTGGCTTCCTATTCACTAACACATTTTAAATCCTCATGTTTCTCTTAAAATTGCATGTCACTGCCCTATTTCTGCAGTCTCTTTCAGCCTCACATCCCCTTCTACACCCTACAATCCTCTGACCATGGTCTTTTGTGCATGCGTCCTCCTTGCTTCATTCCACCATTAATGCCATCTTGGCCTCACTCTCTGGAACTTCCTCCACAAAGTCTTTAGTCTCTCTACTTCTCTCTCCATCTTTAAAAGGTTCCTTAGAACTGATTTCTTCAACCAAGCTTTTAGTAACCTTTCTCAATATCTTCACAAGGGCTCAGCATTTGTTTCTTTTAGATATTTTTTTATCATTCTCTCCATAAAGCACTGTAGAACATTTTCTGTTAAGCTTAGGTATACAGCAATGGCTTTTATTTATATAGAGCCTTTTGTATTGTGAAGCAGACCAAACTATTTCATGAAAACATAAAAAAGCAGCAATGAGCAAGTAAGAGATTAGAAGAGGTGACTTAATATAAGAGATGGGCTTGAGAAGTTTCTTAAAGTGGAGGAAAATAATTTTCGACGGAGTATTCCAGTGAGTAGTATTGAGGCAGCTGCCAATAATGGTGCAGTGAAGGGAGGGACATACATGCAAGGTCTGAAAGAGAAATGATGGTTTTGGGAGGGTATATAATGCTGCAGGAGATTGCAGAGATAAGCAGGGTGGGACGAGGCCATGGACAGATTTATAGACAAGGTCAAGGATTTAAAATTTAATGTATTGAGGGATGGGGAACCAACATTCGTCAACAGCAACAACTTGCATTAATATAGCATGTTTAACATAGAAACACATTACAGGGTATTTCACAGGGGCACAAGGAAAATGCCAAAAAAAAGGGAAATTATGAAGGGTGACCAAAAGCTTGATCAAAGAGGCAGGTTTTTTAGAGAAGAAGCAGTTGAAAATATGGAGGAATTCCAGAACATGGGATCTCTCTGGCAGAAGGCACAGCAGCTAATGACGGATGAAGAGAGGGGATTGTGCAAGAGTCTAGTCATTGGGAGACCAGGAGCCATGATAGTTCAGCAATGATGGATATGATGGGCAAGCAAGATAGGATATGAGCAGCAGAGTTTTGGATGAGCCGAAATAGATGGAAGGTGGAATTAGGAGGCTGGAAAGGAAGACGTTGGAGTAATTGACGTTGGATATAGTGGATGGAACCCATGGTGCCAAATTGAATAGGAGGAGATGGCAGTACTCTTATCTTGCATACACTCATCAGATGATTGGCCATGTTAGGACAGTGATCTACATCCTGGGAGTCAGAAAGAAGCAGTTAGAGCCACTGCCAGCACTATCCACTTGGCTTTTTGTCACTCTTTTTATTAGCTTCTTTCAGTTACTACTCAGCACACATTCCCTTCCCATCCTCATCTGTTCCAGTAAGACCTCCAGATTTCAGAAGTTAGAGACTCTGTGCTTGGGTAATTTTCCTGGAAGGGACTTGGCTGGAGCTGTTGGCACTCATGAGAAGCATACTACCATGATGTCTCCAGACACCTGTAAATTAAGCTACTGCTGTTTCTCTGTTTTCAAGTTCCTCCCAAAAAGTGTCACTTTAAGTTGCTGCAGGTTTCCCCACTCTGGGGTATGTCTTCCATTTTTTCTTGAGAGCTATATCCCTGGGCTGCCCACTAATAGAATAATGAGCTCACCCTGTGAATTCCAACTCACAGGTAAGGAGGCCACTGAAGGCAATTAAAAGACCTATGTGAAGGAGATGACAGTGACTTTGAGTAGCATCTCTGTCACTTCCAG
This sequence comes from Pristiophorus japonicus, assembly GCF_044704955.1. NCBI lineage: Eukaryota > Metazoa > Chordata > Chondrichthyes > Pristiophoridae > Pristiophorus > Pristiophorus japonicus. Next base: position 293,219,822 of record NC_091979.1, read on the forward strand.
GCCAGTGTACCAGAGCTACAAGATGTTTAATAACCTGATGAGGGCAGGAAAGGTAAGAGAACTGCTACCTTCACCTTTTTACTATAACACTTGGGACTGCCTCCACTGATTATCCACCCTCATTTCTCAAATGGAATGATATATTTATTCAATATGCAATATCTCTCTAGCAGTTCCACCTGGAACTTGCATCACAAGCCCTTCTTGCATGCAACTCCTAACCATTCCAATTTCCATGTTACAGGGTCTTTCAAATCTTTGTCCTCCCTGTTACATAAGTTGTTTTCTGCCATGTGAGAGATATCCATCAGATTGTTTCTATCTGATGTTGTTAGTATTGCTCCAGAAAAACCTAGCCTGGTAGAGGTAGGCCATTGGCAGGGAATACCCAGATTTAAGGAAATTCACTGCATTTGATGGAGAAGCATGCTGCAGTGACAAGACTGGTGGCCAGGTGCCAGCTGCAGGTGAGTGGATTCTGGAACTTTGAGTTCATTGCAGACATCAATGGTGTCAATCTCACGGTCCGCGGAGCACAAAGAGATTGGCGCGTGCTTGTGCCGTGCCGGGATGTAAATGACGGGGCGCGGCACTAACCCCTTTTTGCCCACTGAGTCCTGGGGGCAATTCCTGTGGGGGGGATGGCGGGAGGGAGGAGGCTACTCTGGCTGCCGTAACCGGGCGCAAACAAATTAGTGCTGCAATAGCGCCTCCCGGAGGTCCTAACAGGCATTTCTCAGAGGCTCTACGTTTCAATGAGATCACCTCTAATTTTTATAAATTCCAGACAGTATAGGCCCAATCTATTCAATCTCTCCTCATAGGACAATCCTCTCATCCCAGGGATCAATCTAGTGAGCTTTTGTTGCACCGCCTCGAAGACATGTAATTTCTTTCTCAGATAAGGAGACCAAAATGGTGCACAATACTCCAGGTGTGGTCTCATCAAAGCCCTTACTCTTATACTCCAACCCCCTTGCAATAAAGGCCATAGAAACATAGAAACATAGAAAATAGGTGCAGGAGTGGGCCATTTGGCCCTTCGAGTCTGCACCGCCATTCAATAAGATCATGGCTGATCATTCCCTCAGTACCCCTTTCCTGCTTTCTCTCCATACCCCTTGATCCCCTTAGCCGTAAGGGCCATATCTAACTCCCTCTTGAATATATCCAATGAACTGGCATCAACAACTCTCTGCAGAAGGGAATTCCACAGGTTAACAACTCTCTGAGTGAAGAAGTTTCTCCTCATCTCAGTCCTAAATGGCCTACTCCTTATCCTTAGACTATGTCCCCTGGTTCTGGACTTCCCCAAAATCGGGAACATTCTTCCTGCATCTAACCTGTCCAGTCCCGTCAGAATTTTATATGTTTCTATGAGATCCCCTCTCATCCTTCTAAGCTCCAGTGAATACAGGCCCAGTCGATCCAGTCTCTCCTCATATGTCAGTCCTGCCATCCCTGGAATCAGTCTGGTGAACTTTCGCTGCACTCCCTCAATAGCAAGAACGTCCTTCCTCAGATTAGGAGACCAAAACTGAACACAATATTCCAGGTGAGGCCTCACTAAGGCCCTGTACAACTACAGTAAGACCTCCCTGCTCCTATACTCAAATCCCCTAGCTATGAAGGCCAACATTACTGGTTAAAGAGGAGATTAATGCAATAGTTAGGAAAGACATTAGCTTGGATGATGTGGAATCTATATGGGTGGAGCTGCAGAACACTAAAGGGCAAAAATCGTTAGTGGGAGTTGTGTACAGACCTCCAAACAGTAGTAGTGATGTTGGGGAGGGCATCAAACAGGAAATTAGGAGTGCATGCAATAAAGGTGCAGCAGTTATAATGGGTGACTTTAATATGCACATAGATTGGGCTAGCCAAACTGGAAGCAATACGGTGGAGGAGGATTTCCTGGAATGCATAAGGGATGGTTTTCTAGACCAATATGTCGAGGAACCAACTAGGGGGGAGGCCATCTTAGACTGGGTGTTGTGTAATGAGAGAGGATTAATTAGCAATCTCATTGTGCGAGGCCCCTTGGGGAAGAGTGACCATAATATGGTGGAATTCTGCATTAGGATGGAGAATGAAACAGTTAATTCAGAGACCATGGTCCAGAACTTAAAGAAGGGTAACTTTGAAGGTATGAGGCATGAATTGGCTAAGATAGATTGGCTAATGATACTTAAGGGGTTGACTGTGGATGGGCAATGGCAGACATTTAGAGAACGCATGGATGAATTACAACAATTGTACATTCCTGTCTGGCGTAAAAATAAAAAAGGGAAGGTGGCTCAACCGTGGCTATCTAGGGAAATCAGGGATAGTATTAAAGCCAAGGAAGTGGCATACAAATTGGCCAGAAATAGCAGCGAACCTGAGGACTGGGAGAAATTTAGAACTCAGCAGAGGAGGACAAAGGGTTTGATTAGGGCAGGGAAAATGGAGTACGAGAAGAAGCTTGCAGGGAACATTAAGGCGGATTGCAAAAGTTTCTATAGGTATGTAAAGAGAAAGAGGTTAGTAAAAACAAACGTAGGTCCCCTGCAGTCAGAATCAGGGGAAGTCATAACGGGGAACAAAGAAATGGCAGACCAATTGAACAAGTACTTTGGTTCAGTATTCACTAAGGAGGACACAAACAACCTTCCGGATATAAAAGTGGTCAGAGGGTCTATTAAAGAGGAGGAACTGAGGGAAATCTTTATTAGTCGGGAAATTGTGTTGGGGAAATTGATGGGATTGAAGGCCGATAAATCCCCAGGGCCTGATGGACTGCATCCCAGAGTACTTAAGGAGGTGGCCTTGGAAATAGCGGATGCATTGACAGTCATTTTCCAACATTCCATTGACTCTGGATCAGTTCCTATCGAGTGGAGGGTAGCCAATGTAACCCCACTTTTTAAAAAAGGAGGGAGAGAGAAAACAGGGAATTATAGACCGGTCAGCCTGACCTCAGTAGTGGGTAAAATGATGGAATCAATTATTAAGGATGTCATAGCAGCGCATTTGGAAAATGGTGACATGATAGGTCCAAGTCAGCATGGATTTGTAAAAGGGAGATCATGCTTGACAAATCTTCTGGAATTTTTTGAGGATGTTTCCAATAAAGTGGACAAAGGAGTACCAGTTGATGTGGTATATTTGGACTTTCAGAAGGCTTTCGACAAGGTCCCACACAGGAGATTAATGTGCAAAGTTAAAGCACATGGGATTGGGGGTAGTGTGCTGACGTGGATTGAGAACTGGTTGTCAGACAGGAAGCAAAGAGTAGGAGTAAATGGGTACTTTTCGGAATGGCAGGCAGTGACTAGTGGGGTACCGCAGGGTTCTGTGCTGGGGCCCCAGCTGTTTACATTATACATTAATGATTTAGACGAAGGGATTAAATGTAGTATCTCCAAATTTGCGGATGACACTAAGTTGGGTGGCAGTGTGAGCTGCGAGGAGGATGCTATGAGGCTACAGAGTGACTTGGATAGGTTAGGTGAGTGGGCAAATGCGTGGCAGATGAAGTATAATGTGGATAAATGTGAGGTTATCCACTTTGGTGGTAAAAACAGAGAGACAGACTATTATCTGAATGGTGACAGATTAGGAAAAGGGAAGGTGCAACGAGACCTGGGTGTCATGGTACATCAGTCATTGAAGGTTGGCATGCAGGTACAGCAGGCGGTTAAGAAAGCAAATGGCATGTTGGCCTTCATAGCGAGGGGATTTGAGTACAGGGGCAGGGAGGTGTTGCTACAGTTGTACAGGGCCTTGGTGAGGCCACACCTGGAGTATTGTGTACAGTTTTGGTCTCCTAACTTGAGGAAGGACATACTTGCTGTTGAGGGAGTGCAGCGAAGATTCACCAGACTGATTCCCGGGATGGTGGGACTGACCTATCAAGAAAGACTGAATCAACTGGGCTTGTATTCACTGGAGTTCAGAAGAGTGAGAGGGGACCTCATAGAAACGTTTAAAATTCTGACGGGTTTGGACAGGTTGGATGCAGGAAGAATGTTCCCAATGTTGGGGAAGTCCAGAACCAGGGGTCACAGTCTAAGGATAAGGGGTAAGCCATTTAGGACCGAGATAAGGAGAAACTTCTTCACCCAGAGAGTGGTGAACCTGTGGAATTCTCTACCACAGGAAGTAGTTGAGGCCAATTCACTAAATATATTCAAAAGGGAGTTAGATGAAGTCCTTAGTACTCGGGGGATCAAGGGGTATGGCGTGAAAGCAGGAAGTGGGTACTGAAGTTTCATGTTCAGCCATGAACTCGTTGAATGGCGGTGCAGGCTAGAAGGGCTGAATGGCCTGCTCCTGCACCTATTTTCTATGTTTCTATGTTTCTATACCATTTGCCTTCTTCACTGCCTGCTGTACCTACATGCCAACTTTCAATGACTGATGAACCATGACATCCAGGTCTCGTTGCACCTCCCCCTTTCCTAATCTGCCGCCATTCAGATAATATTCTGCCTTCGTGTTTTTGCCCCCAAAATGGACAACCTCACATTTATCCACATTATACTGCATCTGCCATGCATTTGCCCACTCACCTAATCTGTCCAAGTCACCCTGCAGTCTCTTAACATCCTCCTCACAGCTCACACCACCACCCAGTTTAGTGTCGTCTGCAAACTTGGAGATATTACACTCAATTCCTTCATCTAAGTCATTAATGTATATTGTAAATAGCTGGGGTCCCAGTACTGAGCCCTGCGGCACTCCACTAGTCACTGCCTGCCATTCTGAAAAGGACCCGTTTATCCCGACTCTCTGCTTCCTGTCTGCCAACCAGTTCTCTATTCACGTCAGTATATTACCCCCAATACCATGCGCTTTGATTTTGCACACCAATCTCTTGTGCGGGACCTTGTCAAAAGCCCTTTGAAAGTTCAAATACACCACATCCACTGGTTCTCCCTTGTCCATTCTGCTAGTTACATCCTCAAAAAATTCCAGAAGATTCATCAAGCATGATTTCCCTTTCATAAATCTATGCTGACTTGGACCGATCCTGTCACTGCTTTCCAAATGCGCTGCTATTTCATCCTTAATGATTGATTCCAACATTTTCCCCACAACTGATGTCAGGCTAACCGGTCTATAATAACCCATTTTCTCTCTCCCTCATTTTTTAAAAAGTGGTGTTACATTAGCTACCCTCCAGTCCATAGGAACTGATCCAGAGTCGATAGAATGTTGGAAAATGATCTCCAATGCATCCACTATTTCTAGGGCCACTTCCTTAAGTACTCTTCGATGCAGACTATCAGGCCCCGGGGATTTATCGGCCTTCAATCCCATCAATTTCCCGAACACAATTTCCCACCTTCAGTTCCTCCTTCTCACTAGACCCAGTGTCCCCTAGTACATTCGGAAGGTTATTTGTGTCTTCCTTCGTGAAGACAGAACCGAAGTATTTGTTCAATTGGTCTGCCATTTCTTTGTTCCCCATTATAAATTGCCATTTGCCTTTCTAATTGCTTGCTGCATGCTAATTTTCTGTGTTTTCTGTACGCGGACACTTAAATCTCTCTGAACACCAACATTTAAAAGTTTCTCACCATTCAAAAAATATTCTGTTTTCCTATTCTTCCTACCCAAGTGAATAACTTCACATTTACTCACAGCATACTCCATCTGCCACCTTATTGCCCACTCACTTAACCTGTCTGTATCCTTTTGCAGACTCTTTGTGCCCTCCTCATGGCTTACTTTCGCATCTAGCTTTGTATCATCAGCAAACTTGGATACATTGCACTCGGTCCCTTCATCTAAGTCATTAACATAGATTGTAAATAGCTGAGGCCTAAGCACTGATCCTTGCAGCACACACTAGTTACAGCCTGCCAACCGGAAAATGACCCGTTTATTACCTCTCTCTGGTTTCTGTCCATTAACCAATCCTCTATCCATGCTAATATATTAGCCCCAGCCCCATGAGCACTTATCTTGCATAGCAACCTTTTATGGGGCACCTTATCAAATGCCTTTTGGAAATCTAAATATATAACAGACACTGGTTCCCCTTTATCTACCCTGCTAGTTACATCTTCAAAAAACTCTAATAAATTTGTTAAACACGATTTCACTTTCATAAAACCATGTTGACGCTGCCTAATCATATTGTGATTTTCTAAGTGCCCTTTGTTGTGTATGGAGAAAGAGTCAGACTGAACACTGTCAGCTCAAAATAAAGTGTGACCTTAGTCTTTTATTGCAGGTCTCCAGAATGCCTCTCCAACCTGTGAAGCCTCCTTTAATACCTGTGCTCCCAAGGGATTATGGGATCCTTTGGGACTCCAGGGGATGAGCACTCTGGTGGCTGTACAGAGTAATTACAAGTATACATATATAACAACACTCCCCCGCCAAGTCAATAATGTAACTATTTACAACATGATTCGATCTGGGGCCCTTCTTGCCCTGGTTGATCATCTCGGTGTGAAGGCTGGTGTTGTTGAATCATTTGTTGGGCCCTCGCTGGGCTGCTGTGCAGCTGGCCTTGCTGGACTGCCTGGTGTGATGGGCCCTGCTGGGCTGCTGTGGATGATGGGTTCTGCTTCGTGGTCAACCGTGGTGCCGGTTGGTGTATGTTGGGGGATCAAAAAGGTAGGGTCCAAGGTGGGTTGTTCAGGGTAGTCCGTGAATCTGAGTTTGATTTGGTCCAAGTGTTTCCGGTGAATTTGAAAGTTTGACCCAAAACATCCTGCTCCCCTCTTTGGCCATGACAGTGCCGGGAAGCCACTTGGGACCTTGTCCATAATTTAATACAAATACAGGATTATTGATTTCAATCTCGCGTGACACATTTGCGCTATCATGTTATGCACTTTTGAAGCTGCCTGCTCTCTAACTATTCATGTAGATCAGGGTGAACTATCGAGAGCCTTGTCTTAAGTGCTCTTTTCATGAGCAGTTCAGCAGGTGGGATCCCAGTGAGTGAGTGGGGTCTCGTGCGGTAGGTAAGCAGGACCCGGGATAGGCGAGTCTGCAGTGAGCCTTCAGTTACCCTCTGCAAGCCTTGCTTAATGGTTTGCACTGCTCTCTCTGCCTGACCATTGGACGCTGGTTTAAACGGGGCAGATGTGACATGCTTGATCCCATTACGGGTCATGAATTCCTTGAACTCAGCACTGGTAAAACATGGCCCATTGTTGCTCACCAGAACATTGGGTAGGCCGTGCGTGGTAAACATGGCCCGCAGGCTTTCAGTAGTGGTAGCGGACGTGCTAGCCGATATTATCTCACATTCAATCCACTTGGAGTACAACCACAAGGAACATTTTACCCAAGAACGGGCCTGTATAGTCGACGTGTGCCCTAAACCACGGTTTGGAGGGCCAAGACCATAAACTTAGCGGCGCCTCTCTGGGTATATTGCTTAACTGCGAGCATGTATTACATCTGTGAACGCAGGACTCTAAGTCCGCATCGATATCGGGCCACCACACATGGGATCTGGCTATCACTTTGATCATTACGATGCCTGGGTGGGTACTGTGGAGGTCATTGATGAAGTTGTCTCTGCCTTTCTTGGGGACCACTCCTCGATTGCCCCACAGAAGGCAGTCTGCCTGTATAGACATTTCATCTTTGCGCCGCTAGAACGGCTTTATCTCTTCTTGCATTTCCACTGGGACACTGGACCAGCTCCCATGAAGCACACAGCTTTTGACTAGAGATAATAAGGGGACCTGGCTTGTCCAGGTTTTGATCTGCCGGGCAGTGACGGGTGATTGCTCACTCTCAAGTGCTTCCATAACCATGGCTAGATCTGCGGGCTGCGCTATTTCCACCCCGTGGTGGGCAATGGCAGCCTACTGAGAGCATCGGCGCAGTTTTCTGTGTCTAGCCTGTGACGGATGGCGTAGTTGTATGTGGACAACGTGAGCACCCATCTCTGGATGCGGGCCGATGCGTTCGTATTTATCCCTTTACTCTCGGAGAACAGGGATATAAGTGGCTTATGGTTAGTTTCCAATTCGAATTTTAGCCCAAACAGGTATTGATGCATTTTCTTTACCCCATAGACACACACTAACGCTTCTTTCTCAATCATGCTGTAGGCTCTCTCAGCCTTAGACAGACTACTGGCTGCATAAGCAACCAGTTGCAGTTTCCCGAAATCATTACCTTGTTGCAATGCACACCCGACGCCAAATGACGACGCATCACATGCTAGTATCAAATGCTTGTATAGATCATACAACACAAGCAATTTGTTTGAGCATAACAATTTTCTCGCTTTTACAAAGGCATTTTCTTGGCTTTTGCCCCAAACCCATTTGTCCCCCTTTCGTAGTAAAACATGCAGTGCTTCTAACAGTGTGCTGAGACCTGGTAAGAAGTTACCAAAGTAGTTCAGGAGTCCCAGAAACGACTGCAGCTCCGTCACGTTCTGTGGTCTCGATGCGTTCTCGATTGCCTCCGTTTTCGCATTGGTGGGCCTGATGCCATCCACTGCAAACCTCCTTCCCAGGAACTCCACTTCAGACGCCAGGAAAACACACTTCGAGTGTTTTAACCTGAGTCAATTAAGAACCTTCTCCAGGTTCTGCAGATGCTCGACTGTGTTCTGATCTGTGACCAAGATGTCGTCCTGGAAGACCACGATGTGCGGGACCGACTTCAATAAGCTTTCCATGTTTCTCTGGAATATCGTCGCCGCCGATCGGATTCCAAACGGGCATCTGTTATAAACAAAAAGATTTTTGTGCGTGTTGATGCAGGTGAGGGCAGTTGATGTGATGATTCCTCCAGTTCCTGCATCATGTAGGCTGAAGTCAGATCCAGTTTCGTGAACGTCTTTCCTCCCATCAGCGTTGCAAAGAAGTCATCAGCCTTTGGTAGTGGGTATCGGTCCTGCAGGGAGAAACGATTGATAGTTACTTTGTAATCGCCACAGATTCTGATGGTGCCCTCTCCCTTGAAGACTGGGATGATAGGACTGGCCCACTCGTTGAGCTCAATCGGGGGAAATGATGCCTCGCTTTGCAGCCGGTCTAGCTCGTTCTCTACCCTTTCTCTCATCATGTCTGGTATTGCTCTCGGCTTGTGATGGATGGGTCGCGCCTCTGGAATTAGGTGGATCTGCACTTTTGCTCCTTGGAATTTCTTGATACCTGGTTCGAACAGCGAAGGAAATTTGTTTAAGACCTGGGCACACGAAGTGTCGTTAGCGGGCGATAGAGCTCGAACGTCATCCCAGTTCCAGCGTATCTTTCCCAGCCAACTCCTGCCGAGCAGCGTGGGACCGTCGCCCGGTACCACCCAGAGTGGTAGCTTGTGCACTGTTCCATAGTAGGAGACCTTTACAGTAGCACTGCCGATTACAGGAATTAGTTCTTTCGTGTAAGTTCTTAGTTTCGTGCGAACTGGCGTTAAGACTGGCCTTGAGGCCTTGTTGCACCACAACCTTTCGAAAGTCTTTTTGCCCATGATGGACTGGCTCACGCCCATGTCCAGCTCCATTGACACCGGGAGTCCATTTAGTTCAACATTCAGCATTATCGGGGGACAATTTGTGTGCACCCCATGTACCTCTGCCTCCTCAATCTGAGGCTCTGGTTCGTCGTGATCCTCCGTTGATCTGTCCTCCTCTGCAACATGGTGGTTTGCAGGTTTAACAGGCTTTGCAGCTCGCCTGCACACTCGTTGGAGGTTTCCCATTGTTCCACAGCCCTTGCAAATGTAACCTTTGAATCGGCATGAATGGAAACGATGATCACCCCCACAGCGCCAACAAGCTGTTAATGGCCTTGCATTCATCACCCTTGATGGTGGACTCTGAGACATCTGCGGACGTGTAGCTGCAGGTATGTGTGACCTGCCCTGTACATTACGATTTGAAAACAACGTCACTTTGGTCACAGTATCTGTAGCAGCACTTGTGTGCTGAGAGATTTGCTTCATATTGTCACTGGTGGCAATGAATGCCTGGGCTGTCGCTATGGCCTTACTCAAGGTTGGGGTCTCTACAGTCAAAAGCTTGCGAAGTATGCTTTCATGGCCAATGCCAAGTACGAAAAAGTTTCTGAGCATGTGCTCCAAATGTCCTTCAAATTCGCAATGTCCTGCAAGGCGTCTTAGCTCGGCAACATAACGCGCCACTTCCTGGCCTTCAGATCTTTTGTAGGTGTAGGACTAGTACCTCACCATCAGAACGCTTTCCTTTGGGTTCAAATGCTCTTGGACCACTGTGCACAAATCATCATATAATTTCTCCGTGGGTTTCACTGGAGTGATCAGATTCTTCATGAGGCCAAAGTATTGGTCGAGTCGCTCCACAAAAGTTTCCCAATCATCTCCCTCTGAGAATTTCTCCAAAATGTCCACTGTTCTCTGCATCTTTGGGTTTGCAATCTGTATCTCATCGCCAGTTGTTGTGTATGGAGAAAGAGTGAGACTGAACACTGTGAGCTCAAAGTAAAGTGTGACCTTAGTCTTTTATTGCAGATCTCCAGAGTGCCTCTCCAACCTGTGAAGCCTCCTTAAATACCTGTGCTCCCAAGGGATTATGGAATCCCTTGGGACTCCAAGGATGAGCCCTCTGGTGGCTGTACAGAGTAAATACAAGTATACATATAGAACACACTTAATAATGGATTTCAGCATTTTCCCAATGACTGATAAGAACATAAGAAATAGGAGCAGCAATAGGCTATACAGCCCCTCGAGCCTGCTCCGCCATTCAATAAGATCATGCCTGATCATCAACATCAACTCCATTTTCCCGCACGATCTCCATATCCCTTAATTCCCCGTGACTCCAAAAATCTATATCTCAGCCTTGAATATATTCAGAGACTCAGCATCCAAAGCCCTCTGGGGCAGAGAATTCCAAAGATTCACAACCTTCTGAGTGAAGAAATGCCTCCTCATCTCTGTCTTAAATGGCCTGCCCCTTACCCTGAGTCTAGGCCCACCAGTTTGAGACACTTCAGCCAGAGGAAACAAACTCTCAGCATCCACCCTGTCAATCTCCCTCAGAATCTTGTATGTTTCAATGAGATCACCAAGTGGGTTGCCGGCACTGTTTTGGCCAAGGAAGGGAATAGGGTGTTTATAATTAAACTGTTAAATAGCCAAACGTGCAGAAAGCATTTAGATCAGACCAGATTGCAATTTACTGACAACCAGGAACGACTTGAAGAGGACATCACCATCGACGATCCACCAACACACACCTAACCAGCAATCAACCTCGCTGTCAATCACGAGGATGAACCCACCATTCCTGACAGTCCAGTCAGACCAGCTGCGGTGCAGTGCAGCTATGGTCAGGCCAACTCACACATGCCAAGGTTTGAACTTAAATGATCAACCAGGGAGCGAAGGGCTCCGGATCACCTCAACTTGTAAACAACTTGTACATTAAGTTTAGCTCACAGTACTCAGCCTTGTGGCTGTTAAGTATGGAAGAACTCCACAAGACTGAGTACTGTGAGCTAAAACTGATGTGACCTTAGTCTCTTTAATACAACTCCAGAGTGCCTAAGCAACATGGCAGACAACCTTTTATACTCCCTTGCACGAGATGTGCAGATGACCCTTGGGCCTCCAACAATTGCGCCCTCTGGTGGCAAGTCTTACACAGTTACAATGTTTACATACATAACATCACTCTCCCCCCCCCCCACCCCCCCCAAAGTCTTTGATACAAATTATTTACAAGTTGAGACGATTCGGGGCCTATGCTCCCTGGTTGATCGTCTGACTTCAAACTCTGCCATGGGTGAGTTGGTCGGACCATTGCTGCACTGCGGCGTGGCTGGTCTGACAGGACTGTTGGGAATGGTGGCTTCAACCTCTTGATTGACAGCGAGGTTGATTGCAGGTTGGGTGTGTGTTGGTGGATCGATGATGGTGATGTCCTCTTCAGGTTGTTCCTGGTTGTCGGTGAACTGCAGTTTCGTCTGATCCAAATGCTTTCAGCACCTTTGTCCATTCAATAGTTTGACTATAAACCGTCTATTCTCCTCCTTGGCTAAGACAGTGCCAGTAACCCATTTAGGACCACGACCATAATTCAGGACAAATACAAGGTCGTCAACATCAATGTCACGCGATACAGCCATGCATTCATGGTACATATTTTGCCGGGACGCCGGGTTTCCACATGATCATTTAGATCCGGGTGGACTAGGGAGAGCCTGGTTTTGAGTGCTTGCTTCATTAAGAATTCTGCAGTGAGCGAGTGGGGTCACGTCCGGTAGCTGAGCAGAACCCGAGATAAGCGAATCTGCAAGAAGCCTTCCGTCATGCGTTTCAAGCTCTGCTTGATAGTTTGGGCTGCCCATTCCGCTTGACCATTGGATGCGGGCTTAAACAGGGCATAGAAACATAGAAAATAGGTGCAGGAGTAGGCCATTCGGCCCTTCGAGCCTGCACCGCCATTCAATAAGATCATGGCTGATCATTCCTTCAGTACCCCTTTCCTGCTTTCTCTCCATACCCTTTGATCCGCTTAACCGTAAGGGCCATATCTAACTCCCTCTTGAATATATCCAATGAACTGGCATCAACAACTCTCTGCAGCAGGGAATTCCACAAGTCAACAACTCTCTGAGTGAAGAAGTTTCTCCTCATCTCAGTCCTAAATGGCCTACCCCTTATCCTAAGACTATGTCCCCTGGTTCTGGACTTCCCCTACATCGAGAACATTCTTCCCGCATCTAACCTGTCCAGTCCCGTCAGAATCTTATATGTTTCTATGAGATCCCCTCTCATCCTTCTAAACTCCAATGTATAAAGGCCCAGTTGATCCAGTCTCTCCTCATATGACAGCCCAGCCATCCCTGGAATCAGTCTGGTGAACCTTCGCTGCACTCCCTCAATAGCAAGAACGTCCTTCCTCAGACTAGGAGACCAAAACTGAACACAATATTCCAGGTGAGGCCTCACTAAGGCCCTGTATAACTGCAGTAAGACCTCCCTGCTCCTATATTCAAATCCCCTAGTTATGAAGGCCAACATACCATTTGCCTTCTTTACCTCCTGCTGTACCTGCGTGCCCACTTTCGGTGACTGATGAACCATGACACCGAGGTCTCATTGCACCTCCCCTTTTTCTAGTCTACCATCATTCAGATAATATTCTGCCTTCATGTTTTTGCCCCCAAAATGGATAACCTCACATTTATCCATATTATACTGCATCTGCCATGTATTTGCCCACTCACCTAATCTGTCCAAGTCACCCTGCAGCCTCTTAGCGTCCTCCTCACAGCTCACACCGCCATCCAGTTTAGTGTCATCCACAAACTTGGGAGATATTACACTCTATTCCTTCATCCAAATCGTTAATGTATATTGTAAAGAGCTGGGGTCCCAGCACTGAGCCTGCAGCACTCCATTAGTCACTGTCTACCATTCTGAAAAGGACCCGTTTATCCCGACTCACTGCTTCCTGTCTGCCAACCAGTTTTCTATCCACGTCAGTACATTACCCCCAATACCATGTGATTTAATTTTGCACACCAATCTCTTGTGTAAGACCTTGTCAAAAGCTTTTTGAAAGTCCAAATACACCACATCCACTGGTTCTCCCTTGTCCACTCTACAAGTTACATCCTCAAAAAATTCCACAAGATTCGTCAAGCATGATTTGCCTTTCATAAATCCATGCTGACTCGGTCCGATCCTGTCACTGCTTAATTATTGATTCCAACATTTTCCCCACTACTGATGTCAGGCTAACCGGTGTATAATTACCCGCTTTCTCTCTCCCTCCTTTTTTTTAAAGTTACGTTACATTAGCTACCCTCCAGTCCATAGGAACTGATCCTGAGTCAATAGAATGTTGGAAAATGATCACCAATGCATCCACTATTTCTAGGGCTACTTCCTTAAGTACTCTGGGATGCAGACTCTCAGGAACCGGGGATTTATCGGCCTTTAATCCCATCAATTTCTCTAACACAATTTCCCGCCTAATAAGGATATCTTTCAGTTCCTCATTCTCACTAGACCCACTGTCCCCTAGTACATTTGGAAGGTTATTTGTATCTTCCTTTGTGAAGACAGAACCGAAGTATTGGCTCAATTGGTCTGCCATTTCTTTGTTCCCCATTATAAATTCAGCAAGGGACCTTCATTTATATTTACTAATCTTTTTCTCTTCACATATTTATAGAAGCTTTTGCAGTCAGTTTTTATGTTCCCTGCAAGTTTCCTCTCGTACTCTATTTTCCCCTTCTTAATTAAACCCTTAGTCCTCCTCTGTTGAATTTTACATTTCTCCCAGTCCTCAGGTTTGTTGCTTTTTCTAGCCAATTTATATGCATCTTCCTTGGTTTTAACACTATCCTTAATTTCCTTTGTTAGCCATGGTTGAGCCACCTTCCCAGTTTTATTTTTACTCCAGACAGGGATGTACAATTGCTGAAGTTCATCCATGTGATCTTTAAATGTTTGCCATTGCTTGTCCACCGTCAACCCTTTAAGTATCCTCTGCCAGTCTAGCCAATTCACACCTCATACCGTCGAAGTTATCTTTCCTTAAGTTCAGGACCCTAGTTTCCGAATTAATTTTGTCACTCTCCATCTTAATAAGGAATTCTACCATATTATGGTCATTTTTCCCCAAAGGGCCTCACACAACAAGATTGCTAATTAGTCCCTTCTCATTACACATCACCCAGTCTAGGATGGCCAGCTCCCTGGTTGGTTCCTCGACATATTGGTCAAGAAAACCATCCCTAATACACTCCAGGAAACTCTCCTCCACCGCTGCTACCAGTTAGGTTAGCCCAATCTATATGTCGATTAAAGTCGCCCATGATTACTGCTGTACCTTTATTGTGCGCATCCCTTATTTCTTGTTTGATGCTGTACCCAACCTCACTACTACTATTTGGTGGTCTATACACTACTCCCACGAGCATTTTCTACCCTTTGGAATTTCGCAGCTCCACCCATACCGATTCCACATCATCCAAACCAATGTCCTTCCTTACAATTGCATTGATTTCCTCTTTAACCAGCATCCTTTCTGTCTATGCTTCCTAAATGCTGAATACCCTCGGATGTTGAGTTCCCAGCCTTGGTCACCCTGGAGCCATGTCTCCGTGATGCTAATCACATCGTATCCGTTAACTGCTATCCGTGCAGTTAATTCATCCACCTTATTCCGAATACTCCTCGCATTGAGGCACAGAGCCTTCAGGCTTGTCTTTTTAACACACTTTGCCCCTTTTGAATCTTGCTGTAATGTGGCCCTTTTTGCTTTTTGCTTTTTGCCTTGGGTTTCTCTGCCCTCCACTTTTACTATTCTCCTTTCTATCTTTTGCTTCTGCTCCCCTTCTATTTCCCTCTGTCTCCCTGCATAGGTTCCCATCCCCCTGCCATATTAATTTAACTCCTCCCCAACAGCACTAGCAAACACTCCCCCTAGGACATTGGTTCCGATCCTGCCCAGGTGCAGACCGTCCGGTTTGTACTGGTCCCACCTCCCCCAGAACCGATTCCAATGTCCCAGGAATTTGAATCCCTCCCTTCTGCACCATTTCTCAAGCCACGTATTCATCTGAGCTATCCTGCAATTCCTACTCTGACTAGCACGTGGCACTGGTAGCAATCCTGAGATTACTACTTTTGAGGTCCTACTTTTTAATTTAACTCCTAGCTCCCTAAATTCGTCTCGTAAGACCTCATCCCGTTTTTTTTACCTTTATCGTTGGTACCTATATGCATCACGACAACTGGCTGTTCACCCTCCCTTTTCAGAATGTCCTGCACCCGCTCCGAGACATCCTTGACCCTTGCACCAGGGAGGCAACATACCATCCTGGAGTCTCGGCTGCGGCCGCAGAAACGCCTATCTATTCCCCTTACAATTGAATCCCCTATCACTATCACTCTGATATGACATGCTTGATGCCGTTGCAGGTCAGAAACTCGTTGAAATCCGAGCTGGTGAAACACGGTCCATTGTCACTGACAAGGACGTCAGGCAAGCCATGGATGGCGAACATAGCCTGGAGGCTTTCAATGGTGGCAGTGGATGTGCTGGATGACATGATTATGCATTCAATCCATTTAGAGTAAGCGCCCACCACAACTAAAAACATCTTTCCGAGAAAGGGGCCAGCAAAATCTACGTGGATCCTGGACCACGGTTTGGAGGGCCATGACCACAGACTCAACGGAGCCTCTCTTGGTGCATTGCTTAGTTGTGAGCATGCGTTGCGCTGGTGTATGCATGACTCCAAGTCTAAGTCAATGCTGGGCCACCAAACATGCGATCTGGCTATAGGCTTCATCATGACTATGCCTGGGTGGGTATTGTGTAGGTTGCGTATGAACATTTCCCTGCCTTTTTTTTGGCAAAACCATACGATTACCCCGTAAGAGACAATCCGACTGGATGGACATTTCATCTTTGCGTCGGTGAAACGGTTTAATTTCATCTTGCATCTCTCCGGGAACGGCTGACCAGCTTCCCATTGAGGATGCAACTTTTTACAAGTGATAGCTCAGGATTCTAGATGGTCCAGGTCCTGATCTGGCAAGCAGTGACAGGTGACCCCTCGCTCTCAAAACCATCCATGACCAGAAGCAAGTCTGCGGGCTGCGCCATTTCCAGCCCGGTAGTGGGCAATGGTAGCCGACTGAGGGCATCAGCACAGTTCTCCGTGCCTGGTCTGTGGCGGATAACATAGTCATAGGTGGACAATGTTAGTGCCCATCTTTGGATGCGGGACGAAGCATTGGTATTTATACCTTTGCTTTCTGAAAACAGCGAAATGAGCGGTTTGTGGTCGGTTTCAAGCTCAAACCGAAGTCCAAATAGGTATTGGTGCATTTTTTTAATCCTATATACACATGCTAACGCCTCTTTCTCGACCATACTGTAGGCTCTTTCAGCATTAGACAGACTTCTAAACGGTTGAAGTTTGCCCGATATATTGGCTTGCTGTAACACACAGCCAACCCCATACAAAGATGCATCACAAGCTAGTACTAATCGTTTACATGGGTCATACAGTACAAGTAACTTATTAGGACAAAGTAGGTTGCTGGCCTTCTCAAAGGCAGTCTCTTGAGATTTACCCCAAACCCAGTCATCATCCTTATGTAGCAAAATGTGCAACAGTTCCAGCAAAGTGCTTAACCTGGGTAGAAAGTTAGCAAAATAGTTGCGGAGTCCCAGGAACGAATGCAGCTTCATCACATTTAGTGATCTGGGTGCATTCTTGATGGCCTCTGTCTTTGAGTTCATGGGTCTGATGCCGTCTGCTGCAATCTTTCTCCCCAAAAATTTCATCTCTGGAGCCAGGAAAACACACTTGGAGCGTTTCAGCCTGAGTCCCACTCTGTCTAGTCGACTTAGAACCTCTTCCAGGTTGTGCAGGTGTTCAGCGGTGTCACGACTGGTGATCAGGATGTTGTCTTGAAACACAACGATGCGCAGAACCAATTTCAGCAGACTCTCCATGTTCCTCTGGAAGATGGCAGCAGCCGAGCGAATCCCAAAAGGGCACCTGTGGTAAAAAAAACAATCCTTTGTGCGTGTTGATGCACGTCAATCTTTTCAAAGATTCAGCCAACTCCTGTATCATGTAGGCGGAGGTTAGGTCCAACTTGGTGAACGACTTCCCCCCTGCCAACATTGCAAACAGGTCATCCGCCTTGGGTAACGGTACTGGTCCTGTAACGAGACTCTGTTGATCGTTACCTTGTAGTCTCCGCAGATTCTGACCGTGCTATCGCTTTTCAACACCAGAACAATCGAACTGGCCCACTCATTGAACTCGACTGGTGATATGATTCCCTCTCGAAGTCTGTCCAGTTCGACTCGACTTTCTCCCTCATCATATATGGAACCGCTCGAGCCTTGTGATAAATGGGTGTTGCTTCGGGGACTAGATGGATCTGCACCTTGGCGCTTGTGAAGTTGCCGATGCCTAGTTCAAATACCGATGGAAACGTGCTCAGCACTTGGGCGCACGAGGCATCATCCACTGAAGATAATGCTTTAATGTCATCCTACTTCCATCGACTCTTTCCCAGCCAGCTTCTGCCGAATAGCGTTGGGCCATCGCCTGGTTTAATCCACTGTGATAAATCATGCACAGCTTCATCGTACGATACCTTAACTGCCAATGACTGGTATGAGCTCTTTGGTGTAGGTGCACAGCTTTGTCTGAATCGGGCTCAGTTTGGGCCTTTGTGCCTTGTTGCCCCACAGTTTCTCAAAAGCCTTCTGGCTCATAATTGACTGACTCGCCACCATGTCCAATTCCATTGATACCGAAATACCATTCAATTTGACTTTCAGCATAATAGGAGGGCTCTTGGTGGTGAAGGTGTGTACCCCATACAATTCTTCCTTAGGTTGAGTTGCCTCTCTTGTTTGTTCTGTGTGATCCATGCCAGATCGATCATCCTCTGCCGACTCTGCCACGTGGTGAGTTGCAGCATGTCTGCACATTCGCTGGAGGTGCTCCATTGTTTCGCAGCCTTTGCACACGTAGTGCTTTAATCGACATTATGCTCGATGATTATGCCCGCAGCGCCAACATGGTGCTAATGGATTTGCATTCACGCCCGATGGCGGACTCTGAGTCATCCTAGGTCTTGCAGCTGCAGATGTGTAGACTCTGCCATA
Organism: Pristiophorus japonicus; assembly: GCF_044704955.1. Lineage (NCBI taxonomy): Eukaryota > Metazoa > Chordata > Chondrichthyes > Pristiophoridae > Pristiophorus > Pristiophorus japonicus. The sequence goes on from NC_091979.1 coordinate 293,238,435, forward strand.
TGCCTGCTAGCGATGTTATTTTATGCACAGTACTTGCTGGTGCGCTTCGATGCTGGGAAGATATCTGTCTGGTATTATTGCTCGTGAATATGAATGCCTGGGCTATCGTGATGGCCTTGCTCAGGTCTAGGGATTCGGCGGCCAGCAGTTTGCGAAGAATGACCTTGTGGCCGATGCCAAGCACAAAAATGTCCCGCAGCATTTCCCCCAAAAATCCGGTAAATTCCCCCCGCAAGGCGTCTCAGGTCGGCGACATAACTCGCCATGTCCTGGCCCTCGGAGCGGTGGTGCATGTAGAAGCAATACCTGGCCTTTAAGACGCTTTCGTTCAGCTTGAGGTGGTTCAGAACCAGCGTACACAACTCTGTATATGTCTTCTCCACTGGTTTCTCTGGTGCTAGTAGATTCTTGATGAGGCCGTATATTGTGGACCCACACATGGTGAGGAGAATCGCCCTGCGCTTGATCACTTTATCGTCCCCATCCAGCTCGTTGGCCACAAAGTACTGGTCGAAACGCTCAACAAAGGCTTTCCAATCATCACCCTCTACAAATCTCTCTAAAATAACAATGGCAACCATGACTGCGTGAAAGCTCGTAATCTGTTACTCGTCGCTAATTGTTAAATATGGAAAAACTCCACAAGACTTGAGTACTATGAGCTAAAACTTTAGTCTCTTTAATGCAACTCCAGAATGCCTAAGCAGTATGGCAGACAACCTTTTATACTCCCTTGCACGAGGTATGCAGGTGACCCTTGGGCCTCCAACAGTTGCGCCCTCTGGTGGCAAGTCTTACACAGTTACAATGTTTACATACATAACAGTGGAGTTCTTCTATACACAACATTATAGATCTGTCATTGGCCTACAACACAGTTTAGGCTAAAGGCCTAATGCTGATGCTCACAAGGACTATGCTCTTCCTTAAAACACCACGCTTGCTATAGACACTACTGAGCAATAGTCAGCTATGTGACCATTTGGGCAACAACGTCAGCTCGCCCCGGTTCCTCAATAATGGACTGCCACAAGGCTCAGTACTCGCCCCAACGCTCTTCAATGTCTACACGAGCGAAATGCCGCCAACTAAGTCGTGCAAGTTTGCAAATGCGGATGACACATGCAGCCACCTTCAACGACATCGAGTTCACTTTGAAAGAGGACCTAAACATTATGGAGGAATATTTTCGGATATGGAGACTCAAGCCAAACCACCTAAGCAAGCAACAGTCACTGCATTACATCTTGATAACAGGAATGCTAAGCGCAACCTGAAAGTGAACTACTGTGGCAACACTGTTGTAAGAAATCTTTAAATCCAAAGAAATTGCAAGTTATAAAAGGAATAATAATTCCAGCCACATCAGATAAGAGCTACACAGAGGGCTCAGATCATTACAAGGTCGGAACACTAAAGGACATGCCTCCCAGCAAACATACCTAAACTGACAAGGGAGGCAGCACGGAGCGAGTAGGATAAGCAAAATGTCTTTAAAAACACAAGACATTTAGAACAGAGATAAGGAAAAAGCTGTCCCCAGGAAGATAGGAGGGGGCTGTCAGAGGTACCCTCTCTCCTGTAATTGGACCATGAGATGGATAAAAATGATTAACACAAGAATCCACAAGCCCATCGAAATAAGGTACAGGTACAGCATCAAAAATCCGGAGTTCCAGAATCTGCACTGATCCGGAATCTGGACACCAGGACGATCCGTGGCAGGGTCGTCCGGAATCCGTAAAATGTTCGGGAATCCAGACCCTTGCCTTGGGCCACCACTGACCTCTCCCCCGCCGATCTCTTCCCCCGCCTTGGGCCGCTGCCAACCTCTCCCTCACCAATCTCTCCCCCGCCTCGGGTCACCGTTGACCTCTCCGCCACCGACCTCTCCCCCGCCTCAGGCCGCTGAACTCTTCCCCCACCTCGGGCCGCTGATCTCGCTCCCGCCTCGGACCAAACCCCACCCCCGCCGCCACTCAGCCGCCTGACCCCCTCATCCCCTCCCCTACCTACCTATCAGACTCGGTACGTCAGGAAAACATTCCAAAGTCCGTAAATACACGAACCTAGGCTCGGGCGTTTCCGAATTCGGGATGTCAGAAAAACGTTCCGAAGTCCGGAAATGCATAGAATCCGGAGCATGCACGATCCCAGATTTTCAATGCTGTACCTGTATATAAACGGGGGACTGAGAAAACAGGCAGTTGGGGGGACAGCTTCCCCGAGGTGGATGTATGCTTGCTACAGCCTAACACCTTGGTCAACCTTAACCTCTGGGGTGGATCGACGGCCTAACACCTCCAACAGCTCGAGGGATGACCCAGTGACTACTGTTGCAGGCTGCAGGGATCCACCCAATCCGAAACCACCGTTCTGCCTCACCATCCATCCATCCAGTTCCGTTCCGGGCCCGTAGATTGCTCCCATCTGTCATGGGTTGTATGATTACTATATCAATTTCAATCGCATATAGTATCTGATTATGCTTAAAACTGTGCCTCTTTAATAAAACGCCTTACAACTCCTAAGATCCTTTGGGTAATCTGTGTGTGACCTGCAATCGAAATCTTACACTGTGCGACATGAACCCACTCCGACCTATCTCGGGGTGAATCTGGACCATTCACTAACCTTCCACAACCACCTGAAGAAAGTAGCCACCAAGACGAAGACAAGGGTCAACCTGGTCCAGAAATTGGCAAGCACAAGCTGGGGAGCATCAGCATCCATGTTACAGATATCAGCGATGACCCTTGTGTACTCCGTAGTCAAGTACTGTGCACCAGAAGCAATCACACTCAACTTGTTGATATCCAATTGAACACTACAATGTGGTGCATCACTGGAACCCTCAAGTCGACCCCAACACCCTGGTTGCCCGTGCTGTCGCGCATCGCTCCCCCATTTATTCACCGCGTTGCCACAACCTTCAGGGAAGTCCAGCAAATCATGTCTCCCCATCCACCGGGATCTCAACAGCGTCCCTCACCACCACTTGAAGTCATCCAGGCCTTTTTGGACTCACACACTTAACCTTCGACAATGTGACTTCAACTCTGATGATACTTGGAAAGATGATTGGCTGCACAAGAAGTCACAAACAAATACCTTGTGAAAGACGTGACGTGGAAGCTTCCTGGCTTCAATCTCCTGTGAAGCTTAGAGGCAACCCTAAACTGCATCCACAAAAACCATGGCAGATGGGGATACTTGATGCACAAATGGAGAATTAAAAACTCTCCAGTGTGCGACTGATCACCCTGAAAATACCATGGGCTAGAAACTCCACTTTTTTGCCTGCTTAACGCCCACTTAACGCCCATTGACGTATAATGCCCAGATATCACCCACTTTGGCACAAAATGGAAACTGACGTGCTTTTTTAGGAGACATATCACCGAGCGTTATTTTCCCCATGTGCTTAACGGCGAGAAAAAATATTACCGCCTGCCCACTTTTTTTGGGCGGAATCAGCAGAATAGATGATTTCAATGCCTGTATTATCACCCAGCATTACTTTCCTCACGGACTTAACACCAAGATTCAATAATAACGCCCGGCGACTGTTTTATGTCGTAAAGAGCATATTTACCCAAACTAGCGGCCATGGAGATCGCCCACTGTCAATTTCACCACCTCGCACACATATCGGCCAGAATATCGCCCGCTCAAAAAACCACCCACAAAAAGTGGAACTAACTAGGACGGACGCCAGCGGTGTGGCTGGCATTTGTTAAATCCCACACTTAGGTGAGGAGCTGATATCGGAAAGATTTGCCTAAAAGAGCGCTGACGTGAGCGACAATGCTGACACACTGCTGTGTGTGTGCAGTTCAGACATCAATGGTGCCCATCACCTTGGTGCCAGTTAAAGTTTACGTTGATTGATGTAAAGTTGTATTTAATCCTTTCACGGTAAGGAATCAACAGTGTGTAACGGTCCAGTTATCTGAGACAATGCGCAACAAGGTTATGTTCAATAACAAAAGTTTAATACCAACATTGGTCTGAAATCATAAGTAACACAGCCAATAACGCCCAACCCCTGCCCAAATCCCACATTGACATAAATCACATGGTCAACATGTCCAGCAACACAGAATACAAAGGCAAAGCAGGAGCGTGGTCCCCAGCCCCCATACATTGCAACAAATTGCATACACCCAGATGGAGATATAACACAGCCATCACCTGCACACATGCACCTCACTTTCCTTCCCCCGCTCTCTTTCTTCGCCCCACCTGTATCCCTTTCCCTCCTCGCTCCACGGTGCCTGGCCGAGGAGCTCCTCAGGCGGTGCCTCATTGGGGGGGATGAAGGCAGATGCGTTGGTTGGACGGGTACGGGAGCGGGGGGATGCCAAGGGGGCAACATTCTCTGATGCAGAAGGAGGATCTTGGTCCTTGCTCGCATCTGTCCTTTGCAGTGGTGGTGCAGAACCTAGGGGTGGAGTGCCGTGCTCTGGGACCACTGGGAGGGCTGCGGCAGCAGTGTTCCTGGCTATCGCATCCAGGGACTCTGCCAGGCACAAAATGTACTCGGACATGGTGGCCAGGTGTCGGGATATGCCCCGCAAAGCTTTGATGAGCTTGTCACCAATGTCTACAGTCCTCCTGGACAACCGTACCATCTCTCCGCTGTCATGTCGCGCTCGTGGAACAGACCTGCTGCGTCCACGAGGCCTCCGCGGGGTCGGTGTGGTCTTGGGGACAAATGGTCAAGAACATCAGCAGGCCAGGGCCATTGGGGAGCAGCATGTGGCGGTTCGACCTGGAAATCGGCGCGGTCCTAGCCTGCAAGACCATCAGCAGGCCAGGGTCATTGGAGGGAGCAGTGTGCGGCAGCCTGGCCCAGAAATCGACGCGGTCCCGGCCTGCAAGACCATCAGCAGGCCGGGGCCATTGGAGAGAGTAGCGCATGCTGCTGCAGGAGGGCGACGGCTACGAAGCCAGGTCGCTGATTGCAGTGCGGGCAGGCACAGCAGGAGGGGCGAAGAAGCGGCAAGAATCCATAGAGGGAAGTGACTGGGGCCCAGGAGAGGCGTGAATCTGGGGCCCAGAAGAGACGAGGGCCCAGGGGCAGCACGGGCCAGCCCACACTGTGATATGTGTGCATGCTCGGTCTGTGCAGCAGAGCTGGTCTTCAGTTAGTCTTGGGTAATCCTTGCCACTGGACCAAGACCTAGCTCTGTCAAGCCCGTGTGGTGGCTGGTGTGCAACGGCCACCACACGTTAAAAAAATCCAAGCACAAGCATCTTCCACTCTTCACGATGTAGCTCGGGATCTGGAATATTAGGTCCTTCATTGAAACACATGAACTCATCTCTTTTTGGCGTGGAAGCAAGTCATCCTCACTTCGAGAGGCTGCCTATGATGATGATGGGAGATAAATGGGGTGCCCTGTGGCGAGGTGCTTGGGCACAGCACCTCCAGAGAGGAGGCAGGAATGACCGGAGGACCAATAGAAGGCCTTAGGGTGGAATGTGTTCTGGAGTGTGGCGATGCAGGTTCTTTGAAGTCCACGCTCTCAGCCGTCGAGAACAGACCCAGCGGATTGATGGGCGACAATCGGAGCTCCTTAGCACCAGATGTAGTAGGATCGTCCGCCAACTCCTGTCCCATGCCCCCACCTTCTGGCCTCTGTGGTCTTACCTGGGGCCACGCTGCTGACTGAACTGCAAGACACAAATAAGGTTGTTAGAGGAAAAGGGGGTTTTATGGTGACAAGGTGAGTCCAGCGCTACCCACAGCATATGCACGATAAAAACACCACCGCTCTCAAAATCATCGCAGACATCACATTTCATGACCATCAACACATTGTGCATTGCAATGATTTTCATTAGGCCAACATTATTTCTATGACACTTTTAGAAATCATCTATCATATATGATTGGTCGGATATGAGTTGGTGTGGCATCTATTGACTTTACATCATGCAATGGTGTAAGCTTTACTCACGTGGCATCACTTCAGGATCTGCAGATGCGTCCATGGTTGTCCAGGGGTGCTTCTCCACGAGTAGTAGCACTCGCTCCTCCATGTCAGTGATGTCTCTGGGGACTGGTGGCCCCCCACCCGTTCGCCTCTGCATGGATCTCATCGTCGATAGCTTCTTCTGTAAAAGGTGACAGGATGACATGGCATGAGATCATTGCGTGATATCATTGCTAGGTACTGTCACAGACACTGATACAACACATAACCGACAGATGTAATCATGATTATTATGATTATCATTCTTTACCTAAAGACGTATACCGTGACCGCAGGCTTAGAGTAAAACATGCCCAATAAAAGCGGAAGACCTCACATCTGATGATAGTCACTCATGACTGTTACAAATCAAATTATATAAATACATAAGTACATGTAAATCAATGTAATACTTACTCTTGCGGATCCCACAAGGTCGTTCCATCGTTTGCAGCATTGGTTGCCTTCACGCGCTTCATTGCTCGCCGATGAGACCATCTCTGCTATCTCGGTCCATATCCTCTGGTAAGCATGTGGGGTGGGCTTCCCACAACCTCCCTGTGTCAAATCACCCCAGCGTGACGCGACCTCCTGCAGGAGGGAGGCATTTGCCTCGTCCGAGAACCTCCTGGCTCTTTTGCGGCCTCCAATGTGCTCCTCCCCCACCTCCAGCGTCAGTCTCCACAGCGTGCTGTGATGCCTCCTGCTCTCCCTCCATTATAGGGCAAATTCGGTCAAATATGTGGCTGTTAACAGCTACTTTTTGTTTGGCTATTTGCTGTGAAGCTCTAAAGTCTCATTCCTTCCTCCCAAAGCAGCCACACCACACCTAGCCACACCTTCAGTCCCTCTGAGCTCCCTCTCTCTCTGTCTCCTCTTCTGCACATGTCATGGTGATCCTTGACCTCCTGAATCGTGGGAATCGAGCGTTGCCATGACATTGCTAAGGACGGCCACACTTTATGGCAGAAGGTCAAAAAAATATAACGCTACCGCCCATTTGATATCGCTCATGGTAACGCCCATTTTCAAATGTAGATTAGGTGTTTTGAGAATGGGTGAGAAACCAGCGATCTGAAAACTCTTTACCACCCACGCTGAAAATAATGCCCATTTTTGGGCGATAAGCTCAAAAGATGAGATTCTAGCCCCATGGAATGTATAACGACACAATGCCCAGTTGACTAATATGAAGGAAGCATCACAGCAATACTCCTGTATTCCTGATGCAATTATCTGGCTTAACCATCTAAATGTAAAATTATAGTTGTTGTTTTACACCTACATCAGCCATACGAAGTAGTAGTACCACTCTCCCTATTCTTTTTACACCTGCAAATGTTAATATTGTGCCCTCTATAATCGGATCTATGTCTTTTATATATATTGAGAAGAGCAATGGGACCAACATTGACCCACAGGGGACACCACTGTTTATATTCTTCAGTCTGAAAAATATTCATTAACTACTACTATTACTTCCACTTCCAGAAACGTATCAGTTGAAAACTGAAGTCAGTGGGGATCAGGGGGAAAACTCTCCACTGGCTGGAGTCATACCTAGCACAAAGGAAAATGGTTGTGGTGGTTGGAGGTCAATCATCACAGCCCCAGGACATCTCTGCAGGAGTTCCTCAGGGCAGTGTCTTAGGCCCAATCATCTTCAGCTGCTTCGTCAATGATCTTCCCTCCATCATAAGGTCAGAAGTGGGGATGTTTGCTGATGACTGCACAGTGTTCAGTGCCATTTGCAACTCCTCAGATAATGGAGCAGTTTAATAATTGTTTACTAATCCTGTGTAATGAGACAGGATTAATAAACAATCTCCGAGTAAAGGATCCCCTCGGAATGAGTGATCATAGCATGATTCAATTTCAAATTCAGATGGAGGGTGAGAAAGTTGGATCTCTAACCAGTGTAACTAAGCTTAAATAAAGAAGTCTATGAAGGTATGAGGGCAGAGTTGGGTAAAGTGGACTGTGAAAATAGATTAAAGTGTAGGACGGTTGATAAACAGTGGTGTAAATTTCAGGAAATATTTCACAACTCCCAAGAAAAATATATTCCAGTGAGGAGGAAAGGATGTAAGGGAAAAGATAGCCATCCGTGGCTAACTAAAGAAATAAAGGACGGTATCCAATTAAAAACAAGGGCTACAAAGTGGCCAAAACTAGTGGGAGGACAGAAGACTGGGAAGCTTTTAAAATCCAGCAAAGAATGACTAAAAAGATGATTAAGAAAGAGAAGATAGACTACGGGCCCAAGTTTCCCCAGGAGTTACTCCATTTTTTTTGGAGCAACTAGATTTTTTTGGAGTAACTTAAAAATTGCAATTCTCCCCATTTAAGTTGCTTCAGTGTAAGTGAGTTAGTTAGGCTTTTTTTTAAGTTCAGTTTTTTTTTCAAAAGGGGCCGTTACCAGCCACTTATGCCTGTTTTGGCCATTTAAGCAAGTTTAGCCAGCTAAAACTGCACAGAGTTGTTGATGCCAGTTCATTGGACATATTCAAGAGGGAGTTAGATATGGCCTTTATGGCTAAAGGGATTAAGGGGTATTGAGAGAAAGCAGGAAAGGGATACTGAGGGAATGATCAGCCATGATCTTATTGAATGGTGGTGCAGACTCGAAGGGCCGAATGGCCTACTCGTGCACCTATTTTCTATGTTTCTATGTTTCTAAACTTACTCCAAACTAAGTTAGGCCAGAGTAAGTGGCCACTTTTGTATGTTCTGAAAAGCCCTGCGGTGAATTAAGAGATCATCGCAGGTAGCCTCCAAATGACAGTGTTATGATAGGAATGCTAGTTATTTTTAAAATCCCAAGCCACGAGACTGGATAGGGTGTAGGTGCTATCAGCCTGATAAAACTGAGTATATTTTTTAGTAAAGATAGCTAGATATTAAAGTACTGGAAAATCTTTGTGTTATGTCTGTAAACCTGTAAATACCATGTCTAACCATCAGAGGGCTCATCCCCTGGAGTCCCAAGGGACCCCACAATCCCTTGGGAGCACTTGTATATAAGGAGGTCTCACAGGCTGGAGAGGCACTCTGAGATCTGTAATAAAGGACTACGGTCACACGTTACTTTGAGCTTGCAGTATCTAGTCTGACTCTTTCTTCAAGATACAACAACTGGCGACGAGATACAGATGACGAACCCCACCGCAACAATGCAGAGAACCTTGGGCATCCTGGAGAAGTTTTCTGAAGGAAATGATTGGGAAACCTTCGTGGAGCGACTCGACCAATACTTTGTGGCCAACGAGCTGGAAGGAGAAGCGAACGCTGCCAAATGAAGGGCGATCCTCCTCACCGTTTGCAGGGCACCAACATTTGGCCTCATGAAAAATCTGCTCGCTCCAGCGAAACCCACAGACAAGTCGTACAATGATTTGTGCACACTGGTCTGGGAGCATCTAAACCCGAAGGAAATCATCCTGATGGTGAGGTATCGGTTCTACACATACAAGAAGTCTGAAAGCCAGGAAGTGGCGTGCTACATCGCCGAGCTAAGGCCCCTTGCAGGACATTGCGAATTTGAAGGACACTTGGAGCACATGCTCAGGGACTTCTTTGTACTTGGCATTGACCATGAAGTAATACTTCGCAAACTTTTGACTGTAGAGACTCCAACCTTGAGTAAAGCCATACGGATAGCCCAGGCGTTTATCGCCACCAATGACAATACCAAACAAATTTCTCAGCACACGAGTGCTGCTGCAAGTACTGTGAACAAAACAACGTTGTTTTCGAATCGAAATGTACAGGGCAGGACTTACACGCCTGCAGCTGCACATCCACAGATGACTCAGAGTCCACCATCAAGGGTGGTGAATACAAGGCCATTAACACCTTGTTGGAGCTACGGGGGTGATCATCGTTCCATTCATGCCGCTTCAAAGGATACGTTTGCAAGGGCTGTGGAACAATGGCACACCTCCAACGCATGGGCAGGTGAGCTGCAAACCCTGCTAATCCTGCAAACCATCATGTTGCAGAGGTGGATCACGACGAACCAGAGCCTCAGACTGAGGAGGCAGAGATATATGGGGTGCACACATTTACCACAAAGTGTCCCCCGATAAAGCTGAAGGTTGAATTAAATCGACTCCCGGTGTCCATGGAGCTGAACACGGGCAAAAGCCAGTCCATAATGAGCAAAAAGACTTTCGATAAATTGTGGTGTAGCAAGGCCCATTCGTACTAAACTGAGAACGTACACAATCCCATAATCGGCAGTGATACTGTAAAGATCTCCTACAATGGAGCGCTGCACGAGGTACCGTACTGGGCGATGGCCCCACGCTGTTCGGCAGGAGCTGGCTGGGAAAGATACGCTGGAACTGGGACAACGTCCAAGTGCTTTCGTCCATCGACGACACCTCATGTGCCCAGGTCCTAAACAAGTTCCCCTCGCTGTTTGAACCAGGCATCGGGAAGTTCCAAGGAGCAAAAGTGCAGATCCATTTCATTCCAGGGGCGCAACCCATCCATCACAAGGTGAGAGCGGTACCATATGATGAGAGAGGGTGTAGATCGAGCTGGACAGGCTGCAACAAGAGGACATCATTTCGCCGATCGAATTCAATGAGTGGGCCAGTCCGATTGTTCCAGTCTTCAAGGGAGATGGTACCATCAGAATCTGTGGTGATTACAAAGTAACTATTAATCGTTTCTCACTACAGGATCAATAGCCGCTACCGAAAGCAAACGACCTATTTGCGATGCGGGCGGGAGGGAAAACGTTCATGAAGCTGGACTTGACCTCGGCCTACATGATGCAGGAGCTGGAGGAATCTTTGAAAGGCCTCACCTGCATCAACATGCACAAAGGTCTCTTCATTTACAACAGATGCCCATTTGGGATTCGATCGGCTGCGGCGATGTTCCAGAGGAACAGGTTACAGGTCGGGACACCGTTGAGCACCTGCAGAACCTGGAGGAAGTTCTTAGTCGGCTTAATCATGAGGGGCTCAGGCTAAAATGCTCGAGGTGCGTTTTTCTAGTGCCTGAAGTGGAGTTCCTGGGGAGCAGAATCGCGGCGGACGGCATCAGGCCCACCGATTCGAAGATGGAGGCAATCAAGAACGCACCGAGACCACAGAACATGACGGAGCTGCGGTTGTTTCTAGGACTCCTGAACTATTTTGGTAACTTCTTACCGGGTCTTAGCACATTGTTAGAACCCCTGCACTCTTTACTGCATAAAGGAGATGAATGGGTATGGGGTAAAAGCCAAGAAAATGCCTTTGAAAAAGCTAGGAAGCTGTTATGTTCAAACAAATTGCTTGTGCTGTACGATCCATGTAAGCGTCTGGTACTAGCATGTATGCGTCGTCGTATGGGGTCGGGTGTGTATTGCAACAAGCTAATGAATTTGGGAAATTGCAACCGGTTGCTTATGCATCCAGAAGTCTGTCTACATTATGATCGAAAAAGAAGCGTTAGCGTGTGTTTACGGGGTAAAGAAAATGCATCAATATCTGTTCGGGCTCAAATGTGAATTGGAAACCGACCATAAGCCGCTTATATTCCTCTTTTCTGAAAGCAAGGGGATAAATACGAATGCATTGGCCCGCATCCAGAGATGGGCGCTCACATTGTCCGCATACAACTATGCCATCCTCCACAGGCCAGGCACAGAAAACTGTGCCGATGCTCTCAGTAGGCTGCCATTGCCCACGACTGGGGTGGAGATGGCGCAGCCCGCAGATTTAGTTATGGTAATGGAAGCATTCGAGAGTGAGCAATCACCTGTTACCGCCCGACAAATTAGCCCGACAGCCAGGACTCTTTACTGTCCTTAGTAAAAAACTGTGTGCTCCACGGGAGTTGGTCTCGTGTCCCGTTAGAGATGCAGGAAGAAATAAAGCTGTACCAGCGGCGCAAATATGAAATGTCTATACAGCCAGACTGCCTCCTATGGGGTAATCGGGTAGTGGTGTCAAAAAGGGCAGGGACACCTTCATTAGTGATCTCCACAGTACCCACTCAGGCATCGTAATGATGAAAGCGATAGCCAGATCCCATGTGTGATGGCCCGGTATCGATGCAGACTTAGAGTCCTGCGTGCACAAATGTAATACATGTTCACAGATAAGCAATGCACCCAGGGAGGCGCCACTAAGTTTATGCTCCTGGCCCTCTAAACCGTGCCTACACAGGGTCCATGTCGCTTACACAGGCCCATTCTTGGGAAAAATGTTCTTAGTGGCTGTAGATGCGTACTTCAAATGGATTGAATGTGAGATAATGTCAGCAAGCATGTCCGCTGCCACTATTTGAAAGCCTACGGGCTATGTTTGCTAAGCACAGCCTGCCTGATGTCCTTGTAAGTGTGCTTTACCAGTGCTGAGTTCAAGGAGTTCATGACACGCAATGGGGTCAAACATGTCACATCTGCCCCGTTTAAACCAGCGTCCAACGTCAGGCAGAACGAGTAGTCAAACAATCAAGCAGAGCTTGAAAAGGGTAACTGAAGGCTCACTGCAGACTCGCTTATCCCGAGTCCTGCTTAGTTCCCGCACAAGACCCTACTTGCTCACTGGGGTCCCTCCCGCTGACCTGCTCATGAAAAGGGCACTTAAGACAAGGCTCTCGTTAGTCCACCCTGATCTACACGAACAGGTAGAGAGCAGGCGGCTTCAACAGAATACATATCATGATCGCACAAATGTGTCACGCGAAATTGAAATAAATGATCCTGTATTTGTGTTGAACTATGGACAAGGTACCAAGTGGCTTCCTGGCACTGTTTTGGCCAAAGAGGGGAGTAGGGTGTTTGTGGTCAAACTCCCAAATGGACTCATCTGCAGGAAGCACTTGGACCACACTAAACTCAGATTTACGGACTATCCAGAACCACCCACAATAGACTCTACCTTTTTCGACCCTGCAACACACACACACACACACACAAGTGACAACCGACCCAGCGGTTGACCACGAAACAGAACCTATCATCCGCAGCAGCCCAGCAGGACTCACCACCCCCAGCAGCCCAGCGTGGGCCCAACAAACGACTCACCAAAACCAGCATTTGCACCGAGACGATCAACCAGGGAAAGGAAGGCCCCAGATCGACTCACATTGTAAATAGTTACACTATTGACTGGGGGGTGGGGAGGGGGGAGGGGAGAGTGTTGTTATGTATGTAAACCTGTAAATACCATGTCTAACCACCAGAGGGCTCATCCCCGGAATCCCAAGGGATTCTACAATCCCTGGGAGCACCTGTATATTAGGAGGTCTCACAGGCTGGAGAAGCACTCTGAGATCTGTAATAAAAGACTACGGTCACACCTTACTTTGAGCTTGCAGTATCTAGTCTGACTCTTAATTCAAGATACAACACTTTGAAGATTCTTTTCTCTCCGCCCCTCCCCCCCCTCCCCGCCAGATCAAAACTCTTCCCCTCCCCCCACCCCTCCAGATGAAAACTCTTCTGCCCCCCCCACCACCGGTGCAAAACTCGGCCCCTCTCCCCCAACAAAACTCTTCCCCTTCTGCCACCCCAAAACTCTTCCACTCCCCCCCTCCCGATCAAAACTCTTCCCCCCACCAAACTGTCTCTTGTAGCCCTCAGTGAGCAGGCCACTTGGCCCAGGATAGGGACGGCGAGCGTCGGCCCCTCCCACACAGCCTTCATCACACACTCTCAGATTCTGAGGGCTAGGAACTGCAGCACATGCGCGCACACTCTAGCGCAGATGTGCAGAGGTCTCAGCACTGTTTTCAGCGCCGGGACTTTGCTCCGCCTCCGAATCCAGTTGCCACGCTACGTCATGGAGGAGAGACTGGGGAGTGCCAAAGTCAGCCCGAAGATTTTTGGAGCCCTTGGTGTTCTACAAAAGCGGCGCACCTCTGGTGAGTGCGCCAGAAATCTGTACTGGCCAAATTTGGGCCCTATGAAAGTAAACTAGCACAAAATATAAAAACAGATAGCAAGAGTTTCTATAGGTATATAAAAAGGAAAAGAATGGCTAAAGTAAATGTTGGTCCCTTAGAGGACGAGACCAGGAAATTAGTAATGGGGAACATGGAGATGGCAGAAACTCTGAACAAATATTTTGTATCAGTCTTTACGGTAGAGGATACCAACAATATTCCGACAGTGGATAGTCAAGAGGCTATAGGGGGGAGGAACAATCACAATCACTAAGGAAGTGGTACTCAGTAAGATAATGGGACTAAAGGCAGATAAATCCCCTGGACCTGATGGCTTGCATCCTAGGGTCTTAAGAGAAGTAGCGGCAGGGATTGTGGATGCATTGGTTGTAATTTACCAAAATTCCCTGGATTCTGGGGAAGTCCCAGCAGATTGGAAAACTGCAAATGTAACGTCCCTATTTAAAAAAGGAGGCAGACAGAAAGCAGGAAACTATAGACCAGTTAGCCTAACATCTGTGGTTGGGAAAATATTGGAATCCATTATTAAAGAAGCAGTAGCAGGACATTTGGAAAAGCAAAAGTCAGTCAGGCAGAGTCAGCATGGATTTATGAAAGGGAAGTCATGTTTGACAAATTTGCTGGAGTTCTTTGAGGATGTAACAAATAATGTGGATAAAGGTGAAGCAATAGATGTGGTGTATTTGGACTTCCAGAAGGCATTTGACAAAGTGCCACAGAAAAGGTTACTGCTCAAGATAAAAGTTCATGGGGTTGGGGATAATATATTAGCATTGGCTAACTAACAGAAAACAGAGAGTCGGGATAAATGGTTCATTCTCTGGTTGGCAACCAGTAACTAGTGGGGTGCCGCAGGGATCAGTGCTGGGACCCCAACTATTTACAATCTATATTAATGACTTGAAGGAAGGGACTGAGTGTAACATGGCCAAATTTGCTGATGATACAAAGATGGGAGGAAAAGCAATGTGTGAGGAGGACACAAAAAATCTGCAAAAGGACATAGACAGGCTAAGTGAGTGGGAAAACATTTGGCAGATGGAGTATAATGTTGAAAAGTGTGAGGTCATGCACTTTGGCAGAAAAAAATCAAAGAGCAAGTTATTATTTAAATGGAGAAAGATTGCAAAGTGCCGCAGTACAGCGGGACCTGGGGGTACTTGTGTATGAAACACAAAAGGATAGTATGCAGGTACAGCAAGTGATCAGGAAGGCCAATGGTATCTTGGCCTTTATTGCAAATGGGGATGGCATATAAAAGCGGGGAAGACTTGCTACAGCTATATAAGGTATTGGGTGAGGCCACATCTGGAATACTGCATGCAGTTTTGATTTCCATATTTATGAAAGGATATTCTTGCTTTGGAGTCAGTTCAGAGAAGGTTCACTAGGTTGATTCCGGGGATGAGTGGGTTGACTTATGAGGAAAGGTTGAGTAGGTTGGGCCTCTACTCATTGGAATTCAGAAGAATGAGAGGTGATCTTATCGAAACGTATAAGGTTAGGAGGGGGCTTGACAAGGTGGATGCAAAGAGGATGTTTCCACTGATGAGGGGAGACTAGAACTAGAGGGCATGATCTTCCAATAAGGGGCCGACCATTTAAAACAGAGATGAGGAGAAATTTCTTCTCTCAGAGGGTTATAAATCTGTGGAATTCGATGCCTTGGAGAGTTGTGGAAGCTGGGACATTGAATAAATTTAAGACAGAAATAGACAGTTTCTTAAATGATAAGGGGAACGGGCGGAGAAGTGGACCTGAGTCCATGATCAGATCAGCCATGATCTTATTGAATGGCGGAGCAGGCTCGAGGGGACATATGGCCTACTCCTGTTCCTATTTCTTATGTTCTTATGTACTTATGCCCATATGCAGCAAGACCTGGACGACATTCAGGCTTAGGCTGATAAGTGGCAAGTAACATTCGCACCACACATGTGCTAGGCAATGACTATCTCCGACAAGCGAGAGTCTAACCACTGCCCCTTGACATTCAACAGCATTACCATCGCTGAATCCCTCACCATCAACTTCCCTAGGGTAACCATTGACCAGAAACTTAACTGGAGCAGCCATATAAATACTGTGGCAACAAGAGCAGGTCAGAGGCTAGGTATTCTGTGGCTAGTGTCTGACCACCTGACTCCCCAAAGCCTTTCCACCATCAATAAGGCACAAGTCAGGAATACTCTCCACTTGCCTGGATGAGTGCAGCTCCAACTCAAAGCTCGACATCATCCAGGACAAAGCAGCCCGCTTGATTGGCATCCCATCCACCACCTTAAACATTCACTCCCTCCATCACCAACATACCATGGTTGTAGTGTGTACCATCTACACGATACACAGCAGCAACTTGCCAAGGCCTCTTCGACAGCCCGTGAACTCTACCATTGAGAAGGACAAAGGCAGCAGATGCATGGGATCACCACCACCTCTACATTCCCCTCCAATTCACACATCCTGACTTGGAAGTATATCACCGTTCCTTCATCATCGCTGGGTCAAAATCCTGAAACTCCGTTGCTAATAGCACTGTGCGAGTACCTTCACTACACGGACTGCAGTGGTTCAAGAAGGCAGCTCACCACTATCTTCTCAAGGGCAATTAGGGATGGGCAATAAATGCTGGCTTTTTGATCCCATGATCAAATAAAAAAAAATAGTTTATTTTAAAATAAATTATAATAAAAAGACAACTAATAACAAGCCAAGGCAGCAAACATATTATTCAAAATCTATTGAGTTACCTCTGGGGTGGCAACAGTTATGTTATCAAATACATTAATTAATATTTTGTCCTGCATTTTGCATAAAGCTGAACTGTTGTAATCTCCATTAGGCGATCTACAATCAAAGAAATATGGTAACGGTATCATAGAAATTAAGATTTAATCAAGAGCTACATTTTTTTTTAATCTGTTACATCAAAATTATAATAGTTGCTTATTCTCATTATTAAACTTTTTTGTTCTTTTCAGTTATTCTTCAGTATCACAAGTCATTCTTTGGGCAAGACGACAAGTAGGTATCTATTTTTGACATCTGCAATTGATACTTATTAACCAACTTCCAGGAGCTGCATGAAAGGTGTCCAAATAATTTTGTCCACTGATTTTGTAAGGAAGCACCTCAAATCTCACTCAGGACAATCTTTATTTACTATTTTACAACATGAATTTGTAAAATCAATATAATAAAATAAACTATGACATGGCACAATCTCTGCTTATCGGAAAGAACTTTGATCAAGTTTTCACCATGCTTCTTGATTGAAATGTTCAGTTTATAATTGCAATTGCATTGCATTAGCTTGTCCCTTTTTAGATTAAGGCTAATGATAGACACAACTATAATTTGGGCAACCAATTAATGATCTTAATAAAATCTCTAAAGATTTAGAAAAGTATATGCTGATTTAAGGGTTATTATCTATAGATCACCTATAGTGCACAGAATAAACAATTAGTTAAATAAATTACTTGAAATCCATTTCAAGTTTTTCATTCCAACATGGCTGGGATCCATCTGCAATGCTTGTCTGATACATTGATTGCTGGAAGGTGACTTCCACAAAGGGTTGCACTTGAATCTATGCAGGATAAAAAATACAATTTATTTAATTTTAAATATTTTCACATTTCTCTCCAAACACAAGTGCATTGATATTCTCCTATTCATAGCTTTTGCAAAATGAGTCAACAATTTTGAATGTATCCATTCTGGTAAATGAAAATGTTATCCTAAACACTATTAAAACAATGATAAACTGAGCATAAGTGTTCACAAGAAATTCTCATAATATATCAGACACAGCACAGTATTATAAACAAAAGCATACCACTCTTATTTGGGAGCATGTCTGAGTAATTTTAGGAGCCAGTTAAATAACGTGTTACAGTGGAAGAAATTCTATATTGCAGGGACTAAATAGGTGAGTGTGCAGAAACTTGTGACAGATTATAGATTTCCCACCAAAAATCATGGGGGCGAAATTGCCCCTTTTTATAGCCCTGTTAGCACCTCCGGAATGTAAGACACTTTTTGCCCAGGGGAGGGAGGCGCTACCGCGGGTCGTGAAGCTGGCGGACATCCGCTCTTGGGACGCTCCTTAAAGGGGAGGGCGCCAGTGCCCCGGGCTGCCATCTTTTTTCCAGCTGACTCTCGAGTCGGCTCAACAATGACGGCCCTAGCATGGTCTGAGCCACCATCGTGTAGCCCAGCACTCTGTCTTGGGTGCCGGGTTGCAGGCCCAATCACATGCTGCCCTGATGGCCAAGTGGAGGCCATCAGAGGCCTTGCAGAGTGCGCAGTGGCCCTCCCTTTAATTGAAGGGGAGGGGCCATTGAAGCACATCAGCTCTACGTGGAGCAGCCACGTAGCGCTTCCTTCAGCGCCCCAGTTATCACCCCCAAAGGAAGTGGAGCATGTGAGATTGTGCTCTGCTTCCTTTGATGGGTGGTCAGGGCAATTCCGCAGCGGGGGCAGGACTTCTGTGCCGGGCGCTAAAATTCCCAGCCCAAGAAGGTTACCTCCCTCATTCGGGGCACAGGACAATTTCGCCCCCCATATATCTAGTTTTTCTTTCCCTACCTAAAGTCTGTTTGTAGGTAGTTGGACAACCACTTACTGGAGGGGTAGTTTTATTTAAAATTTTGTTTGGTCAGCTGGGTGTCTGACACATGTGGAAATAAATCATTATATTTATGAGTCTTCAAACCAAGCTCTTGAGAAATTTAAATATTTAGAATTTCTTTGACTTAAGTGAAGTGCACATTATCGCCTGAAATTTCAAGGGGTTTCTCTCAATCTCTTATCGTAACTTTGATCGGAGACGGGCCTTGTCCCATGTTGCAGTACTGAGACCATCCTGGCTAAAATCATGAATGACATTCTCTATGACTGTGAACAAGCTGTATTATCCCCACTTTTTCTTCACCATTATTTCCACAGCATTTGACATGATTGGTCATGTTGCCCTTCTCCCTCACCTCTCCCTCACTACTGTCCACCTCTGTGGCTCTTCAGTTACATGGTTCCACTCCTGCCTATCCAAATGCAGCCAGCAAATCTTTTCTTCTCTTCCCTACATTGTCACCATATGCATGCTGATGATGCTGAGCTGTAGATCCTCACCACTTCTCTTGAACTCATGACCACCTCTGTGCTGTTCTTCAACTGGACATCAGGAAATCAAAAACCAGCATGAAATCATTATCCATGTCTGTGTCACCTCTATAGATTATTCCAATGTTCTTCCATGTTTAATACACTCCAACTTGTCCAAAAACTCCCTGTATCTTGTCCTCGCACATTACTCCTGTCCTCGTGGACCAATGCTGGTTCTCAGTCCTACATTGGCACTAAATTAAAAATCCTCATGCTCACCTTGAACTTCCTACATAATTTTACTCTACCCAGTCTCTGCAACCTCCTCCAGACTTACTTTCCCTCACACATACTTTGGTCTTCTGACTCAGGGCTGCTATGGTATCCCTCCTTCTTTCATCCCACCATGCTTTCTGGAAATCCCTCCCAAAATCCCTCTGATTCCTAAGGCTAGACTTTCGACTTCATTGTCAGCGATTGTCTCGGCGGTACAGCTGTTTTTCTGCCCGGCGAAAGTTTCCACTTAAGTTTCTTCATGGTATTTACTTATTGATTTATGGGTAGTATATGCTGTAAATGCAAGCTAATAGGCATGCCCTCTTAAATGTTAATGAGAACATTCCATTAATGGAGCATTACTTAGATATTGATCAATTCTACTGGGATTTTGGATAATGGGAATATTTTTGCTCCATTTTAGACTTTTGGAGAAATACTTTGGTGGTGAGCAAGTTGTATTATAAAATGTAGTTTTTAGGTGGGAACAGAAGGGTAAAAAGCAGAACTGGATTACGTTCCCCAGAGGAAGGAAGGTAACATTTCAAAACACAATCTACATTTTAGTGTTGCAAGAGGGGTATCCAGAAAAATGAAAATACAAGGATTACTTTGAAAGCTGTTGCGGCCTGAGTTGCTTTTTCAATTGAAGATCTTAAATAAAAGGCCAGGGCGGGTCTAGCTAACAATAAAAGGAACAGAAGAGAAGACATGGCAAATCAAGAAGCAGTGCTTTAGTGATGCCAAGTTTAGTTCTTAAGGGCATGTAGATTTTGGGTGGAAGAAAAGACTTAGGGCTGGATTTTCAGCTCTTTTGTGCTTTTGTTTGCGCCCCAGCGGGGCGGCAAATGCTGTTTTTGGGCGTTACGCCGGGCGTGCAGGTTTTAGCACCCGGCGGGTAAATTCGGCTACTGATTTGCATTGGCACAAAAACTTACCGCCCCGCTGTCTAGTTTGACTGAGATCATGACGCCAATCATCGTGCAAAGCTGCGCTTACGCCCCGGATGATAAATTTGAATTTGATGCCTCATTTAACGCCCTCCCCAGGAAATGCCTGAAAAACCAGGCGGTCCCAGGGTGCAGCAGGCGGCATTGGCACCATCTTTAAATGGAGGGATGAGGATCCTACATCGCAAGTCACATTGACTGCAACGGTTGCACACATCATGCTGCGTGAAGCTCCGACTTACAAACTTCACTTTTATCTTTTATTACAGTGCCCTTTCAATGTGTGAAAAATTTTAATGGGGGCATTACTAGTTTGACAGCGTATCATGCTATTGCCTAGCGGCATCAAGCTAGAAGAAGGGCTCTTGGCCATGTTGGCCCACAGACGAGGAGAGGCCGAAGACATCTGGGAAAGAGGGCTTATTCCCCAAGAGTTTACAAGCACCAACGCTCAAACCTCCATCTCTCTGATGAGCAGTGTGTGAGAAGGCTACACTTCCGAAAGGAAGTGTTGACAGAGATATGCCATTTTTTACGGGCAGGTGGATGCTTGGACCTCTCTGGAGGTAACCTTCAATACTCCCCTCAACAGGTTTCCGAATTCATTGTGGTGTGCTGCATGTTGCACAACTTGGCCATCATGAGGGGCCAGGCATTTACAGGGGATTGCATGCCCACATCAGGAGGAGGAGGATGATGAAGAGGAGTCTGGCGAGGCCCCCATTGAATAGCCACCCCATCCACAGGGGAGGCAGCGTGGAGATGCTCCTGGTCCAAGAGTCACAGGTTCGTAATGGACCGGTTCTCCTAAATGGAGCTAATAGTGGACATGCTATCTGCCCCATAAAGGTACATTTCCAGTGAACATTGGAATGATGCACAAAACACCAATAGCAAATAATGAATCATAAATTTTACTGCAATAAACTCACAAAAACTCCCCCTTGGGACTCCAGGGGATGAGCGCTCTGGTGGATGTACAGAGTAAATACAAGTTCAGAAGGATGAGGGGTGATCTGATAGAAACATTTAAAATAATGAAAGGGATAGACAAGATAGAGGCAGAGAGGTTGTTTCCACTGGTCGGGGAGACTAGAACTAGGGGGCACAGCCTCAAAATACAGGGGAGCCAATTTAAAACCGAGTTGAGAAGGAATTTCTTCTCCCAGAGGGTTGTGAATCTGTGAAATTCTCTGCCCAAGGAAGCAGTTGAGGCTAGCTCATTGAATGTATTCAAGTCACAGATAGATAGATTTTTAACCAATAAGGGAATTAAGGGTTACGGGGAGCGGGCGGGTAAGTGGAGCTGGGTCCACGGCCAGATCAGCCATGATCTTGTTGAATGGCGGAGCAGGCTCGAGGGGCTAGATGGCCTACTCCTGTTCCTAATTCTTATGTTCTTATGTATCGCCCACATCTGAAAACGCCTGCCGGGACCAAACCACCCACGTGCAACGCCGAGAACAACCGCTAGGGTGTAAGTTTGGCCTCAACTGCCAACGTCCAGATCGCCAAGAGAACCACCCTGTAAAAGCTGCTTAAACAGGGCGGTAAGGGGGTACCCTGCAAAGAAAGATAAGTTAAAGGTTCTTTATTTTTTTTAATTTTAAAACGGCGATTAGGCTTAAAACTGTCTTGGGAATGCTTTGTACGTCTTTATTTTTTTTTAGTGAAAACTTTTTTTTTAAAGTTTCCCCTCCAACCGCAGCCTCGGACTAAATTTTAGTATTTACCGTCCATTCCAGTAATGACCGCCCATGTTATTAACTTTCTACTTACCCGCCGAGAAAACTGCCGACAATGAGTGTACACCGCCCGTTTTCTCGCCGGGCGATTAGTTTAACCCTAAAAATGGAAATTCTCACCAGCTTTTCTTGCCGAACGTTAGCAATTGGACATTGAGGGCCTTTAGGGAAAGTCTGGCCCCTAGTCTTCTACTTTAAAAATGTTCCCAAAACTCATCAATTGACCCAAGTTTCCAATCGCCGCTTGAGACTTTCTCTCCTGGCTCAGTATTCTCTTCCTCCAACTACTACTCTATAAAATATCTGGGATATTTTGTATATAAGGGAATTATATAAATACAGAATGTTGTTGATGTTTATTCCTAGAATTATATCAACTTTGGGACCTCATGACAGAGCCTTTAATTGAAATCATAGCATCTCACAAGAATATTCATACTGTTGCCATACAGGTCTTAAGCTGCACTCCTCATCCTTGGACAGCCTAGGAAACACAATGTTATAGGCTGCAGTAATTTTAATGTACTCATTGGGTCTGCTTTGAGACAAGTCAGTAGCAAGGGTAGGTGTAGAATGGGCATGGATAATATCATTATGGCCGGAATTTTCTGGGGTCTGTGAGGGCTGGAATGGAGGCGGGTTGGGTGGGAAATTTGAAAAAAAGTAGGAGTGGGTTGGAAACAAGCCATTATTCCGTCCCCACGTGCCTTTCCTTCAGGCTTGTTTGCCGGTGTGGCAGCGATCCGACCGGCAGAGGCGGGCGACCTAATTGAAATCGTTATAACCTTGTTTACAGACACTTAAAAGCCTTTTCCTCCTACATTGTAAATTTACCGGGATAGCCATGCTGCTCGGGAACCATATCTGTCAACCTGAGGCAGGAGTTTAATGGCCATTGCTTCAGCTGATCAGTTGACAGCATGAAATGTATTATAAAAGCTCCCATCTAATAGCTTATCACTTTCCTCAGGCAGAAGCTGTTGCTCACTGCATTCCCAGCACAGATTATGAAGGCTGCAAGTGTTTACAGCAAATTCTCCATGATAAGTAGTTTTGCCCTTGGTGGTTTTGAATCACCGTCCTTACAACAGAAATACACAGTTATAGCCAAATCTTTCAGTCTCAACTATCGCAATGCTTTTATTCAAGTTAAAGCACACACCTGCACTCAGTAAAAAACACCCTGGTTGTGTAAAACAAACAAACACAGTACAACACACACAACCCTGGCCCATCTGAACAGGCCCCTAATGCGAAGTACCCACGACTAAAACATCCCAGCTCAGATTCAAAAGTGCACCACCGAATCTGTCCAACAGAATTGTGCGTATGCTTACGATCTGTGCAAAAACCTTCCCACTAAAACCCCTAAGGCTTGGTTGGGACATACAACACTATGCAGTGGTCTTAAAGATGTGTGGACTGGAATAAATGCTCACCAATTACCTCTCTGGCTTACTCGCTGCTTCTCTTGATGAGGCGTACCTTCTGTACCAACCTGTGGTATTCAAGTCCAGTCTCAAGGTCAGCTTCCCAGTCAAAATAGTGAGGCTCTCTTTGCTCATAGATGGTGTTTCTTCTCTCCGTTCCTGATGGAGTGCTCAGTCCTTGTGCGTTGAACGAAGCGAGTAAGCGAAGAAGAGGAGAGAGAGAGAGAGAGAGAGAGAGAGAGAGATGGCAGTCGAAACTGCCTCTCTTATATGGTGTATTTAGACTTCCAGAAGGCATTTGACAAGGTGCCACATAAGAGGTTACTGCACAAGATAAAAGTTCACCGAGGTAATATATTAGCATGGATAGAGAATTGGCTAACTAACAGAAAACAGAGAGTTGGGATAAATGGTTCATTCTCTGGTTGGCAACCAGTAACTAGTGGGGTGCCACAGGGACCAGTGCTGGGACCCCAATTATTTACAATCTATATTAACGATTTGAAAGAAGGGACTGAGTGTAACGTAGCCAAGTTTGCTGACGATACAAAGATGGGAGGAAAAGCAATGTGTGAGGAGGACACAAAAAATCTGCAAAAGGACATAGACAGGCTAATTGAGTGGGCAAAACTTTGGCAGATGGAGTATAATGTTGGAAAGTGTGAGGTCATGTACTTCGGCAGAAAAAAATCAAAGAGCAAGTTATTATTTAAATGGAGAAAGATTGCAAAGTGTCACAGTACAGCGGGACCTGGAGGTACTTGTGCCTGAAACACAAAAGGATAGTATGCAGGTACAGCAAGTGATCAGGAAGGCCAATGGAATCTTGGCCTTTATTGCAAAGGGGATAGAAACATAGAAACATAGAAACATAGAAAATAGGTGCAGGAGTAGGCCATTCGGCCCTTCTAGCCTGCACCGCCATTCAATGAGTTCATGGCTGAACATTCAACTTCAGTACCCCATTCCTGCTTTCTCGCCATACCCCTTGATCCCCCTAGCAGTAAGGACCTCATCTAACTCCTTTTTGAATATATTTAGTGAATTGGCCTCAACAACTTTCTGTGGTAGAGAATTCCACAGGTTCACCACTCTCTGGGTGAAGAAGTTCCTCCGCATCTCGGTCCTAAATGGCTTACCCCTTATCCTTAGACTGTGACCCCTGGTTCTGGACTTCCCCAACATTGGGAACATTCTTCCTGCATCTAACCTGTCTAACCCCGTCAGAATTTTATATGTTTCTATGAGGTCCCCTCTCATTCTTCTGAACTCCAGTGAATACAAGCCCAGTTGATCCAGTCTTTCTTGATAGGTCAGTCCCTCCATCCCGGGAATCAGTCTGGTGAACCTTCGCTGCACTCCCTCAATAGCAAGAATGTCCTTCCTCAGGTTAGGAGACCAAAACTGTACACAATACTCCAGGTGTGGCCTCACCAATGCCCTGTACAACTGTAGCAACACCTCCCTGCCCCTGTACTCAAATCCCCTTGCTATGAAGGCCAACATGCCATTTGCTTTCTTAACCGCCTGCTGCACCTGCATGCCAACCTTCAATGACTGATGTACCATGACACCCAGGTCTCTTTGCACCTCCCCTTTTCCTAATCTGTCACCATTCAGATAATAGTCTGTCTCTCTGTTTTTACCACCAAAGTGGATAACCTCACATTTATCCACATTATACTTCATCTGCCATGCATTTGCCCACTCACCTAACCTATCCAAGTCGCTCTGCAGCCTCACAGCATCCTCCTCGCAGCTCACACTGCCACCCAACTTAGTGTCATCCGCAAATTTGGAGATACTACATTTAATCCCCTCATCTAAATCATTAATGTACAGTGTAAACAGCTGGGGCCCCAGCACAGAACCTTGCGGTACCCCACTAGTCACTGCCTGCCATTCTGAAAAGTACCCATTTACTCCTACTCTTTGCTTCCTGTCTGACAACCAGTTCTCAATCCATGTCAGTACACTACCCCCAATCCCATGTGCTCTAACTTTGCACATCAATCTCTTGTGTGGGACCTTGTCGAAAGCCTTCTGAAAGTCCAAATATACCACATCAACTGGTTCTCCCTTATCCACTCTACTGGAAACATCCTCAAAAAATTCCAGAAGATTTGTCAAGCATGATTTCCCTTTCACAAATCCATGCTGACTTGGACCTATCATGTCACCTCTTTCCAAATGCACTGCTATGACATCCTTAATAATTGATTCCATCATTTTACCCACTACCGATGTCAGGCTGACCGGTCTATAATTCCCTGTTTTCTCTCTCCCTCCTTTTTTAAAAAGTGGGGTTACATTGGCTACCCTCCACTCCATAGGATGGAGTATAAAAGCAGGGATGTCTTGCTACAGCTATACAGGGTATTGTTGAGGCCACACCTGGAATACTGCGTGCAGTTTTGGTTTCCATATTTACGAAAGGATATACTTGCTTTGGAGGCGGTTCAGAAAAGGTTCACTAGGTTGATTCCGAAGATGAGGGGGTTGACTTATGAGGATAGGTTGAGCCTCTACTCATTGGAATTCAGAAGACTGAGAGGTGATCTTATCGAAACGTATAAGATTAGGAGGGGGCTTGACAAGGTGAATGCAGAGAGGATGTTTCCACTGATGGGGGAGACTAGAACTAGAGGGCATGATCTTAGAATAAGGGGTCACCCATTTAAAACTGAGATGAGGAGAAATTTCTTCCCTCAGAGGGTTGTAAATCTGTGGAATTCGCTGCCTCAAAGAGTGTGGAAGCTGGGACATTGAATAAATTTAAGGCAGAAATAGACAGTTTCTTAAACGATAAGGGGATAAGGAGCTACAGGAAATGGGGGCGGAAGTGGAGCTGAGTCCATGATCAGATCAGCCATGATCTTATTGAATGGCGGAGCAGGCTCGAGGGACCGTATGGCCTACTCCTGTTCCTATTTCTTATGTTCTTATATTCTTATGTTCTTATACCTGCAAAATGCTTCTGAATCTTCGTGCCAAAAATAAGTCCTTTGCCTCAGGCAGTGCAACTGAAAGAGCAAAAGAGACACCTCTTCGGCCGGTGTCTTTGTCAACTGTCATGTACTTGGATAAGGCTCCAACAAGTCTGGGTGGTCGAAAACCTTCCTTTGTGTCTTGAGCACCAACCAATCTTCTTGATCTTTCACTGATTACATGACAAAGGACCCGCCCCCCCCCCCCCATCAACCATCTTCCTGCCATTTCAGCTATTGATTCCTGCCCCCCTGATGTGTATTCCTTTGGAACATGTATGGACTTGTCCTACGTTAGGCTGTCTGCCCTTGTGCAGTAACAGCCAAATTAAAGCAATGTCCAAAAGTTTAAGTCCAAAAGTTTATGCTTTTGCTTTCAGTGTTTTTGCCAAATTCTTACACCATCCAGTTGGAATAACCTCTTTCACTATTAACAGATTGTTTCTGTCATCTCTACTTCACCTGCCATTTATTCCATCAACATGGGTGCCATTTATACTGTCTCACCTTGGTCCTCAGAATCGGACCATGATGAGCCCCAACACCTGTAGCATCAGGCACACCAGCACCACCAACAACAACACGACCAACCTTCTCTGCAATCACCTGATGCTGCACAGGACTGAGGCATCAGCACCGTAGCACATTGCTTCCCATGAAGCCAGGGATGGCCTCACCATGGCCATATTTACTTAACTTGATGCTGTACACCCATATGGCTGCCACATGAAGCGCTAGGTTGGTACCATCCCACACCAACACCATAAAGCATCCCTGCAATGACCAAGCCATTCCATTCACATTCACCACCATTGCTGGAGGTACCATTATGTCTCACCATTCACTGCAACTCACTAATTCACTTCCAAAGGTGCACACAAATCTATCCAAGACCAAATAAAGATTTCAATGTTTGACAGAACATTAAGGGAAACTTTATATAAACATTGTATAAAACAACCAAGTGGCTACCCTTGTGAATCTACTTGTGTGTAAATGGCAATCAGTGGCCAGCAGCTGATAATACAGATCTCCTGTACCTGATGCATATCAGCACTACAGGTGGAGCATCACATTATTGACTCCTATCTTTTTTAACAGGAAAAATGAGCTATGAAGAACATAACAATATTGCTGAGCTGATATTACGCTTTGGGCATCCTGAGGTTATAAAAGGCACTATATAAATATGTTATTTTCTTTCCTTTATTTTAGAGGTAATTTTAAAAGGAAGCAAATGTTGTAACAGTTGACTGGGGGCAGTGTTATTTTCTACCTGGTTAAAAGGATCTTCTTCACCATCAGGCTTCCTGTAATGCATATTGCTGGGCATTCCAGACACTGGGGCCAATGGTCCAAACAGTGGTTGTCCCCTAAGAATAAAATTATTTCACAATATATAGTGTTTTTTCTGTCTTACAAAACTGATCACATTCAAGAACACAGCACACAAAGTATTTTTTATGACCGCTTTTTCATTTAGATTCTTAAAGCATGTGTCAGGATACACATAAGCTGAGCTAATTACAATTGCTCAAAACAAATATCTTTCATTTAAAGTAAATAATATTCTCTGTGAAAATTTATCACCGTGACAAAGGCTTTTGCAAACGATGATAAATAATGAATTACACATTATTTGTGTAGGACATATCATAATGTTGAGTTCGAGGACCAAGCTGATAAGTGAATATTTACCTTTTGTTGTAAATAAGCCACATTGTGAGAAATATATGGGATAGATTTTCCTGGTTTTGTGATGGGCGCATTTGATCACCTGAGCACAGTAAATATAGGAAAATCAGGCAGGGAGGAATGTATGCCATAAGGGAGCTCACCCAATTTTTGGTCCATTTAAATTTTTCAGGAATTTTTATGCTTACTAAGTTGAAGGATGATACAGCTGAAAAGGAAAATGTCACCATTTTAGGCATCCAGCGTCAACATCAAAGGGGTTGAAATTGCCCCTTTTTGCGACGCCCGGTAGTGCCTCTGGGGGGCGAGGGATGGTAACTGCAATTTCCCGGCCAGGACAGGACTACCGCGCCGGACGCAGGAAGTCCCGCCCTGAGCCAGTTACCACCCCCAATCGGGGCACTGAGGAATGTCTCCCCCAAACACTCTAAGGTTAGATATAGCATGGTTAAATGCAGAGTAAAGAATTCTCCCTATGCACTGCTCAGCAATATATCCTAGCCCCAACTTTAGAAGAGCAGTCCCACTGCTCCAGTGTAACAAATGTAATTTCCCAAATCAGCCATACTTGTTGTCTTTTAGAGTAGGTAGAGCTGAAATTAAAAGGTCAATAATTTCCTGATTCATGCCTCACTCCATTTTTGAATAACAGCATAACTTTCTCTATCAATAATCCTCAGGTATAGCACCTTTGTTTCAGGTGTTCCTAAAAATACCAAAGCTTTACAAAGGAAAGTTAACAAATTCACTGCTTGTGATTTAGTCATCTCCTTAATTCTTGGAATATCAATTACATTCAGCAACTTCTTTCGCAGTATCTTCTGTGTTTGAAATTATTCCTTCCAATTAAATGGATGACTTTACTTGGGTTCAGATGCTGTCAAGGTTTGAAAACTGATGTCAGGTTATTTGTTGGCAGAGGTCCTTTCCCGTTTAATGCATCATAATGACAAAAAAAATCGACATGAATGTATCTATAATCCTATTCCCAATTTGCATTTTTCATTAATTTGCAACTTAAAAAAGCAAATTTGTGCCAACTGCTGCTGACTTCTTGTTTCACTGATTTTATCTGTTTAAATTATGCTGGGCATTAGAGTCGGGGTTGTTCGCTCCGTTACTTTAGCCCCGCTGAAGTCAAACAGCTAGAACAAGTGGAGAAGGAAGTCGGCAGCAGCTGAGATTTTGGGACAATAACGGATCTACAATGGAGCAGCATCATGGGGAAGCAGTAGAGAATTTCAGCTAGTGGATGAGAAGCAGCAGCCTCCTGTCCTTCCCCTATGTGGATTGTCATCTCAGCTCCATCCGTGCTGGCACTACCTGCCTCTGTCCTCAGCTATTCCAGGGAATGTTGGTTTCTTGTCGATTCATCAGCTATTAATTTCAAAGCACATATAGCACTTATGCCATCCTGGGCTGCTCCTAGGCTTAAAGCAGCCAATTTCTCACCTCCCTCTCTTCCTTTAAAACCCTCCTTATAACCCTCTTTGGTCACACTTTTCATCACCCCTCCTAATATTTGCTTCTTAGGTTTAGAGTCAATTTTTGTCTGATTATGCTTCAGTGAAGAACCTTGGAATATTATTCTACATTAAAGGTGTTATATAAGTGCAAGTTGTTGTTTGGGAATATTTCCTATATTTGGGGGAGAAATTCTGCAGATCTTTCTCTTGGGAAACTAAAGGGTTGAAACTACTCTCTGCAGGATTTATGAATCCCTCTGTAAGCACAGCAGGAGTAGAGGAAACATTTTTTTATCCTACCCACCCCAGATCTGTCAAAATTAAGCAGTGGAAATCTAGGCTAACTTCTCAACTTGGAAAGGAAAAAACAAGAGTTTGCACTCCTGACCGCACAATGACACTCAAGTATTATGGCCATCACAGTCAATTGGCCTGCTAGCACTCATTAACAAAGCTCACACATGGAATGGCCACTTTGGTCTGGTAGGGAACTACACTTTTTTGAAAAGGAGGGAAGAAAATTGGGAATTCCAATTTAGTGATTAGAACATTGGTTGCAATAACAATATATTAGTGGAGGAACAAAATACACCAGTGCAGGGA
This sequence comes from Pristiophorus japonicus, assembly GCF_044704955.1. Taxonomy (NCBI): domain Eukaryota; kingdom Metazoa; phylum Chordata; class Chondrichthyes; family Pristiophoridae; genus Pristiophorus; species Pristiophorus japonicus. The sequence continues at coordinate 293,268,588 of NC_091979.1, forward strand.
CTAACTTGAAGCATGACGTCCTATACACCTAGACATATTTTATATACTTCTTACCTGGCAATACATTTCCTCATTGGTATGTTGTATGCTCCTATTACGTTAATAAGCAGCTTGATGTCTCCGTCAGACAAGGTCTGGACAGGTATTTTTTTTCTCTCCTTACGCATAGGTTTCAATGATTTTCGAGGTGCAATCATGTTTAACAAGGCAAGGCTTATTTGGCTTTGACACAATAAACAATATATAGTAATAAGTTTAGACATTTTTGTATTGATAGCATTAAATTCCAACAAGTAAAAGAGTATAAAGTATGATTTTATTTTAATCCTTAGTTTTTACAACAATATAACTAAATGATTTACAGTGGAACCTGTTATGTATGAATAAAGAGCCTGACCAGATACTGCGAGCTCAAAGTAAAGTGTGACCGTAGTCTTTTATTTCAGGTTTCCAGAGTGCCTCTCCAGCTTGTGAGGCCTCCTTAAGTACAGGTGGTCCCAAGGGATTGTGGGACCCCTTGGGACTCCAGGGGATGAGCCCTCTGGTGGTTACACAAGGTATTTACAGGTTTACATATATAGCAACATTCCCCCCAAAGTCAATAGTGTAACTATTTACAAGGTGAGTCGATCTGGGGCCTTTCTTTCCCTAGTTGATTGTCTCGGTGCAAATGCTGATTTTGGTAAGTCGTTTGTTGGGCCCTCGCTGGGCTGCTGTACAGCTGGCCTTGCAGGGCGGCTGGATGTGGTGAGTCTGGCTGGGCTGCTGCAGGTGATGGGTTCTGCTTCGTGGTCAACTGTCTGAGGCTCTGGTTTGTCGTGATCCGCTGTGGATCTGTCCTCTTCTGCAACATGGTGGTTTGCAGGATTAGAAGGATTTGCAGCTTGCCTGCACATATATTGGAGATGTCCCATTGTTCCACAGCTCTTGCAAACCTATCCTTTAAAGCGGCATGAATGGAAACGATGATCACCCCCGCAGCGCCTAGCATTCATCACCCATGATGGCGGACTCTGAGACATCTGCGGACATGCAGCTGTGAGCACGTGAGGTCTGCCCTGTACATTGCGATTCGAAAACAACATTACTTTGTTCACAGTACTTGTATCAGCACTCATGTGCTGAGAGATTTGCTTGGTATTGTCACTGGTGGCAATGAACACCTGGGCTATCGCTATGGCTTTACTCAAGATTGGGGTCTCTACAGTCAAAAGTTTGCGAAGTATCACTTCATGGCCAATGCCAAGTACAAAGAAGTCCCTGAGCATGTGCTCCAAATGTCCTTCAAATTTGCAATGTCCTGCAAGGCGTCTTAGCTTGGCGACATTGCTCGCCACTTCCTAGCCTTTAGACCTTTTGTACGTGTAGAACCGATACCTCGCCATCAGACCGCTTTCCTTCGGGTTCAGATGCTCCCAGACCAGTGTGCACAAATCATCGTACGATTTCTCTGTGGGTTTCACTGGCGCAAGCAAATTTTTCATGAGGCCATACGTTGGTGCCCCACAAACGGTGAGGAGAATTGTCCTTCGTTTGGCAGTGGTTGTTTCTCCTTCCAGCTCGTTGGCCACGAAATATTGGTCGAGTCGCTCCACGAAGGTTTCCCAATCATCTCCCTCCAAAAATTTCCCCAGGATTCCCACTGTTCTCTGCATCGTTGGGTTCGTCATCTGTATCTCGTTGCCAGTTGTTATGTATGAATAAAGAGTCTGACCAGATACTTTGAGCACAAAGTAAAGTGTGACCGTAATCTTTTATTTCAAGTCTCCAGAGTGCCTCTCCAGCCTGGGATCCCTTGGGACTCCAGGGGATGAGCCTTCTGACAACGAAATTACACAGGTATTTACAGGTTTACATATATAACAGAACCCATTTTTAGTGAACTCTGACATAATGACCTGCTTCCCCACAAATTTTTTGGCAGATTTGTAGTGAGAAGGGGATGAAAAATTGCATCCCAACTTCCTGCAATAGCTCTCCATTTCCCACTACCTGGACCCAGAGTCGCTCAGTATGCATGTGACAAGGCATATTGAAAAAAAAATGCAAATGAGAGAAATATGTTCTCCAATCCATATATTTAGCACTCTAAAGTTAGCCCAGAAATTTTGCTACAACATTATATAAATGAATGTGAATGCTGAACAAAAGGGCGGATGGAGGCAACAACCCTTAAAAGGCCCGACAGAATCTCGGACGTAAGGCCAGGATCTAGTTACACAGATCATGGATTTCAGCTTCACTCACATCCCAAACTCATTTAGCTCACTTTCCTGGTTTAAAGCTTGCATTAAATAAAGGAAATTAGTACATTGTGTAAATGAAACTGTATCTAAAGAAATTTGCACAATTCTTTCAATTGTTTCTTTACAAGAATTTTACATGCAAATAAAAACCCTTAAATTATGGTTTGTGCTTATACCCACTCCATTAAAGCAAACTCACAAACCATGACCATACAAGAATGCACAATTAATGAGTATGCTGTCTTTAATGATTAGAGGAAATTAAACCCGTAGGCCTAGAAATTGGCCTCCTTAGCACCCTCCATTATTACCTTCGGGGGGCAATAACGGGGCGCTAATGACTTACTGACCGGGCGCAATGAGAAGATCAATTCCTGCTATATTCGGCAGGAGTTTTTTGGCGGTGGTACGGCGTTGCACCCAAATCTCCTTTGGCCAGAGATTGTGATGTCATTGCATGGGCATTGCCCAGTAGCGCCTCAGACATGAACTTTGGTTCCGTCCCCTGCAGCATCACTGGATCAAAACACCAGCAGCTGCAGGAGGCGTTCATTGGGAAGTTGGGCGCTTTGGGAGTGATACTTAAAGGCGATACTTAAAGGCGAGGTGACCGAGGTAAGTAAAAACAAAATGGCCATTGTTCTCTTTGATTTTTTTCCAGCTTTATCACCCACAATCAATCAGCCCAGCACTCTGCCGCAGTGCATTGGGCTGATCGGGCCGGATCACGGCTGCCATCAGTGTCCAGGTAAGTTCTTCTTTTGCAGAGCCTACAGCAATGGCCCTGTCCTTTAAAGGAGGGAAGGAGCCTTCCAACACAGCAGCGCTGCTCAGCCCATTGTGCAGCGCTGCACACCTTCTTCTTCCACCTGTTGCCTCTTGTGTTCCAGGTTGGAAGTGGAGCGGTAGCCTTCCTGGAGCATAACCATCGAAGTTTTTAAAAGTTTGAAAACATTAGCACCTGGTGCTAATTTTTCAAACTTGGGGCGCTCCCGAATTTCTCCCCCTTAGTGCTTAACTGATAGCTACAAATGGACAGATGGTAAAATATGGAACACATTGGCCTAGAAATTCAATCACACTATGGCTGTTTTTCAGGTGTAACATTGGCACCTAATCATCCAATATGGTAGGTGGGACGTGCATGCTCATTAGGTGCGGGAAATACACTGCCTACCACATTGGTGAAGGCAGAAAAAGTGCCTTTTGCAAACATAAAAACAAGGCTTACTGCCTGTTTGAGGTCTCCTTTGTAAATTTGGACTGGTTTGAATACAGCCAGCGATGGGCTAACTATGTCAGGAAAACATGGTCTACAGCAGTCCTAAAAGGGACTGCCACCAAAAAGAGAGGTTTTTTTTGAATACTTGCATAAGTGCAGAGCTGAGAGGTGCAGGAGTGCTCCTCCTGGCTCCACATTAAAACCCAGGACCGCTATTGGGCACCATTTGTTGCCCTCTGAATAGCTTCCCTCCCTCTTCTGGTCACATTTCTCCCACCAAATTGCTTCTTCCCATCTCCTGGTTGCCTTCCTCCCTCCTGATTGCTTTGCCCCATTTCCCAGGGACTACCTGAAGACCGCTGTCAGCGATGCATTGCCCAAAATTCAAATAAACTTCACCAGCGAGCTATCTGGGGATGTCCAGCAGGCATCTGCAGCTTGCCAGCCGCATATAAATGGGGCCTAACGCCCAATATCAGATGGGTCTTGCAATTACCAATTCCGACACAGGGATCATTCCTGCCCCTGGTTTGCATTGCCAGGCCGGCATGAACCAATTTCTAGGCCATTAATTTAAATAAATTAACTAAAATTATTTCAATTCTTATTATTTCATGATTCAGTAAATACATTAAATAGCTCACCTTATGGTACTAATTTCTTCACATTCAACAACAATATCTTGTAATGTATAATGATGCTTGACCCTCAAAAGTCTTTTCATCACAGAAGCTTTCACCTTCCAAACAACATGTTATATAATTATTTATAAAAACTGTTATTTTAGAACTGTTTTCTCAGATGTAAGAACTAGGATGTAATAGCATATTGAGTAAATTTAACTTATGGCTTTCACCTTTATTTTGTTCAAATTAATCACTTACACTTTCAAAATTAAAAGTTATCACCCTAGTAAATTGAATATAGTACATGCATTGCTAACATTTTCTGCTTGACTCATTACTACTATGCATTCAGATTAATAGTAATAATTTGGGAAAATAAACATTTATCAAATAAATGAATACCCTTTTATGATATAATTTGTTTATTTTCATATTTACAAGGATGCTGTCAGAATTGAGAAGATGCAATTGTCAGGAAACACAGAGCAGACTCGAACTAAGCAGAGACCTGATAGAAGTCTTTAAAATTATGAACATGGGGAAACTGTTTCAACTTGTGGGTTAGTCCAGAATAAGGGGATATAAATATAAGATAGCCACTAACAGATTAGATAAAGAATTTAGGAGGAATCTCTTTACACAGAAAACTAAAAATTGGATAGCCCCTGAAAATGGGCGTGGGGACCACGATGCGTGATTAACCCGTGTCCGTTCAATGTAATGCAGGCAGCGCGCAATCTTTGTGTTGCCTGCTAATTATAATGATAGTGGCGTGCAGCCCAGTGCTAAATGCGCTGCTGAGTGGCTGCACACTGAGCATGGACCCAAGTTCGTGCGAGGCTAGCATCAAGTAAATATAGTCTGCAGTTCTTAAAGCCAGCCTGCACCACTTAAAGGGGAGGTGCATTCTGGATGCATCAGGTACTGGAAGTCGTTGTAGAGGAGATTGTGACTTATAGGAAGAGTGAAGGTGGCACAACATGGCAGAGAGATGGCTCCCAGATTTTCAGATGCAACACTCGAGGCAGGAGGTGGAAAGGAGGAGTGATGTCCTGTATCACAGGGGGACAGGAGGCCCTCCAGACAGACGCTGAGAAGGAAATGGGAGCAAGTAGCCATCATTGTCAATGCAAGCAGTGTAGCCCTGAAGACCTGCATGGACTGCAGGAAGAAGTTTAATGAATTCACACGAGTAGTCAAGATCAGTGAATTCATCTCCAAATGCCATATCCCACAAACTGCACCACTAGCCTCACGCACTGCTTAATTCACAACACCCTCACCTACCACCTATCAATCATGACTTATACCTCACATTCATATGCTCCATCTCAACCTCACACACTTACCACTGCTGCAAGCCTCACACCCACATCTCACAGCTTGCACACATTGCCAGCTATTCAACCATGACAATCACATCAGCCAAACACATTGACCACACTCATTGGCACACTTCCCTCTCATCTGCAGGATAAGTTGGTACACAATTGTAGGCAGCTGCATCTAACTGGAGGGGAACAGGCACACCTCCATGTCCTGACCCCGCTCAAGGAGACAGTGCTTGCCATAATTGGAGTGGCTGTGACTGAGGCTGTGGCCAGTGGCGGCGCTGTAAGCATTGAAGATGACGGTATGCTCACATCTCACTTCTCCCTCATCCCGCAATCTCTTCTGACTTACAAGCTGCAGATGGTGTAAGCACGCACTTCTTGCTTTCCCTCCACACAACACCACTGCAGTTGTACAGGGCCTTGGTGAGGCCACACCTGGAATATTATGTTCAGTTTTGGTCCCCTAATCTGAGGAAGGACGTTCTTGCTATTGAGGGAGTGCAGCGAAGGTTTACCAGATTGATTTCTGGGATGGCAGGACTGATATATGAAGAGAGGTTGGATCAACTGGGCTTGTATCTACTGGAGTTTAGAAGAATGAGAGGGGATCTCATTGAAACATATAAAATTCTGACGGGATTGAACAGGTTAGAGGCAGGAAGAATGTTCCCATTGCTGGGAAGTTCCAGAATCAGGGATCACAGTCTAAGAATAAGGGGTAAGCCATTTAGGACCGAGATGACGAGAAACTTCTTCACTCAGAGAGTGGTTAACCTGTGGAATTCTCTACCGCAGAAAGTTGTTGAAGCCAGTTCGTTAGATATATTCAAAAGGAAGTTAGATATGGCCCTTATGGCCAAAGAGATCAAGGGGTATGGAGAAAAGGCAGGAAAGGGGTACTGAGGTTGAATGATCAGCCATGTTCTTATTGAATGGTGGTGCAGCTCGAAGGGCCGAATGGCCTGCTCCTGCACCTAATTTCTATGTTTCTATGTTTCTATGTTTACTCTGGTGCCTTTCTCATTTCAGAAACGCAAGGAATCCAACTTGGCCAGGCAGTATAAGAGGAATAGGAGAGTGCTGCTGAAGAAGAAACACGATCACTTGATCTGACAGTCACAGCCACCAGTTCAGATACTGGCACTGTGTGGACTTTAGAAGGTAGCTTAGAAGCGGGATCTGCATGTTGTGAGTTATCAGCACAAATGGACAGCAGCTAGGGCAGGGGGGAAGGGTAACGCAGATTCCAGCTACCCGGAGGGTGAGGTTGTACGTGAGTTCTGCTGCACAGGACTCAGATGAAGGGGCTGAAATTGCCCCCCTCCTTAAGCTACATTATCGCCTCTAAGAGGCGGGAATGGAGCAGAGAGACCTGTCCGAAATTGCCCCCGGGCCACATGTGGTAGGAACGGGTTACTGCACTGCCTGTTTTCCTGCCGCGTCAGGCACGTGCCAACCCCTTACCGACCAGCGGCGACCTGCTTTTCGACCCCCATGGGAAATTGCTCCGTGCGAAATCGCACCCCCTCTTGGGTGCCAGGCCGCTGGCCCGACTGAAACCCTCCCTGGTGGCCCAGTGTTTGCCACTAAAGTGGCTGCAGAGTTCACAGCAGCTCTCCCTTTTAACTGAAAGGGAGGGACGTTGTGACGCGGTGCTGATGACTTGGAGTGACGGCCATTCCGACCCACCCGCACTTCAGCCCCGCAACACCACTCTGACCAAAAAAAAATTCCAAGTGCTGAATTTCTCCGGATTCTCCACCCCATGGATTGGGGCAAAGAAACACTTTAAAAAACAAGAGGTGTGCCCCGTTTGGTGCGGGACTCAATCTCAGCCCCGAGGACTTTGATGGGGTGCCTTACTGAAAAACACTGATGGGTATGCACGATGAAATCCTTGCTGCATTGGCAGGCCTGCCAGAAAGCTTGAATGCAATGTCAAGGTGCATGGGGGATTCCAGCTCCAACCTTACACAAGGCTTTGCACAGAGCGTGGAGTCCATCCTTTCTAACGTGGAAGGGGTGGGCAGATCCATTAATGCAAATGTGGACCATGCCATGATGCAGGACCTGATGGCTGATGTCTCAGCTTCCATTGCAGCACAAGCAGAAGCTATCCGACATCTGAGGGCTGCAATGGATTCTCAGACTGAAGTCATGCAAGCTCAGCTTGCTGCCATCAAGGCTGGATTCACCAGTGTTGAAAGGGGCTTGCAGGCTGTCACAGCAGTCCATCAATCTGTTATCTAACAGATCAGTAGGATTGTTGAGGCACACCCCGAGAGAGTGGCAAGGGATGTGCCGTCATGATGGCGAGGTTGTAGAGCATGCAGCAGACCACGACGAATCTTGAGAAGCGCACTGGTGAGTAGTGCAGGGCTCCTCCAAAGCGGTCCAGGCAGTGGAAGTGTTGTTTAAGGATGCCAATGGTCTGCTCTATCTGATTCCATGTGGCAGTATGGCTTTCATTATATGCATGCTGTCCATGTGTGGTTGGGTAGCGCATCAGGTTCATGAGCCAGGTGTCCCAGTAGCCACCCTCTGATTTGTCGTGGTGGCTCAAATGCTGATGGCACAGCAGACTGCCATAGATTGATGGCATCATGGCTGATGCCAGGATACTGAGCACTGAGTATGATCGCACACCAGCTGGACATTGAGGGAGTGGAATATCTTCCGATTGGGGTACATTGATGCAGCACCCACAAAGCAACGTGTGTGTAGTCAGTGGCACTCTGCACCATGGTGAAGCCTGCTATCCTGGCGAAGCTGAATGCTCACTCTGTCTACTTCTCTCCGGCAAGACAGGATGAAATGTATTCAGCTCTCCTTGCATACAGAGTCTCACTCACCTTCCTTATACACAAGTGGACAGTGAACTGGGAGATGTTACAGATGTCGCTTGCTCCATCCTGGAAGGAGCACAATGCGAAGAAGTTAAAGGCCATGGTCACCTTTACAGCCACTGGCAATTCTGTCCTCATCCTGGACTGAACCAGCAGGTCTGCCTGCAGCAATTTTCTGTGACAAATTTCTGTGAGTGCCTCCTTAATAAAGAGGAGGCATCGCACATATTGTTCGTTGCTGAGAGTGAGGTAGCAGAATTGCTCCCTGAAGACCCTGGTGGATATGGTTCCTGCTGATAGCCTTTCTCCCCCTCCTCCTCCTGCAGCAGCTTGTCCTACTCTGTGTCACCTCTGCCCATTCTCCCTGTCATTCTTCAGACTAAGGGGGATACACACCACTGCACCCATGTCTGGGAGCAACTGGTCTGAGCAGGCCCCTTGCAAGTCAGCACTAAGTCCTGTATCATGTGCCACATCAGTCCTTGTAGACTTTAGGCAACTTTAAAGAAGTCTTGAAAGCACCAAATCCTTCTACAAACTCAGCAACAGCTAGTAGAAATCAATCAGTAACTAACCTGTAAGTAGGTCATGTTCCCTTTAAATAGCACTCGTGGGGTTTCCTGTACGAGGTTAAGAGAGGGCATTAGCTCCAGCATTGAGATAAAAAATGGCAGCGTTGGCATCAAATCAGCCGATTGACGTCACAATCTGCTTACTCTGCATATTAACGGCAGAGTAGTATGCAAGCACCCTCACCAAAATGGCATCCGGCACGGCCCGCACCAGTAGTGTGCGCACGCTATTCAGACATTTTGAACACAAAACGGCATCGTAGCACCTATGCTACAGAGCCAAATTCCTAGCCCATCATGTCTTAAGACAGCAGATACTCAATGTTATCACTGCCACGATGCAATACTATAGTAGTCGAGGAAGTGAGAAACTATCGGTACTAACAGCATCTTTTGCAACACCTTTGGCAGTAGGAAAAGGGAGCAAGAATACAAAGTCTCGTTCTACATTATTGATGGCATGCAGGTTGCCATTTGTGAGAGAGGCTGTGATGTTCAGCAATTAGGTTATTCAAGGCCTGCTTTATGGTTGTCACAGAAACACTGTCCAACATGGTTAACCTAGGCAATACAATGCTAGAGATTGGAGCCCAAAGTCTTTAGAGCCCCAGTAAGAGCACATGTGGTGGAATCTACGCCTGAGGTTAGAACTGTGATCAAGAAGGGCTCCACTGCAGAAGGTCCGATAGGGCTCTGTCAGGTCCGAAACCTTAACTGAAATTTTAAAAAGAATAATTTGATATTTAACTCGGGCTAACAGTATGAAAGAAAATCATGAGGAATATACAAAGTGCAGTAGGGAAATGAAAAGGGAGATTAGAAAGCTAAAAGGTAACATAAAATGAGTTAGTACAGGCCTTTATAAGCATATTAAAAATAAAAGCATAATTCAAGAGAGTAAAGGATTGCAATGAAGCAAAGGGAGTTGTGAAGAGTGTAGGTATAGTGAGAAATTAAATCAATATTTTGCTTCAGGTTTTGCAAATAATAGTGGAAGTTTAGTGGTTATTGGACTAGTAACCCAGAGTTCAAATCCCATCATGGCAAATTGTAAAATTAAATAAAATAAAATAAATCTGGTCAAAAACCAAGAAACTGCAGATGTTGGAAATTTGAAACAAAACAGAAATTGCTGGAAACACTCAGCAGATCGGTAAGCACCTGTGGAGAGAACAGATAAGTTAACATTTCAGGTGCCCTAATGAAGAGTCTACACCTGAAATACTAACTGGTCTGTTCTCTCTACAAATGTTGACTGACCTGCTGATTGCTTTTGTTTTTTGTTTCATCCTGCTGCAAACCACATTGAGCGCTCTTTGGCTACCTCCTTTTGAATTTACTGTCTCTTTCTCTTCCTTCTCCCTTCCCCAAACCCCTGCAAACTTGGCATGTTAAGAACATAAGAACATAAGAAATAGGAGCAGGAGTAGACCATACGCCCCTCGAGCCTGCTCCGCCATTCAATACAATCATGGCTGATTCGATCATGGACTCAGGTCCACTTCCCTGCCCGCTCCTCATAACCCCTTATTCCCTTATCGGTTAAGAAACTGTTTATCTCTGTCTTAAATTTATTCAATGTCCCAGCTTCCACAGCGCTCTGAGGCAGCGAATTCCACAGATTTACAACCCTCTGAGAGAAGACATTCCTCCTCATCTCAGTTTTAAATTGTTCTAGGTAAATACTAAATAGAAATATACTTCACTGCAATATTGGCCCAGAATTTGCAACGGGTAATAACAGCAAACTAAAAGCGTTTACTGCTATTATCCCTTTGAAACTGACCGCAACTTCAGGATTTAGCGCATGTGCATCTAAACGTGGAAATCCTGAAGTTGCAGTCAGTCATTCATTGCTCTGACACTGGCTGCGCTGTGGCCCCCCACACCACCTCCACATCCCCCCTCCCAATAGCTGGCAATCAGTGTAATCAGGGAAATCAGTGAAACTGATGAAAACTTGGACTTTTCCGCAGGAGAGCATCCACTCTGTAACTGTTAAATACCCCATTGAAAGTTACATGTTGTTGGATTAGGTGTGAGTGGGATTTTAACAGCATATTGATTGCTAAACAAACATTATGGCCCTAATGTTTGTTTAGTGGTCAATATGCTATTAAAACCCGTTACAGAGTAGAAGCTCTCCTGCAGTCTCAGCTTGCTGTAATGCAAGCTCAGATTGCAGCCATCATAGCTGAGTTTACAAGTGTGGAAAGGGGCTTGCAGTCCAGCAATCTCCAACAGATGGTTAGGAACACTGGGGTGCAACCTCAGGGGAATGGCAGTGGCTCCGTGGAGCAAGAACATACTGTCCTCTCTCAGGTTGACAGCATTCCTATTTGCACCACACCACCAATGCCCTTGCTGCTGCCTGTCACCGAGCCAGCTCAGACTGCCGCCATTCGTGCCAAGGTGGTGCAGTCTACAGTGGGCCTTCTAGGGCCAGAGCTGCTCGAGGTCATCCTACAAGGCCATCTGTAGTCTCCCAGTGAACATTTATCCCTCAATCAACATCACTAAAACAAAGTATCTGGTCAGTATCACATTGCTGTTTGTGAGAGCTTGCTGTGCGCAAATTGGCTGCCATGTTTCCTACATTACAACAGTGACTACACTTCAAAAAGTACTTCATTGGCTGTAAAGCACTTTGGGACATCTGGTGGTCGTGAAAGTTGCTATATAAATGCAAGTCTTTCTTTCCTCCTGTTCCTCTTCCTCTTTCTCCTCCTGAGGTGGTCCTGGAACCCGTTGTGGCAAGGGATACGTGTTCATGATGGCCAAGCTGTGGAATATGCAGCAGACCATCATCATCATAGACTTGCTTCCACTCTAAAAGTTAGTTCTTAGGTGATTGAACAGTCCAATACGGGAATTACAGTCTCTGTCACAGGTGAGACAGATAGTTGTTGAAGGAAAGGTGGATGGGCTGGTTTGCCGCACGCTCCTTCCCTTGCCTGCGCTTGGTTTCTGCATGCTCTCAGCGATGAGACTCGAGGTGCTCAGCGCCCTCCCGGATGCACTTCCGCCACTTAAGGCAGTCTTTGGCCAGGGATTCCCAGGTGTCGGTGGGGATGTTGCATTTTATCAAGGAAGCTTTGAGGGTGTCCGTGAAACGTTTCCTCTGCCCCTTGGGGCTCATTTGCAATGTAGGAGTTCTGAGTAGAGTGCTTGCTTTGGGAGTCTTGTGTCAGGCATTCGAACATTGTGGCCCGCCCAGTGGAGCTGGTCGAGAGTGGTCAGTGCTTCAATGCTGCGGATGTTGGCCTGGTCGAGGATGCTAACGTTGGTGCGTCTGTCCTCCCAGGGGATTTGCAGGATCTTGTGGAGACATCGTTGGTGGTATTTCGGCAGCAATTTGAGATGTCTACTGTATATGGTCCACATCTCTGAGCCATACAGGAGGGCAGGTATCACTACAGCCCTGTAGACCATAAGCTTGGTGGCAGATTTGAGGGCCTCATCTTTGAACACTCTTTTCCTCAGGCGGCCGAAGGCTGCGCTGGCGCACTGGAGGCATCGTCGTCGATGTCTGCCCTTGTTGATAATAAGCTTCTGAGGTATCGAAAGTGGTCCACGTTGTCCAGGGCCGCGCCGTGGATCTTGAGACTGGGGGGTAGTGCTGTGTGGCGGGGTCAGGCTGGTGGAGGACCTTTGTCTTACGGATGTTTAGTGTAAGGCCCATGCTTTCATACACGTCAGTAAATACGTTGACTATGACTTGGAGTTCAGACTCTGAATGTGCGCAGACACATGCGTCGTCCGCATACGTGTAGTTCGACGAATGAGGTTGGGACGGTCTTGCATCTGGCCTGGAGGCGACGAAGGTTGAACAGGTTACCACTGGTTCTGTAGTTTAGTTCCACTCCAGCGGGAGCTTGTTGAGTGTGAGGTGGAGCATTGCAGCGAGGAAGATTGAAAAGAGGGTTAGCGCGATGACGCAGCCCTGCTTGACTCCGGTCCAGATTGAGTCTGTAATGGATCCGTTGGTCAGGATCACGGCCTGCATGTCGTCGTGGAGCAGGCAGATGATGATGACGAATTTTTGGGGGCAGCCGAAACGGAGGAGTACGCTCCATAGTCCCTCGCGGTTGACAGTGTCAAAGGCCTTTGTAAGGTCAAAAGAAGCCCATGTACCAGGGTTGGTGCTGTTCCCTGAATTTTTCTTGCAGCTGTCATGCTGTAAAAATCATGTCTGTTGTACCCCGTAGAGGACGAAATCCGCACTTTAACTCCAGGAGTAGCTCCTCAGCCACAGGGAGAAGACGGTTGAGGAGGATTCTAGCGACGACTTTCCTAGTGGCTGATAACAGGGAGATTCCTCTGTAGTTGCCGCAGTCAGACTTGTCCCTTTTTTTCAAAGATGATCACGATTACTGCATCTCTGAAATCTCCCGGCATGCTTTCCTCCTTCCAGATGAGCGAGATGAGGTCATGCAATCGTGCCAATAGTGCCTCAGTGGGGATTCCATCCATTGCCTTGTTGTTCCTAAGTTGGCGGATGGCCTTTTCTACCTCGTGCAGAGCTGGGATTTTGCTGAGATGGTGGCGGATGGCATGCTGTGGGATGGAGTCGAGGATACTCAAGTCAAAAGCAGAGTCTCGGTTAAGGAGATTTTCGCAGTGCTCCTTCCAGCAGGACCTGGCTGCCTCGGTGTCCTTGATGAGTGTATCCTCGCTCTTGGCTAGCAGTGGGGTGGGGCCTTGGGTGTTTGGGTCGTAGGTGGCCTTGACTGCGGTGAAGAATCCTCGCACATCATGGCTGTCGGCCAGCTGCTGAATCTCCTGTGCTTTCTCCACCCACCATCTATTCTTTAGGTCGCGGGTTTTTTGTTGGACCTCGGCCTCAAGCCATCTGTAATGCGGTTTTGCTGCTCTCGAGTTGGGTTATAGTTTTAGGCTCAGAAATGCCCTGCGGTTGCGTTTTTTTAGCTCTTGGGTCTCCTGGCCATTCTCATCAAACCAGTCCTGGTGTTTCCTGGTTGAGTGACCAAGCGTCTCCTCACAGGCATTGGTTATGGAGGCCTGGAGGGCAGACCAAGCACTGTGGGCATTCTGTGTCTCAGGATCATTAAGGGATGCCAGGTTAGCTGTGAGGCACTGGCTGTATAGGGCTCTCTTAGCTGGGTCTCTGAGCGCCCCGGCATTGACTTTTTTGCGGCACTGCTCGTGCTGCCATCGCCGCTTTGGAGCTATGTTGATGTTAACGATGGAATGGATTAGGCCGTGGTCCGTCCAGCAGTTGTCAGCTCCTGTCATGGCGTGGGTGATGCGCACATCCTTGCGATCCCTGGCTCGGACGATGACATAGTTGAGCAGGTGCCAGTGTTTGGAGCGAGGGTGTTGCCACGATGCCTTGCACTTGTCTCTCTGGCGGAACAAGGTGTTGGTGATGACAAGGTCGTGCTTTAGGCATTTTGTCAGGAGCAGGGTACCACTGGAATTGATTTTCCCTACCCCCTCTCTGCTGATCACGCCTCCCCAGAGGGCTGTGTCCTTGCCGACCCTAGCGTTGAAGTCGCCGATGAGGATTGGTTTGTCGTCTGTAGGGATGCGGGACAGGGCTTTTTCGAGGCTGGAGTATAAATCTGCTTTGGTCTCATCTGTTGTATCGAGTGTTGGGCGTACGCACTGATGACTGTGGCGCATTGGTTCCGGGATAGGGTGAGTCGGAGAGTCACGAGACATTCATTAATCCCGCAGGGAGAGTCTCTGAGGCGGTCAACCAGCTCATTCTTAATAGCGAAACCGACTCCATGGAGGCAGCGTTCTTCCTCTGGTTCCTCATGGCAGCAGACTACCATTTCCTCCCGAGCGGTCAAGACAGCGGAACCATTATTTGAGCACTTCGGTGGTCTGCTTGGTGATTTTCCTCATGGCAACATAGCTGTCATTATATAATTGCTGGGCACGAATGGTGGAGTTGCGCAGAGGAGCCAGGTGCAGAGCAGAATGCCCTTGTTTCCAAGCAGCCACCCTCGGGCTTTACGTGGGGGCTGGAATATTGCTGGCTCACCGGACTGGCACAGGATGAAGGCATCATGACTGCTGCCAGGATACTGGGCATTAACCATCATGATGTGTTGGGCATGGTCACACAACAACTTCACATTAAGTGAGTGGCAAAGCCACGTGTGCGCTCCTCCTGCTTCTCTCTGTTCAGAGAGAAGACAGTGAAGTCCCTTCTCCTGGCATAGAGAGCCTCTGTGACCTCCAGGATGCAGTGATGGATGGCAAACTGCGAGAAGTTAGCTATGTTGGATTCAAAATTGGCTTGGAGATAGGAAGCAAAGGGTAATGATTGATGGATGATTTTGTGACTGGAAGGATGTTTCCAGTGGGGTTCCGCAGGGCTCAGTACTGGGTCCCTTGCTTTTTGTGGTATATATCAACAATTTAGATTTGAATATAGGGAGTATGATTAAGAAGTTTGCAGACAACACTAAAATTGGCTGTGTGGTTGATAATGAAGAGGAAAGTCATGGGCTGCAGGAGGATATCAATCTACTGGTAAGGTGGGCAGAGCAGTGGCAAATGGAATTTAATTCAGAGTTGTGAGGTGATGCACTTTGGGAGGGCTAGTAAGGAAAGGGTATACACATTAAGTGGTAGGCCACTTAATAGTGTAGATGAACAAATGGACCTTGGAATGCTTGTCCACAGATCCCTGAAAGTCACAGGCCAGGTGGATAAGATGATTAAGAAGGCACATGGAATGCTTGCCTTTATTGGCCGAGGTATAAAATATAAAAGCAGGGAGGTTATGCTTAAATTGTATAATACTTTGGTTAGACCACAGTTGGAGTACTGCGTGCAGTTCTGGTCGCCATATTATAGGAAAGACGTGATTGCACGAGAGAGGGTGCAGAGGAGATTTACTAGGATTCTGCCTGGAATGGAGAATCTTAGTTATGAGGACAGATTGGATAGGCTGGGTTTGTTCTCGTTGGAACAGAGGAGGTTGAGAAGAGATGATAGAGAATTCAAACAGGCTGCATTTAGACAGACTGTGAAAATTCACAGACCCCCAAGTCAAGGCTGCTACATGCAGTTCAGCATGTTGCATTAAGACATCAATCAACTTGACATTTTAGGACCCTTGGGTAGCTAGCCAATTAAAAGGTTAAAAGACTATTAATTGAGCCAATAAGGTCAAAGAAGGCGAGTTCTTTTCTGTAAATTGATCCAGGTAGAAGTACAGCCATTTTGACCATGTGGTTCCAGAAGGACAAAGACCTGGCTTAAAGCCAAGAACTTTTTACTGCTGTCTGCCAAAAATAAATCAGTTAAAACTACAATCGGAGTTCGTATTTCATTGGAAATTAAGAGATATAACAATTTTGGCGTCACGAACACGATCGCTGAGGAAAGAAACTGAATTTTGGACATTGGACCTACATACTGAGGTAAGGACACCTCTTTTAAAAAAGTCCTCGGTCAAAAGTCTAAATTCGCCTCTCCTTCTACGCGATTCCGAAAGCCTCCGGTTTGCGAACCCTCCAGTTGGTAGTTGGCTCGAGGTCCCATAGACGTCTAAACTTTGGCGGTGTGTTAGTTAATTAATCACCGACCTATTGATTGGCTAGAAAGCCTACGACTCGAGACCCCAGTAAAGAAATTATGGCAGCAGGAGATAAGAGTAAAGAATTGCCTACAACTGTTAAAGGTGGGCAAGCACCATCTGAAGTTTCGTTAGATTTAATTCTCGAACAGTTGAAAGAATACATAGAGCAACAATTCAACTTATCTAAAACCTGTATTAAGATTGAACAAAAGTACGGAACCTCCAAAGGACAATGGTCCTTGGACGAGATTAAAAGGGTCTGGGGAAAAACGACCCATATGAAAAATAAAGAGCGAACTAGATGGTCCCTAGCGGTTATGGGCCAGATTCGAAAGAGGAATGAAATTATAATGCGTTCCCAACATTATCGAGAACTGACCAGTACAAAGGATCAATTGCAAACAGTTTGTGCGCAGCTGCGACAGAAAAAGCTTGAACTTGAAAAGCTGGAAGCGGAAGTTAAAGATCTTAAAGGTGAAATTAAAGAATGGAAAAAATCATTAGGTCAAGAGACAGTAATAGGAAAAGGAAAATGTATTGATCAATTCCCAGGGTACCCATGTTTGGATAAATTAAAAGCGCAAACCCGAAGACACGACCGAGGAATAGATACGAATTCTGAATCCTCCAACGATACAGGGTCGGAGGATGAAGAATTAGGGTTGCGCTTTGCCCCGTTTAAAAAAAGACGAGTTGTAGTCAAATCAGAAGAGACTGCGGATGAGGGCGGAACCAAAAAAACAAAGAAAAGGGTCTACGAAGAATACTTATTTCATGATCCGGCAGACCCAGAGAAAATTGATAAATGGTCCAAGGAATTGCCCAATCCAAAGAAAGGGGGAGTAAAAACGTGGGACCAATTGGACCGCTTAAGAAATATATATCAACTTCATCCCTGGGACGGAGTGCAAATTTTGACCATAATGGTGCCAAAAACACAGGGAAGAAAATTGCACGACAAGGTAGAAGAAGTTTTGGGGCAGGATGAGCAAGATTTAGATGCAGGATGGGAGGCGATTAAACACTGGCTGCAAGCCTTCAGTCCAGCTAAGACAGACTGGGGAAAAATTGCAGCCTGCCAACAGAAAGGAACAGAGGAGGTCCTGGAATATGACGAGCAGTTTAGATGCACGGGGCTAGAACATTCGGGTATGAATAATACGGATGAGGAAATGGATGAACAAGTGTTTGGACCCCTGAAAGCAGCTTTCATGGCAGGTCTAAAGCCAGAACTGTCCAAAATGCTTAAGGTAGTGTTACCGGACTGGGAAGGTAGAGGAACTACCTTTGCAGCATTGGTGGATCGATGTAACCAATTAGATCGGGATATGGGAGCTAAAGTCCGAGCTGTACAGGCTATGGGATGGAAATCCCAGGATTCCGATAAACAGTTATGAGGAAAATTACCCGGAAAATGTCATTATTGTGGGAAAGAAGGTCACTGGGCCAAGACGTGCAGGGCAAAACAGCAAGGTCGTGGCTGGGGAAGAGGACGCAGCCAGGGATACAATTCAGCCAACAAACCAGGCTTGTCACAAGATAACGACCTCATAGAAGCATTTAAGCGACTGACAATACAACAACAGAAGGAGTTACTTGGGATAGCAAAAAACGATTAGAGCCCACCCTGGCCCCCCTCCTCGCACTAATACAACAAAGGGGAGATGGGCTATATAGAACTGTGAGGGTGGGCGATAAGGATGTGGACTGTCTTTTAGACACAGGGGCGGAATTAACATGCTTACCCCTACAATATGGAGACTTTTTGCCGTTGAATGGTAGGGCACTTACAGCCTATGGAGTTGGGGGCCATAAAATGGAAATTAAAAGGACAACACCGGTACTTATAGGGCTGGGTCCACATGAACTAACCACGCCGGCCTGGATAGGCCCAGTAGATCAACCCCTTTTGGGAATGGACGTTCTAATCCAAGTAGATTCATCATTGCATTTCGAGGATGGTCGGGTGACATGGTCAATTAGAACTTTGAAGAAAGAAGAATTGAAGGAACACCCGATATGGGCTAAAGATAAGAACGATTGTGGCCTACTCCAGATGGAGCCTGCGTCATTTACAGGGACCAAGCCTCCATGCACTAAACAGTATCCCATCAGTCCAACTGCCATCGCGGGAATCTTACCGGTTATTCAGCAATTGGAGAAACAAGGGGTGCTTATTAAAACGCATAGCTCCTCCAATAGCCCAGTGTGGCCGGTACAGAAATCTAATGAGACTTGCCGTTTGACTGTCGACTATAGGAAAGCTCACCAGTGTATTGATCAAAAAGCTCCTTTGGTCGCAGATTCCTCCACCATTTTTAATGCCCTCAAACCGGAACATAAATATTTCTCGGTTATAGATATGGCCAACGGATTTTGGTCGGTGCCTCTGGCACCGGAGGTTCGACAGTGGTTTGCTTTTACGGTCCAAGGACAACAGTATACTTGGATCCGGTTACCACAGGGTTTCCACAACAGCCCTACGATATTCCACATGGCTTTACAAAGCCATTTGCGAGAATTACCTCCCCTGTCATCCACAGTCATCCAATATGTAGACGATATCCTGCTAGCTTCAAACACGGAAGAACAGCATGAACAAGATTTACGAGCTTTGCTGGATCACCTTCAGCTGAAAGGACATAAAGCCAGCATCGACAAAGCACAAATATCCCAAGAAGAGGTTGTATACCTGGGACAAAAGATTTCACAAGGAAAGAGAGAACTTACCCAGGATAGAACTGCAGCCATTCGGGCTGCTAAAAAACCCACCACTATTCAGGAACTAAGGTCTTTTTTGGGATTGTGTAACTTTAACAGAAATTGGATTGACTCCTTCACACGGCTTGCTCAGCCATTGAATGATATTTTAAAGAGGAAACATGCCTCTAAAGAAGCCATCACCCTCACAAAAGAACAGCAAGAGGCCTTCCTGAGTTTGAAAAAGGCCTTGTGTTTGGCACCGGCTCTGGGAATCCCCGACAGTGGTAAGCCATTTACCCTGTTTGTTCATGAGAAAGAAGGATATATGACAGCTATACTGACACAAGAACATGGGGATCGGCAAAGAGCTATTGGCTATTATTCGGCAAAACTGGATGTGGTAGCCCTCGGATGGGGAAGTTGCCTAAGGGCCATGGAAGCTACATGTCGAGCGGTAATGATCACTGCGGGTCTAGTCCTCGACCAAAAGCTGATTGTCAAGTGTCCCCACACCGTACACGCTTTGCTGTCTATGAATAGAATGTCTCAGGTGACGGCAGCTAGATGGACCCGCTGGACAGCAGTTTTGGAAGCTCCTAATCTCCATATCGTCCGGGCCAGCCCGGTTAATCCCACAACTATGCCCCCGATGTCAGAATCGAGGGAGCAAGAGGGGGGATAATGTGAAGAGCTTGACTGCGTGGAGATTTTAAAAGAAACAGAAGAAGCAGCCTTAGCAGCAGAGGAGCCTCTGCACAACCCAGACCTCATCCTGTTTACAGATGGTTCCTCCTTTGTTGACAATGGTACCAGAAAAGCAGGATGGGCAGTTACAACCTTATATGAGGTAGTGGCAAAAGGATGTTTACCCTCAGGAACGTCAGCACAACAGGCCAAGTTATGGGCCCTGTCAGAAGCATGTCGAGTAGCAGAAGGACAGACAGCTAATGTCTACACAGATTCGCGTTATGCTTTTGGAGTCGCTCACGACTTTGGTATGTTATGGCGGAAAAGAGGATTCCTCACTGCTGCTGGTACACCTATCCAAAATGGAAAAGAAGTCCGAGACTTACTGGAGGCCATACAATTACCTCAGGAAGTGTCCATCCTGAAGTGTAAGGCCCATACCAAGGAAAATACCACAGAAGCACAGGGAAATGCCCTAGCCGACCAGGCAGCTAAAGATGCCGCCTCACAGGGCGTTCCTCCAGAAGAACCAACACAGATGTGCAGATTGAAAGCACTCATTACATTCCCCGATGGGGAGTTCCGAGTAGCATTGACTCAGATCAGGGAACACACTTCACAGGTACTGTCTGCCAAAAAGTCTGTAGGTTACTGAACATTACGTGGGGTTTACACTGTCCTTATCATCCACAATCATCAGGACAAGTAGAACGAATGAATCGAACTCTGAAACAACGGCTTGCCAAATATCACCAAGAAGGAACACCATGGCCCCAGGCACTACCAATAGTGCTATGTAGCATTAGGGCAACCCCGAACAGAACTACAGGTCTAAGCCCATTTGAAATTATAACAGGAAGACCCATGTCGCTGCCAGGAACTATCGAGTTACGGAAAGCTGATGTTCACTTAATCCGTGACACTTTGTTATCATACTGTCAGAACTTAACCAATGCTATTAGTTCTGTTTCCCGACTGGTATCGGCAGCTTGGGGTAATCCACCCGAAGGAGGACACGACATCATCCCGAGAGTCTGGGTGTATGTGAAAAAGTTGCATAAAGAACCTTTGGGTGCCAAGCGGGAGGGACCTTATCAAGTGTTATTGACCACCCAGGCAGCTGTTAAAGTCCAAGGAAAGAAAGCCTGGATTCACGCTTCACACGTTAAACGAGCATCCGTAACTGAAGCTGAAATCTAATAAGGACAATTACTTTTTGTGAAAATGTATAAATTTACTGTATTATTGATTGTAGGTATTCTAGGCATAGGCCTACTTCTTACTAGCCGACCTTCTGCACCAAAGGGAAATAGTAGGGTAGCAAGGGAATTACATGTAAATACCTTTTTATATATGTCATACATTTATGCCAAACAAGGTAACATTTCTAGTTGTTGGGTGTGTACGCATAGTCCTATTCACTCAAAGAGAGGGATTCCCTTGAGGCCAGTTCCCTTGAATATCTCGGAAATGGCTGAGTGGATAATTAATCAAAACAAAACAGGCAATGCGTTTCAGGATACGGAAAACTGGGCACGTAAATGGAAGTCAGCAGGTTACAATCTGACTACCTTTGAAGGGGGATACCAACCGTGCTACAATAATTCTAAACGGTCCCCATTTTTTGTTATCACTAATACAACGGGAATCACAGAAACAGAGAGGTTCTTTGCCATTCTGATCCCTGGGTATGGGACCGCCAAACTGGCAAGGGAATCCATTTACATGGCATCCGTTGTGGAACGAGTAGCCAATGATACTTCAGAGGCCCTAGTTAAAATCAATGCAGAAATGGTAGCAATCCGCACAGTAGCCCTACAGAATAGACTGGCCCTTGATTACATCCTGGCTGAAAAGGGAGGTACTTGCACCCTACTCGGAACTGAGTGTTGCACATATATCCCAGATAGCTCCGAAGAAATTACCCACTTAGCGGAGCATATCCAAAAGGAGGTAGAAAAACTTAAGCAACCCTCATCATTCACTTTGTGGAGTGGAGCCACTGAATGGCTAGGTTCAATAGGAACTTCATTGGTGGAAGGTTTAATTCTATTTGTTGTAATTGTTTTACTTTTATATTGTTTGTTTATGTTGATTAAATGTTGTTGCGACCAGGGGGCTGTAGCTGCTGTCCCGCACGTGAGACACCTTGCAGGTCCCAGCAGACCGTCTGTACGTGGCACAGGAGTATGTTATGCTTAAGGGAAGGTCGTTTACTAGTTGAACTAAGATATTGATTTGGATTAAATTGGAATAAGGTTAATTAACCTACTAAAACCAGACTTCCATTGTGGCCACGATGGAACTCGGGTTGGTGTAAATTTGTGTGAAAGCTACTAGTCCGGATATGTGGCGAAACACATCAACAAATTTTAGAAGGAAACTCTATTAACATGTATGAAATTATTTTGTAGAATGTTTAACCAGTGATACCTGATGTTTTATGATTCAGTTTGTGAAAGAATCAAAGGGGGGATTGATAGAAAATTCAAACAGGCTGCATTTAGACAGGCTGTGAAAATTCACAGACCCCCAAGTCAAGGCTGCTACATGCAGTTCAGCATGTTGCATTAAGGCATCAATCAACTTGACATTTTAGGACCCTTGGGTAGCGAGCCAATTAAAAGGTTAAAAGACTATTAATTGAGCCAATAAGGTCAAAGAAGGCGAGTTCTTTTCTGTAAATTGATCCAGGTAGAAGTACAGCCATTTTGACCATGTGGTCCAAGAAGGACAAAGACCTGGCTTAAAGCCAAGAACTTTTTACTGCTGTCTGCCAAAAATAAATCAGTTAAAACTACAATCGGAGTTCGTATTTCATTGGAAATTAAGAGATCTAACAAGAGACCTCATTGAGGTATACAAAATATGCATGAGCCTGGGCATAGTGAATAGTAAGGGCCTATTTCCATTGGTGGAGGGGTCTATTATGAGGGGGCATAGTTTTAAGGTGGAAGGTTTAGAGGGGATTTGAGGGGGGGCTTCTTTACACAGAGGGTTATGGGGATCTGGAACTCGCTGCCTGGAAGAGTAGTGGATGCAGAAAGCCTCACCACTTTTAAGAGATGGTTGGATGGGCATTTAAAGTGCCGTAACCTGCAGGGTTACGGACCTAGAGCTGGTAATTGGGATTAGACTGGATGATCTTTTGTTGGACGGCGCAGATATAATGGTAAGTACTGTAGGGAATACGGCCAGGGTGATCTCCTGGACTGGTTTTGATCACCTGGATGGGTCGGAGAGGAATTTTCCCAGATTTTTTCTCCCTAAATTGGCCTGGGTTTTTAATCTGGTTTTTGTCTCTCCCAAGAGATCACATGGCTTCGGTTGGGGTGGAGTGTAGAATGTTTTAGTATAAGGGGTATCGCAGTTGTGTGAGGAGTACTGGTTGGGCTGGGTGCTCTTTGCCTTTCTGCCATTGCTCATAGGTTTATATGTAACCTTTAGAGTTGCTGACCAAGGGCCGTGCGGCTCTTTGTCGGCTGGCGTGGACACGATGGGCCGAAATGGCTTCCTTCTGCGCTGTAAATTTCCATGTTTCTATGTCTCCTGCTCCAGACTGGAAGGATACGATGGCGAAAAAATTCAGAGCCACAGTGAGCTTAAGGGCTACTGGGAGAGCTGTCATCGCCCTAGTCTGAGGCTATAGGTCTGGTTGCAGGAGATGGCAGCGTTCTATGACCACCTCCTTGGAGAAGTGAAGATTCCTACTACACTGTTCCTGGCTTAAGTGCAGGTTGGAGACGTGCTCTCGGAAGACCCTAGGTGGTAAAGCCTCCTGCTGAGAGCCCTCCCTCCTCCTCCTCCTCCCACTGCGAGCATCTTGTCCTCTTCTTCGCTGTCTCCGCTCCATCTCCTGTCATACTTGAGCACGAGGGGGACTGCAAGTCGAGCCCCTATGACTGGGAGCAGAAGCCTTTAAATGAGAAGCAAGATGTTCTGCACTTGCTGGAACACTCCCTGTCACCTCAACAACTTTAAATAACTTTATAAAGTTCCAAACAGTTGCACAAACTTAGACAGAACCAATATAAATCAAAAAGCAAATCAGCTGCAAGTTGTTGATGAACCCTTTAAATGGAGCTGTTGTTGGGTCCTTCCTGCTGCTCAAAACATGGTAAGTTGATCATGATTAGGAGAGGGCAACGCTGAAAATGGCAGATTGTGCTTCAAATAAGCATTGAACACTCATTGACATCATGAATTGCCTCATCTAATTATCTGGAGTGAGCGCAGGCAATGGCAGCACTACCGACCTCCCCAAAATGGTGGCCACCACGGGACCTGATGAAATCGGGAGGAAGCGAGGCGGTCGCCATTTTTTCAGCAAAACCGGTCTTATTGGCTGGTGCTAAACCTCCCAATTTTGCGGCCTATTCCAGATGGGGGTGCTCTGTATTGAAAAGCACTATTAATATTAAAATAGGTAGTAATGTCATCTTGGATAGATTCGGAAAGCTCAAAATTGCTATGGCTCCAGATCCGGATAAAATACACCCAATTAAAGAGATGGGACTGGTACTCTGTGAGCCTGTTGCCCATATCCTCAATAATTCAATAGAGTCAGGGATAGTTCCCTTACACTGGAAGCTAACTCATGTAGTTCCTATTTTCAAAAAAGGGGACAAATCAGAGCCAGGGAACTACAGGTCTATCAGCCTGACATCCATTATTGGGAAGATACCAGAAGCGATCATAAGAGATGCCCTTTAAGCCCTGAGAAAGGGAAGGGGCCATTAGAAATATAATACCTGGCTTCCGGAAACATATGTTGCACTGTACAAATTTGATAAGAGTTTTTTGAAAAAATCACTAAGGTAGTGGATGAGAGAAATCAGATGGACATTCAGAAAGCCTTTAATTAGTTATCTCTAGTCTCACACTAGATTACTTCACAAGATAGAGGGGCAAAATTCGGTAGCGTCCCATTTGGGGTGTTAATTTTTTACTGAGAAATGTTAGCACCCAGGGAGATGGGTTGCCAAATTGTGGCAAATTGACGTTTTCACCCCAGGAGTGAGGGGGGCAGTAAATGAGCCTCAGCTGGGTGCTGCAGGGCCGCTATTCACAGCCACTTACCCCAAAAAAAAAACCAAAAAAAAAGAAAAACACAAAAAAAAAACCAAAAAAAAAGAAAAACACAAAAAAAAAACCAAAAAAAGGAAAGAAAAAAAAAAAGGGGCCTTGTAAATGTCTGGTGTGTCACCCAGGTCAGGTGGCACGGTTTAATGTTTTTTGTTTTGCAGATAAACTCCAAAAAGAGTTTCACAGCCACTTACCCAATTTCAGATGAGTTCCATTCATCAATCAGCCTTCAATCCGTAACTTCAGCTCCATCTGGCTCTTAAAGGGATGATCATTTAAACCTGCTGATGCTCATTTTCAGCACTGCTGAAATCATACAATAATCTCTGGAGCTCAGGAAAGAACTGAAATCGCAGCTAGAAATCGCCCTTCAAGGAAGAGGGCCACAAGATTCAGCAATGTGGCTCTAGAGGCATTGGTGGGGGCACTAGAGACGAGGAGAAACTCCCTGTTCCCTGTCTCAGGAAGGCGGCCATCATCGCAGGTTACCCATGCCATGTGGCAAGAGGTAGCTCGGGAGGTTTTGGCCAGCACTGAGGTGCAAAGAAGCACCACCCAGTGCCGCAAGAAATTCAACGACCTATGTCGGGTGGTGAAAGTGAATACAAGCTTCCACTCCTCCTCCATACCAGACTCTCAACCTCTGTCTGCGCAAATTATGCAAACCACCACTCCCACACCACTCAACCATCTGCTTCTGCAGATATTCACACTCACATCCTCATCTCATGCCTTGCCTACATTCACAGTTATTCATCCATGGCAGGCATATCTTCCACATACATTGCTGGTCACTTACTCACATGAGTTCCTTTCTTTTGCAGGTCAAGATGGCACATAACAGACAGGAGCAACAGAGGACTGGAGGAGGGGAACCTGATTCGCAACCGCTCTCTGACCTTGAAGAGCGAGTGCTGCGGCTCATGAGCCCGCAGGTGGTGGGCACTGTGGCCGGCGGAGACGTCGATCCCGGTGGGGCAACAACAGTATCTTTCTCACCACTCCTTCTTTCATACCACTTCCCACCCCACCCCCCTGCACCACCATGCTTTATCACTTTCCAGCTCCTGATACAATCTGAATTCCTTGCTCCATTCCTGCCCCACTGCCCTCACCTTAATGCGAGTCTTGTGCCATTTATTCTTTCAGAGAACCAGTCAGAAGCTGTCCATCCTCACCTAAACCCGGCCAATACATTGTGAAAGGAGATGAAAAGGAGGAGGAAGAAGAGGAGGAGGTGTAGCTGAGCACCGCGTCATTACATCTCACACCCGCAGGCACGAGCTCAGAGACTGGTACTACGCATTCAGTTGAGGTTAGTTTAGTAGAGGGGTCTGCACTGGGTGTTGCACTGAGGCCTAGCGGAGTGCAGCAAGGCTAAGGGGAAAGGAAATCTCGGGAGCCATCTCCCCAGAGGGCGAGTTCGCACGCGAATTCTGATCCACAGGACACATATGAGGACCTCGATGGGGAAGCATTCACACAAAGGGTGATGGCCATGTACATCATAGATGCAATGGCAAGGGTGTCCAGGAGGCTATCGGCAATGGTACGGAGCATGAACGAGTCCACCTTCAGCATTGCAGAGAGCTCTGCACACACCATGGAGCCCATCATTGCCAGTCTGCAGACGATGGTGGACTCACAGAGAAACCGTGCAGATCCAGACCTCATGACACATATCATGGGTGAAGTGGCAGCTTCCATTGCAGCACAGGCGGAAGCAACTCAATGTCTTAGTGCTGTAATGCAGACAATAGTTGGTGGCATCGAAGCTCAGATTACTCTCAGGCTATCTTAGATCTGGTACTATGTAATGAGACAGGATTAATAAACGATCTCCAAGTAAAGGATCCTCTAGGAATGAGTGACCATAGCATGGTTAATTTCAAATTCAGTTGGAGGGTGAGAAAGTTGGATCTCAAACCAGTGTCCTAAGCTTAAACAAAGGAAACTAAAAAGGTATGAAGGCAGAGTTGGCTAAAGTGGACTGGGAAAATAGATTAAAGTATGGGATGGTTGATGAGCAGTGGCAGACATTTAAGGAGATACTTCATAACTCTCAACAAAAATATATTCCAATGAGAAGGAAAGACTGTAAGAGAAGGGATAACCATCCGTGGCTAACTAAGGAAAAAGAGATGGTATCAAATTGAAAACAAGGGCATACTAAGTGGCCAACACTAGTGGGAGGTCAGAGGATTGGGAAACTTTTAAAAGCCAGCAAAGAACGACTAAAAAAATAATAAAGAGAAGGAAGATAGATTATGAAAGCAAACTAGCACGAAATATAAAAACAGATAGTAAGAGTTTCTACAGGTACATAAAAAGGAAAAGAGTGGCTAAAGTAAATGTTGGTCTCTTAGAGATGAGACTTGGAAATTAATAATGGGGATCAGGGAAATGGCAGAGACTTTGAACAAATATTTTGTATCAGTCTTCACGGTAGAAGACACTAAAAACATCCCAATAGTGAATAATCAAGGGGCTGTAGGGAGGGAGAACTTAATATAATCACTATCACTAAAGAAGTAGTACTCGGCAAAATAATGGGACTAAAGGCGGACAAGTTCCCTGGACCTGATGGCTTACATCCTAGTGTCTTAAAAGAAGTGGCTGCAGAGATAGTGGATACATTTGTTGTAATCGACCAAAATTCCCTGGATTCTGGGGCGATCCCAGCGGGCAGGGAAGTGGAGCTGAGTCCGTGATCAGATCAGCCATCATCATCATCATCATAGGCAGTCCCTTGGAATCGAGGAAGACTTGCTTCCACTCCTGGTGAGTTCTTTGGTGGCTGAACAGTCCAATACGAGAGCCACAGACTCTGTCACAGGTGGGACAGACATCGTCGAGGTGAGGGTTGGGTGGGATTGGTTTGCCACATGCTCCTTCCGCTGCCTGCGCTTGACCTCTTCACGCTCTCGGTGTTGAGATTCGAAGAGCTCAACACCATCCCGGATGCACTTTCTCCACCTAGGGCGGTCTTCGGCCAGGGACTCCCAGGTGTCAGTGGTGATGTCGTACTTTATCAAGGAGGCTTTGAGGGTGTCCTTGTAACGTTTCCGCTGCCCACCTATGGCTCGTTTGCCATGAAGGAGCTCCGCATAAAGCATTTGCTTAGGGAGTCTCGTGTCTGGCATGAGAAGATGTTAGCCTGCTCGAGAACACTAATGTTGGTGCGCCTGTCCTCCCAGGGGATTTGCAGGATCTTGCGGAGACATTTAATAAGATCAGCCATGATCTTATTAAATGGCCTACTCCTGCTCCTATTTCTTATGTTCTTATGTTCTCATGCAGTCTCAGGTTGATGCCTCGCAACGTCTTGGTGCTGTCATGCAGTCAGTGAGTGCTCCAACGATGTCTCCGCAAAATCCTACAAATCCCCTGGGAGGACAGGCACACCAACATTAGCGTCCTCATTCAAGCTAACATCCCCAGCATTGAAGCACTGACCACTGGGCAGGCCATAGAATCCGCATGCCAGGCACGAGACTCCCAAAGCAAGTGCTCTACTTGGAGCTCCTTCACGGCAAACGAGCCAAAGGTGGGCAGTGGAAACGATACAAGGATACCCTCAAAGCCTCCCTGATAAAGTGCAACATCCCCACTGACACCTGGGAGTCCCTGGCCAAAGACCGCCCTAAGTGGAGGAAGTCCATCCGAGAGGGCCCTGAGCACCTCGAGTCTCAACGCCGAGAGCATGCAGAAATCAAGCGCAGTCAGCAGAAAGAGCGTGCGGCAAACCAGTCCCACCCACTCCTTCCCTCAACGACTATCTGTCCCACCTGTGAGAGAGTCTGTGGCTCTCGTATTAGACTGTTCAGTCACCAAAGAACTCACTTCAGGAGTGGAAGCAAGTCTTCCTCGATTCCGAGGGACTGCCTATGATGATGATGATGATGATGAGTGCTGGCATAAAGTCTCAGGCTTCTCTTGCGCAGTCTCAGCTGGATGCACATGTGCTCTGACTGCTGCCATTGCCGCTGGATCCACCACGGTCCACCGGGGATCTCACGGTGTTGCAGCAGCCCACCAAACTGTGCTACGGCAGATTGGTGGGGATGCTGAGGTGCTGTCCTGGGGGAGTGGCACTGGGTCAGTGGAGCAGGAACCTGCTGTCCTCTCTCAGGATGACAGCATTCCTGATCCCACCACTGCCACTCCACCACTTGTCACTAGCTATCACCCATCCAGCCCGGACTGCAGCCACCCAGCCTGATGTGGTGCAGCATACAGCCAGGCCTTCCAGGCCCAGAGCTGGTCGAGAGCAAGGCATCTGTCGTCTCTGGCCCTGCCACACAGCAGCCTTCCAGCAGCTACAGGGGACACACTGCAGAGGAGCACTGAATTAGTTATACCAAAGAAGGAATATATGGAAATGCACAAGGGTGATTAGTAAATAGATTATGTAAGCCTTTTTTTTATGACATAAATTTTGATTGGAATCTTTGCTGTTGTCTCTCATTTCAGCTTTGGGGCTTTGGAATGGAATGGAAGGGAAAATGAATGTGGTCATTGGGACGTCCAGAAGAACTGGGAAGTGGGTTGGAATTCACTGGAACCGAACTCTGATGAGATGGTCGCGCACCTCCCTTGCACAACCGCGATGGCCTCACTGCCTCATCCATTGCTTATCTTGCTCCTCCTCAGGTGGTGTGGCTAAGCCTGGTGGCAATGCCCATACCCTCATGATGGCCAGGTTGTGCAGCATGCAGCAAACAACGACGACTAGGGACACCCACTCAGGCAAATACTGGAGGATTCCTCCCAAGCGGTCAAGGCAGCGGAACCGTTGCTTCAGCACTCCGATGGTCTGCTCAATGATTTTCCTGGTGGCAGCATGGCTCTCATTATATGAGTGCTGGGCAGGGGTGATGGGGTTGCGGAGGGAAGTCATGAGCCAGGTGAATAGAGGATAGTCTTTGAGCAGCCAGCCGCAATCTTGATTTGGTAGCTGGAACAGAGCTGGCACACCGGTCCGGATAGGAGGAAGGCATCGTGGCTGCTGTCAGGATAGCGGGCATTGACGGTGAGGATTCGGTGTGTGTGGTTACAAACCAGCTGCACGTTCATGCCTTTGCGGTTATGGAAGATCTCAAGATTGTGATACAGTGCCCGCAAAGCGACGTGGGTGTAGTCAATGGCACTCTGCACCATAGGGAAGCCCGCTATCCTGGCAAAGCCACATGCACGCTCGTGCTGCTTCTCTCTGGTCATGGGGGAGATGTAGTTCCTCCTCCTTCTGTACAGAGCATCTGTGACCTCGCGGATGGAGATGCTAAACTGGGAGATGTCGTAAGATGTCTCCTGTCATTCCCTGGAAAGATCCATTGGCGTAGAAATTGAGTACGTTGTGCCACTAAGAGAGCCAACCTCACCCCAGTCTGAGTCTCGTGGTCTGGTTGCAGTAGATGACAGAGCTCTGTGACCACATCCTTGTTGAAGCACAGCCTTCGCACACACTGTTCCTCAATGAAATTGATGTTGGAGAACTGCTGGAGCATTGGGAGCATAAGGCCTTCTGTTGCCAGCCCTGTGGCACCTTCTCTCTCTGGTCACATTTTGCTGCCTTTCTCCCTGTGCTCTCCCTGTGCCTCTTCCTGTGCTGTTCCCTGTCTTTCTCCCTGCCTTTCTTTATGCCTTTCTTTATGCCTTTCTCTATGCCTTGCTCTCTGCAATTGTCTCCGCTTTCATCTTCTCCTACGCATCCTCCAATGGTGACGTCGGAGCAGGAGGTTGCATGCCAACACAGCCCCCATGAAGTGAGAGAAATATTATTTCAAATCTGCCCTGAGTGATACCGGGGAATAATTAGGAGGCAGAACAGTCCTTGAAGTAAAAAGCGCTGCGATCGGTCCACCAGCCACGCTGTCTATCTGTTGGAAAGCAGAAAAAAGTAATATCCGACAAAATTTAGTTTCAAGATGGTGCCTTTAAATAGCACTGGTCCAGCCTATTCCCGACTGTAATTCGACAGCTGTATGTGTCGTTGTTACCGCCAGGCGGTAAGTGAGGGTGCGTGGTTGAATTTCACTACCGGGGTGGTAATGGGGCGATGCACACAGCGTGACGTCATCATCGCTGCACGCAGCCGAGCGGGGTGCTCTTGGCAGAAGCTCTGCAAAACCAATTCCATGGGAGGGGGAGAGGGGGCGGGATTTTAGTGCTGTGCCCGGGCGCAAACCATTTGCCGTCTTCGGCAAAACAGGACAATTTCAGCCCCAGAATCTTGCAATATAAGTAGCAAATTTGATACACTGGATTAGGAATTGGCTCCAGTCCTGCAGCCAAAAAGTTGTAGTTAGCAAATGTGGTTTAGCCCGGAGGCACATTACCAGTGGTGTTCCCCAGCGATCAGTCCTAGCCCACTACTGTTCACTGTTTCCATTAATGACCTGGACAATTGTGCTGGAAGTTTGGTCAGTAAGTTTGCAGATGACACCAAGATCTGTGCAAGGGTTAAGACAGTAGAATCAAATGCAAAAAGTGCAATCAAATGCAAAAAGATTTAGATGTGCTAGGGGAGTGGGCCAAACATTGGCAAATGGCATTTAACTTCGATAAATGTAGTGCCATGCATTGGTAGGACCAACACTTGGTCCATGTGATCTCCTGGATTGGTTACCTGAGGGGGTCGGAGAGGAATTTTTTAGAGGATCTTTTCCCTTATTGGCCCTGGGTATTATCTCTGTTTTATGCTTCTCCTAGGAGATTATATGGCTGCAGGAGTAGGAGAGGGAGAAGGTAGGAAGTGTCTAGTCATGATGCTCCAGTCATTATGAGGTATGGAGCAGACTTAATGGACCAGTTTCGGGCTGGAAACCTGATATTCCGGGTTTCCCCAAATGCTGTGAGTTCTGCCTCCACAGCGTGTATATTTTTTTTCAGGATCCCCGCCCGAAAGTTAGCCTGATCGACAGTCTTGGCTTCCAGTTGGACGGGGAGCACACTGGAGTAGGCAGCAGCCCCAGGTGAGGAGCCTGCAGCTGTTACTGGGAGCATGGTGGGTGTTCGATCCCTTATCCTGGGGGTATCTTTGTAGGGTCTGATAGGGGTGGTCCGATCCTAAACAAGAGTGTAAGCTTTTGGAGTCTCTTGGCTCCTCCTGGCACACAAGCAGTGCTGTAAAGACACTTAGCTTTTCCCCTCAGCTGTTCTTGCCTCCCTCAGCTGTCTGGTTTCCCAAGGCCTGGGAAACCTGACCGGAAAGGTTTCAAACCTGCAAAGCAGGTTAAATCTGAGTCTGACAGCCTCATTATAATATTTAAATGGCCAACCTGCCTCCTAGGAGTGGGTTGGCTGTCCGCCGTTTGTCCTGTCTCTGTTAAATCTAGAAGTGGGCAGGTTAGTTGTGGGTTGAGTCAAGTTTGATATTTTTAATGGTTTAAAATCTCACCTGGCCCCAACCCATCTGTTTTGGGGGGTTAAAATTCAACCATAAGTCTCTGGCATAGAATATCTTTTTGCTTGAGGAAGCAGTAGGCCACACTACTCAGCGTCAAAGAGAATGGGCCCAAGTTTCCACACGATAAAAAACGGGCGCCCCTCCGAGCTGGGCGCCCATTTTTCGCGCCTAAAACAGCGCCGGAAAAAAAACGCGCGATTCTGGAGCGCTTTGCAGCTCCATGTCTGTTTGGCGTGGCGCCCAGGGGGGCGGAGCCTACACTCGCACCGATTTTGTAAGTGGGAGGGGGCGGGTATCATTTAAATTAGTTTTTTTCCTGCCGGCAACACTGCGCGTGCGCGTTGGAGCGTTCACGCACGCGCAGTGTGAAGGAAACATTGGCACTCGGCCATTTTTGTAGTTCTTTGTAGCTGTTTAATTTTTGAACATTTTTTAATAAAAGCACATTGCCATCAGCACATCAGCACTGAGGCTTCCTGCAGCCTTCTCACTGTCTCCTTCCCACCCCCCCCCGCTCCGCGGGAACGAACGGCTGTCTCCTTCCCCACCCCCCGCGGGAACGAACGGCTGTCTCCTTCCCCACCCCCCGCGGGAACGAACGCCTGCAGCATTCTCCGTGGCTGAAGCACTTTCACACAGGTAGGAAGATGGTTTATTTAATCTTTTCTTTGCTTATAAATGTTTATTCAGGTTGGATTTATTTGTATAATATTTGTAGAAGTATAAATAAGGATTTATTGTAGAATTTAATGACTTCCCTTCCCCCCACCCCCCCCCCCCCACCTCGTTCTGGACGCCTAATTTGTAGCCTGATTTTTTAATGTGTAGAATAGGTTTTTTCAGTTCTACAAAAATCTTCACTTGCTCCATTCTAAGTTAGTTTGGAGTACGTTTTCACTGTGGAAACTTTGAACCAGGTGTCAGTGGCCGGACACACCCCCTTTTGAAGAAAAAATTCTGTTCCAAAGTAGAACTGTTCTACCTGACTAGAACTGCAGAAAAAAAAATGTGGAGAATTGCGATTTCTAAGATAGTCCGTTCTCCACCAGTTGCTCCTAAAAATCAGGCGCAAATCATGTGGAAACTTGGGCCCTATAAAACTGGATGACCATATATCACTTCTGCCTTGCCATATGCAATTCCCTAGCTATCTTGAAAAGTGCAGTAGTCACCTGGCGAATACATGCCCAGAGATTGCCCATGGCCTTGCATTCACCACCCTTGATGGTAGACTCGGAGACATCTGCGGACGTGCAGCTGCAGGCATGTGAGTCCTGCCCTGTACGTTACAATTCAAAAACAACATTACTTTGTTCACGATACTTGCAGCAGCACTCATGTGCTGAAAGATTTGTTTGGTATTGTCATTGGTGGTGATGAACGCCTGGGCTATCGCTATGGCTTTACTCAAGGTTGGGGTCCCTACAGTCAAAAGTTTGCGAAGTATTACTTCATGTCCAATGCCAAGTACAAAGAAGTTCCTGAGCATGTGCTACAAGTGTCCTGCAAATTCACAATGTCCTGCAAGACGCCTTAGCTCAGCGACGTAGCTTGCCACTTCCTGGCCTTCAGACCTCTTGTACGTATGGAAACGTTACCTCCCCATCAGAACGCTTTCCTTCGAGTTTAGATGCTCCCGTACTAGTGTGCACAAATCATCGTATGACTTCTCTGTGGGTTTCACTGGAGCGAGCAGATTTTTCATGAGGCCACACGTTGGTGCCCCTCAAATGGTGAGGAGGATTGCCCTTCGTTTAGCAGCATTCGCTTCTCCTTCCGACTCGTTGGCCACGAAGTATTGGTCGAGTCACTCCACAAAGGTTTTCCATTCATCTCCCTCTTAAAATTTCTCCAGGATGCCCACGGTTCTCTGCATTGTTGCGGTGGGGTTTGTCACCTGGATCTCGTCGGCAGTTGTTATGTCTTGAATAAAGAATCTGACCAGATACTGTAAGCTCAAAGTAATGTGTGACCGTAGTCCTTTATTACAGGTCTCCAGAGTGCCTCTCCAGCCTGTGAGGCCTTCTTAAGTACAGGTGTTCCCAAGGGATTGTGGGATCCTTTGGGACTCCAGGGGATGAGCCCACTTGTGGTTAAACAAGGTATTTACAGATTTACATATATAACAGAGAGAAAACAGGGAATTTTGGACCGGTTAGCCTGACATCAGTAGTGGGGAAAATGCTGGAATCAATTATTAAAGATGTAATAGCAGCGCATTTGGAAAGCAGTGACAGGATCAGTCCAAGTCAGCATGGATTTATAAAAGGGAAATCATGCTTGACAAATCTTCTAGAATTTTTTGAGGATGTAACTAGTAGAGTGGATAAGGGAGAACCAGTGGATGTGGAGTATTTGGACTTTCAAAAGGCTTTCGACAAGTCCCACACAAGAGATTAGTGTGTAAAATTAAGGCACATGGTATTGGGGGTAATGTATTGATGTGGATAGAGAACTGGTTGGCAGACAGGAAGCAAAGAGTGGGAATAAACGGGTCCTTTTCAGAATGGCAGGCAGTGACCTGGGGTACCGCAAGGTTCTGTGCTGGGTCCCCAGCTATTTGCAATATATATTTAATGATTTAGGCAAAGGAATTGAATGTAGTATCTCCAAGTTTGCCGATGACACTAAGCTAGGTGGCAGTGTGAGCTGTGAGGAGGCTGCAGGGTGACTTGGACAGGTTAGGTGAGTGGGCAAATGCATGGCAGATGCAATATAATGTGGATAAAATGTGAGGTTATCCACTTTGGTGCCAAAAACACGGGCAGATTATTATCTGAATGGTGACAGATTAGTAAAAAGGGAGGTGCAACGAGACCTGGGTGTCATGGTACATCAGTCATTGCCTGGTGTACCTGCATGCCTACCTTCAGTCAAGAAAGTAAATGGCATGTTAGCCTTCATAGCGAGAGGGTTTGAGTATAGGAACAGGGAGGTTTTACTGCAGTTGTACAAGGCCTTGGTGAGACCATACCTTGAGTATTGTGTGCAGTTTTGGTCTCCTAATCTGAGGAAGGACATTCTTGCTATTGAGGGAGTGCAGCGAAGGTTCACCAGACTGATTCCCAGGATGGCAGGACTGACATATGAAGAAAGACTGGATCGACTAGGCTTATATTCACTGGAATTTAGAAGAATGAGAGGAGATCTCGTAGAAGCATATAAAATTCTGACGGGATTGGACAGGTTAGATGCAGGAAGAACGTTCCCAATGTTGGGGAAGTCCAGAACCAGAGGTTACAGTTTCAGGATAAGGGGTAAGCTATCTAGCACCAAGATGAGGAGAAACTTTTTTACCCAGAGAATTGTGAACCTGTGGAATTCTCTACCACAAAAAGTTGTTGAGTCCAGTTCGTTGGATATAGAAACATAGAAACATAGAAACATAGAAAATAGGTGCAGGAGTAGGCCATTCGGCCCTTCTAGCCTGCACCGCCATTCAATGAGTTCATGGCTGAACATTCAACTTCAGTACCCCATTCCTGCTTTCTCGCCATACCCCTTGATCCCCCTAGTAGTAAGGACCTCATCTAACTCCTTTTTGAATATATTTAGTGAATTGGCCTCAACAACTTTCTGTGGTAGAGAATTCCACAGGTTCACCACTCTCTGGGTGAAGAAGTTCCTCCGCATCTCGGTCCTAAATGGCTTACCCCTTATCCTTAGACTGTGACCTCTGGTTCTGGACTTCCCCAACATTGGGAACATTCTTCCTGCATCTAACCTGTCTAACCCCGTCAGAATTTTAAATGTTTCTATGAGGTCCCCTCTCATTCTTCTGAACTCCAGTGAATACAAGCCCAGTTGATCCAGTCTTTCTTGATAGGTCAGTCCCGCCATCCCGGGAATCAGTCTGGTGAACCTTCGCTGCACTCCCTCAATAGCAAGAATGTCCTTCCTCAGGTTAGGAGACCAAAACTGTACACAATACTCCAGGTGTGGCCTCACCAATGCCCTGTACAACTGTAGCAACACCTCCCTGTACTCAAATCCCCTTGCTATGAAGGCCAACATGCCATTTGCTTTCTTAACCGCCTGCTGCACCTGCATGCCAACCTTCAATGACTGATGTACCATGACACCCAGGTCTCTTTGCACCTCCCCTTTTCCTAATCTGTCACCATTCAGATAATAGTCTGTCTCTCTGTTTTTACCACCAAAGTGGATAACCTCACATTTATCCACATTATACTTCATCTGCCATGCATTTGCCCACTCACCTAACCTATCCAAGTCGCTCTGCAGCCTCACAGCATCCTCCTCGCAGCTCACACTGCCACCCAACTTAGTGTCATCCGCAAATTTGGAGATACTACATTTAATCCCCTCATCTAAATCATTAATGTACAGTGTAAACAGCTGGGGCCCCAGCACAGAACCTTGCGGTACCCCACTAGTCACTGCCTGCCATTCTGAAAAGTACCCATTTACTCCTACTCTTTGCTTCCTGTCTGACAACCAGTTCTCAATCCATGTCAGTACACTACCCCCAATCCCATGTGCTCTAACTTTGCACATCAATCTCTTGTGTGGGACCTTGTCGAACGCCTTCTGAAAGTCCAAATATACCACATCAACTGGTTCTCCCTTATCCACTCTACTGGAAACATCCTCAAAAAATTCCAGAAGATTTGTCAAGCATGATTTCTCTTTCACAAATCCATGCTGACTTGGACCTATCATGTCACCTCTTTCCAAATGCACTGCTATGACATCCTTAATAATTGATTCCATCATTTTACCCACTACCGATGTCAGGCTGACCGGTCTATAATTCCCTGTTTTCTCTCTCCCTCCTTTTTTAAAAAGTGGGGTTACATTGGCTACCCTCCACTCCATAGGAACTGATCCAGAGTCAATGGAATGTTGGAAAATGACTGTCAACGCATCCACTATTTCCAAGGCCACCTCCTTAAGTACTCTGGGATGCAGTCCATCAGGCCCTGGGGATTTATCGGCCTTCAATCCCATCAATTTCCCCAACACAATTTCCCGGCTAATAAGGATTTCCCTCAGTTCCTCCTCCTTACTAGACCCCCCGACCCCTTTTATAACCGGAAGGTTGTTCGTGTCCTCCTTCGTGAATACCGAACCAAAATACTTGTTCAATTGGTCCGCCATTTCTTTGTTCCCCGTTATGACTTCCCCTGATTCTGACTGCAGCGGACCTACGTTTGTCTTTACTAACCTTTTTCTCTTTACATATCTATAGAAACTTTTGCAATCCGTCTTAATGTTCCCTGCAAGCTTCTTCTCATACTCCATTTTCCCTGCCCTAATCAAACCCTTTGTCCTCCTCTGCTGAGTTCTAAATTTCTCCCAGTCCCCAGGTTCACTGCTATTTCTGGCCAATTTGTATGCCACTTCCTTGGCTTTAATACTATCCCTGATTTCCCTTGATAGCCACGGTTGAGCCACCTTACCTTTTTTATTTTTATGCCAGACAGGAATGTACAATTGTTGTAGTTCATCCATGCGGTCTCTAAATGTCTGCCATTGCCCATCCACAGTCAACCCCTTAAGTATCATTCGCCAATCCATCCCAGCCAATTCACGCCTCATACCTTCAAAGTTAGCCTTCTTTAAGTTCTGGACCATGGTCTCTGAATTAACTGTTTCATTCTCCATCCCAATGCAGAATTCCACCATATTATGGTCACTCTTCCCCAAGGGGCCTCGCACAACGAGATTGCTAATTAATCCTCTCTCATTACATAACACCCAGTCTAAGATGGCCTCCACCCTAGTTGGTTCCTCGACATATTGGTCTAAAAAACCATCCCTTATGCACTCCAGAAAATCCTCCTCCACCGTATTGCTTCCAGTTTGGTTAGCCCAATCTATGTGCATATTAAAGTCACCCATTATAACTGCTGCACCTTTATTGCACGCACCCCTAATTTCATGTTTGATGCCCTCCCCAACATCACTACTACTGTTTGGAGGTCTGTACACAACTCCCACTAACGTTTTTTGCCCTTTGGTGTTCTGCAGCTCTACCCATATAGATTCCACATCATCCAAGCTAATGTCCTTCCTAACTATTGCCTTAATCTCCTCCTTAACCAGCAATGCTACCCCACCTCCTTTTCCTTTTATTCTATCCTTCCTGAATGTTGAATACCCCTGGATGTTGAGTTCCCAGCCCCGATCATCCTGGAGCCACGTCTCCGTAATCCCAATCACATCATATTTGTTAACATCTATTTGCACAGTTAATTCATCCACCTTATTGCGGATACTCCTTGCATTAAGACACAAAGCCTTTAGGCTTGTTTTTTTAACACCCTCTGTCCTTTTAGAATTTTGCTGTACAATGGCCCTTTTTGTTCTTTGCCTTGGGTTTCTCTGCCCTCCACTTTTCCTCATCTCCTTTCTGTCTTTTGTTTTTGCCTCCTTTTTGTTTCCCTCTATCTCCCTGCATTGGTTCCCATCCCCCTGCCATATTAGTTTAACTCCTCCCCAACAGCACTAGCAAACACTCCCCCGAGGACATTGGTTCCGATTCTGCCCAGGTGCAGACCGTCCGGATTGTACTGGTCCCACCTCCCCCAGAACCGGTTCCAATGCCCCAGGAATTTGAATCCCTCCTTGCTGCACCATTGCTCAAGCCACGTATTCATCTGAGCTATCCTGCAATTCCTACTCTGACTAGCACGTGGCACTGGTAGCAATCCCGAGATTACTACTTTTGAGGTCCTACTTTTTAATTTAGCTCCTAGCTCCTTAAATTCATTTCGTAGGAACTCATTCCTTTTTTTACCTATGTCATTGGTACCAACGTGCACCACGACAACTGGCTGTTCTCCCTCCCTTTTTAGAATGTCCTGCACCCGCTCCGAGACATCCTTGACCCTTGCACCAGGGAGGCAACATACCATCCTGGAGTCTCGGTTGCGGCTGCAGAAACGCCTATCTATTCCCCTTACAATTGAATCCCCTATCACTATCGCTCGACCACTCTTTTTCCTGCCCTCCTGTGCAACAGAGCCAGCCACGGTGCCATGAACTTGGCTGCTGCTGCCCGCTCCTGATGAGTCATCCCCCTCAACAGCACTCAAAGCAGGAGTTAGATATGGCCCTTATGACTAAAGGGATCAGGGGGTATGGAAAGAAGGCAGGAGTAGGGTACTAAAGTTGCATGATCAGCCATGTTTCTATGTTAACTCTGTTTCTCTCTCCACAGATGCTGTCTGACTTGTTGAGTATTTCCAGCATTTGCTGTTTTTATTATAGAGCACACCATCGACTTCCTCAATCAATGCTTCTGCTGCCTGGGCCACTCTGGAGGAGTCCTGCAGGACTCAGCTGAGTGGGTATCTAAATTTGTGATAGTGTGCTGCACAACTTGGCCATTATGAGGCAATAGCTTTTGCCATCTTCTATCAGGCAAGAAGCTGAGGAGCAGGAACACGAGATAGAAGAGGAGGAGGAGGAGGAGGAGGAAGTGTAGGAAGGGGAAGTGTAACAGGAAGGAGAGGAAGGAAGGCTACAACATGGATAGCCCCATTCTGCCTGGGCTCTATATGATCAGATTATTCATGACCGATACCAGTAATCTCAACCACACCTTCCTATTCACCAACAGTCCCACGCTCCTTACCTTTTCTCAATCACTGACCATCACATCATCCTCTTGCCGAGAGATCAAAATAAAACCACCAGTAAATGCACATTCCAATCCAATTTTATAAATTCACTAATTACATAATGCATTCAAAATTAAACTAATCACCCTTGTGCATTTACTTAATGTCTACCTCCCGTGTGCCATTGCCTATCCGAGTGCTCCTACGAGGTGCCTCCGCAGTGGCTACAGCTTGGGTGGTGGAAAGCTGCTGACCTTCAATTGAGGAGACTGTAAATAGCCTTGAAGGATGACTCTGGGCCTAGAAGGACCAGCTTCAGACTGCATCATCTCGGCCTGGCCTGCACCAGTCTGGGCGATCTGACTGATAGGCAAAAGCAAGGGCACTGGTGGAGTGGCAGAGGTGGGAGCAGGAATGCTGTCATCCTGGGATAAGGATTTTGATAAGATCCCACATGGCAGACTGATCACAGAAGTAAAAGCCCATGGGATCCAGGGCAAAGTGGCAAGTTGGATCCAAAATTGGCTCAGAGGCAGGAAGCAAAGGGTCATGGTTGATGGGTGTTTTTGTGACTGGAAGGATGTTTTCAGTGGGATTCTGCAGGGCTCAGTATTAGGTCCCTTGCTTTTTGTTGTATACATCAATGATCTAGAGTTGAATATAGGGGATATGATTAAGAAGTTTGCAGACGATACTAAAATTGACTGCGGTTAATAATGAAGAAGAAAGCTGCGGACTACAGGAAGATATCAATCAACTGGTCAGGTGGGCAGAACACTGGCAAATGGAATTTAATCCGGAGAAGTGTGAGGAAATGCATTTGGAGAGGGCTAACAAGGAAAGGGAATACACATTAAATGGTAGGACACTGAGAAGTGTAGAGGAATCTTGGAGTGCATGTCCACAGACCCCTGAAGGTAGCAGGCCAGGTAGATAAGGTGGTTAAGAAGATATATGGAATGCTTGCCTTTATTAGCTGAGGCATAGAACACAAGAGCAGGGAGGTT
This sequence comes from Pristiophorus japonicus, assembly GCF_044704955.1. Lineage (NCBI taxonomy): Eukaryota > Metazoa > Chordata > Chondrichthyes > Pristiophoridae > Pristiophorus > Pristiophorus japonicus. The sequence continues at coordinate 293,309,474 of NC_091979.1, forward strand.
ATGCTTGAACTGTATAAAACTGGTTTGGCCACAGCTGGAGTACTGCATGCAGTTCTAGTCACCGCATTACAGGAAGGACGTGATTACACTGGAGAGGGTACAAAGGAGATTTACGAAGATGTAGCCAGAAGTGGAGAATCTTAGCTATGAGGACAGATTGGATAGGCTGGGTTTGTTTTTCTTGGAACAGAGGAGGCTGAGGGGAGACCTCATTGAGGTGTATAAAATTATGAGGGGCCTAGATATAGTGGATAGAAAGGGCCTATTTCCCTTAGAGGGGTCAACAACCAGGGGGCATAAATTTAAAGTAATTGGTAGGAGGTTTAGAGGGGATTTGAGGGGAAAATTCTTCACGCAGAAGTTGTGGGGATTTGGAACTCACTGCCTGAAAGGGTGGTAGAGGCAGAAGCTCTCACCACATTTAAAAAGTACTTGGATATGCACTTGAAGTGCTGTAACCTGCATGGTTTCGGACCTAGAGCTGGAAAGTGGGATTAGGCAGGATAGCCTCTTGTTGGCTGTGCTGTAAACTTCTATAATTCTACGATAGCAGGTTCATGTTCTTTGGAGACGCTGCCATTCTCCTGGTGCAGCACCTCAGCAATCCTGCTAATCTGTTGGAGAACAGATTGATGGACTGCTGTGACACCCTGGAAGTCCCTTTGTACAGTGGTATCCAGAGCCATGATGGCAGCAGTCTGAACTTCCATGCAGCACTCAGACCTTTGATGGAAGCTGCTTGTGCTGCAATGGAAGTTGTGATATCGACCATCAAACGCTGCATCATAGTGGGTTCCAATATGTTTGCTGATGGAGGTAATGACCCGTTCCATGTTGGAAAGGATGTGTTCCAAGCTCTGTGCAAAGCTCTGTGTCAAGTTGGTGCAGCACTCCTTGATGGTCTTTGCGCACGCTTTCTAACAGTCTTTCCAGTGCACCAAACATTTGGTTGTATACACCCATCAGTGTTCTTCTGTAGCTCTACCCATCAAAGTCCTCATCTGATTCCTCTGCAGCAAAACTAGTTTGCGACCTCACTCTCCAGCGAGCTGGCACCGCCGCTATCCTTTCCTCCATCCTGGCTCCTGTGCAGTTCCGTCCTCTATTCTAGCTCTAAAATATGTGCAGTATCAGTCTCTAAGCTGGTAGCTGCAAGTGTAAGATTGAGTGACGACGTCTCTTAATCGTCATTGTCTTCTTCTTCTTCTTCCTCTGACTGGGAAGATTCCGGACCTTGGGCATCTGAAATGAAAAAGGGACACAGGTCGGGTTGTGGTGAGTGAAGAGGAGAAAGTAAGAAGTGTGTGCTTACATCATCTGCAGGTTGTGAGTCAGAAGAGATTGTGGGATGGGGGAGAAGTAAGAAAGAAAGAAAGACTTACATTTATATAGCGCCTTTCATGACCACCGGATGTCACAAAGCACGTTACAGCCAATTAAGTGCTTTTGAAGTGTAGTCACTGTTGTAATGTGGGAGCCAATTTGCAACAGCAAACTCCCACAAACAGCAATGTGGTAATGACCAGATGTTTTTTTTGTTATGTTGATTGAGGGATAAATATTGGCCAGGGCATTGGGGATAACTCCCCTGCTCTTCTTCGAAATAGTGTTGCGGGATCTTTTATGTCCACCTGAGAGGGCAGACGGGGCCTCGGTTTAACATCTCATCCAAAAGTCTGAAGAGAGAAGGAGGATTAGATATGCAGCTACCCTCATCATCGACCCCTCCAGCCCTGCCTGTGGCCATGGCCTCAGTGATGCCCCTTCCCATGATGGCAACCACTCCATGGGGGTTAAAACATGCAGGTGTGCTTGTCCTCCTCCAGTTCTTTCCTGCTATGTGTTTTTATGCACCACCTTTTCCTGCAAGAGGGAAGTGTGTCAGTGAGTGTCCTGCAATATTTCTCGGTGATGTGGCTATCATGGTTAAAATCTGCCAGCGTGTGCGAGCTGTGAGTTGTGGTTGCAAGGCTTGCATCAACTCTAAGTGTGTGAGGGTGAGGTAAAACATATGAATTGAAGGGTTGAGTACTGATTGCTAGAAATTGCTGGTCAGTGGCTGATTGGGTGTAGTGAATTGAGCAGTGGATGAGGCTAGTGCTAAAACTGGTAGGGTATGCCATTTGAAGATTGGATTCGCTCACCTAGACAACTCGTCTCAGATTGTCAAACCTCTTCCTGCACTGAAGCCATGTTCTTGGAGCTACACTCCTGGCATTGACCTCCACTGTTACTTCGTCCCACTATCTCCTGATCATATGACTGGAGGGCCCCTGTCCCCCTGCAGATACAGGATGTCTCTCCTTCTCTCCATGTATTGCACCTAGACCTCAAGTACATTGTCAGAAAACAATGGTGCATGCTCGCTTACATATTCAGCCATTCTTCAAACTTTCACAACAGATTCAGTTTTCAAAGGACTCACACCACTTTTTTCAGCCACAATGCACCTCCCCTTTAAGAGGTGCAGGCTGCCTTTAAGTAGCGGTGGCCATTCACGAGATCGGGCACCCTGCTGATGCGTGCAGCCAATGAGCAGCAATCATTTAAAACAGTAGGCTGCACGAATATAACTTGCTGTCTGCATCGCAATGTTAATTGTGTACTGCGATCTCCATGCCCATTTGAGGGTTTTCCAATTTATTCCCTCTTGCATTTATATAGCACCTTTAACGTAATAAAACATCACGGGAGCAAAATCAAACTAAATTTGACACTGAAAAGCCTTATGAAAACCTATAAAAGCAATGCAAAATAAAGTACAACACAATATATTTACATAAATATTGTCAAATTCAAAATTAGATTAAGAATAAACACAGATCAGGAAAAGCGTCTCAAATACTGCCAACATGAAAAGCAGAAATACTGTAGCAGTCAATCCAGCATCAATGTGATCCAACAATTTCAAAAAGGTACTATTTTCCAGAGACTGTGAATCTTGGAATAAAACATAATTTTAGAAACATGGAGAAATAATATACTGCCAACTACAGCACAGAAATAGGCCATTCGGGCCAATTGGTCTATGCCAATTTTTATGCTTCACACGAGCCTCCTCCCACCCCTCTTCATCTAACTCCATCAGCATAAATTTTTATTCCTTTCTCTCTCATGGGTTTATCTAGCTTTCCCTTAAATGTATCTATGCTATTCGCCTCAACTACTCCTTGTGGTAGCGAGTTCTACATGTGTTTATCTAGCTTCCCTTTAAATCCATCCATGCTATTTGCCTCAAATACACCTTGTGGTAGCTTCGCAGCCTTTTATTAAAAAAAATTATTTCATCATCATCATCGGCAGTCCCTCAAAATCGAGGAAGACTTGCTTCCACTCTAAAAGTGAGTTCTTAGGTAACTGAACAGTCCAATATGGGATTACAGTCTCTGTCACAAGTGGGACAGACAGTCGTTGAAGGAAAGGGTGGATGGGACTGGTTTGCCGCACGCTCCTTCCGCTGCCTGCGCTTGTTTTCTGCATGCTCTCTGCAACGAGACTCGAGGTGCTCAACGCCCTCCCGGATGTTCCTCCTCCACTTAGGACGGTCTTTGGCCAGGGATTTCCAGGTGTCGGTGGGGATGTTGCACTTTATCAAGGAGTTTTTGAGGGTGTCCTTGAACCATTTCCTCTGCCTCTTGGGGCTCGTTTGCCGTGTAGGAGTTCCGAGTAGAGCGCTTGTTTTGGGAGTCTTGTGTCAGGCATGCGAACAATGTGGCCCGCCCAACGGAGCTGGTCGAGTGTGGTCAGTGCTTTGTTGCTGGGGATGTTGGCCTGATCGAGGACATTAACGTTGTTGCGTCTATCCTCCCAGGGGATTTGCAGGATCTTGCGGAGACAATGCTGGTGGTATTTCTCCAGCGATTTGAGGTGTCTACTGTATATGGTCCACATTCCTGAGCCATACAGGAAAGCGGGTATCACGACAGCCCTGTAGACCATAAGCTTGGTGCCAGATTTGAGGGCCTGATCTTCGAACACTATTCCTCAGGCGGCCGAAGGCTGTGCTGGCGCACTGGAGGCGGTGTTGAACCTCATCGTCGATGTCTGCCCTTGCTGATAATAGGCTCCCGAGATATGGAAAGTGATCCACATTGTCCAGGGCCGCGCCGTGAATCTTGATGACTCGGGGGGGGAGTGCTGTGTGACGGGGTCAGGTTGGTGGAGGACCTTTGTCTTACGGATGTTTACTGTAAGACCCATGCTTTCGTATGCCTCAGTGAAGATGTTGACTATGACGTGGAGTTCAGTCTCTGAATGTGCTCTGAAAGACCGTCCCATCCTCTGTCGTCGAGCTACAGTACTCGGACGACGCTTGCATCTGCACACATTCAGAGGCTGAACTCCAAGTCATAGTCAAAAACATATTTAGGAACATTGTCACCAACAGAAAGAGATATTTAATTATTAGCTTGTAGATGTCCTTTATTATTAAAAAAAACATTTATATCACATGGAGAGGAGCCAGAACAGCATTAAATTATTTTCATCGCAATGACAAGGTTTTAAAAACTTTATATTTGAAAGTTTTACAATAAAGAATAAATACTGCATTTATGGACCCTGATGTACAGTTGCGGCCAATAAATGCGGCAATTTGTTGGGCACATATGCAGATGACTGTCATGCATTGGATGTTTCAGGCACTTAACTTGTCTTTTGGAGCATGCCTTAAGTCTCAAACTGTACGACTGGTTGTTCGTGCAAACACATGTTTTCTGGCTAGTGGTTGGCATCATCTTCTAACACTGGTTTGTGTTACCTGTTTTGGACAGCATGTTCCATAGCAAGGTCATTTGGCCCCTCGAGCCTGCACCGCCATTTAATAAGATTATGGCTGAGCTGATCATGGACTCAGCTCCACTTCCCTGCCTCTCCCCATAACCCTTTATTCCCTTATCTCTCAAAAATCTGTCTAACTCCGCCTTAAATATATTCAATGAGCCAGCCTCCACAGCTCTCTGCGGCAGAGAATTCCATAGATTTACAACCCTCTGAGAAAAGAAATTCCTCCTCATCTCAGTTTTAAATGGGTGGCCCCTTATTCTGAGACTATATCCCCTAGTTTTAGTTTTCCCTATAAGTAGAAATATCCTCCCTGCATCCACTTTGTTGAACCCCATCATTATCTTACATGTTTCAATAATATCACCTCTCATTCTTCTGAACCCCAATGAGTAGAGGCCTGTCATGTATCTCACATTATTGTATATAACTGTATCTTACCATGCTATACATGACTGTAACTGGATATGACCTGTAACAATAAGCATACCTTACCACCAGGGGTGCGCTTTCAGGAGACACTCCATACCTGTCCCACTGAGGTATATAAAGGGAGGTCTCAGGCAAGTGCGGCACGGGAGAGCTGGAATTAAAGGTGCCGGTCCTGAGTGACCTTGACTTCAGCATGTGTCTCATGTAAGTCAATACATTAGAGTCAAGACTTAACAGTGGCGACAAGTTACGGGATCACAGAATCCACAGAATGACTACCAACAGCTCAGATTAGAAATACAATGCTGGAGACAATTGGGATGACTTTATAGAAAGGCTCCAGCAAAGCGTTGTGACCAAAGACTGGCTGGGCAACGATAAGGCAGACAAGAGAAGAGCCCATCTCTTGACCAGCTGTGGCTCGAAAACATACGCTTTAATGAAAGACCTGCTGGCACCCGAGAAACCAGCAAGCAAGTCGTTTGAGGAGCTGAGCTGACTGGCGGGAGACCACCTGAAGCCAATGAGCAACCTACACATGGCCAGACACAGGTTCTACAACTACAGACGCTGCGTGGGCCAAAGCATACCTGACTTCGTGGCGGAACTTCGGAGGCTGGCTAGTTCATGTGAGTTCCCTGATGAACTAAGGAGAGAAGTACTGAGAGACTTTTTTATTGAAGGAACAGGCCACGCAGGCATATTTCGAAAGCTTATAGAGACTAAGAACTTGACTCTAGAGGCAGCAGCACTGGTCGCACAGACGTTCTTGGCAGGCGAAGAAGAAATGAGGCTGATTTATACTTTGGGTACGACAACCAAGGCATCGGAACAAGGGGTTCACATTGTGAAACAAACCGCTACCCCCACACACAGACAAAGGCAGGAGAGCAGGCCTTCAATAGCAGACAGTGGCACCAGAAGCCATCAAAATCAAGGGCCACATGAACGGCCGATCACACCTCATCAACCCACAATGCGAGCAATCAACAACAGATTGAGAGAAGCTCAAGGGAGATCAGCCAGACGCAGCTCATCCTTCGGAAACAATGGAAATGGTCTGTGTTGGAGATGTGGGGGAAGGCACTGAACCAGGGTGTGTCGATTTCAGCATGCCATTTGCAGAAACTGCAACTACACAGGGCATCTGGCTCGCATGTGCAGAAAAACAGCAGCTCGGCTGGTATACGAATCGGAAGGGTCGGAAAGCGGACCAGAAGACGGTTGGAACAGTGCACGGGACATCGAGGTACAGCGGGTTAACACGATCAATGTCCACTGTTCTTACACCAAGACGCCTCCAATTATGATGAGTGTTCTACTCAACAGGATACCCGTCAACATGGAACTGGACATGGGGGTTCAACAATTTGAATAGCTGTGGCCGCACAAAAGCAACAGATCAAAACTCACAAAGATCGACACCAAACTAAGGACCTATACTAAAGAAATCGTCCCAGTCCTTGGCAGCGCCATGCTCTCAGTCACACACAAAGGGATGATGAACCGACTTTCCCTGTGGATTGTCCCCGGGGATCTCGCAGCCCTGTTGGGGAGAAGCTGGCTAGCAGAACTTAATTGGAAATGGGATGATGTTCACGCCATGTCGTCAGAGGAATGGACCTCCTGCTCAACAGTTCTAAGCCGTTTTGAACATCTCTTTCAGCCAGGTGTGGGCACCTTCAAAGGGGCTAAAGTTAGAATCTACATCACACAGAATGCCAGACCGGTCCATCACAAGGCTAGAGCTGTGCCTTATGTGATGAGGGAAAAGATTGTAAATGAACCGGAACGGCTTCTGCAGGAAGGCATAATTTCTCCCGTGGAATTCAGCGACTAGGCAAGCCCCATCATCCCCGTCATGAAGCCTGATGGATCCGTGCGAATCTGTAGGGATTACAAGTCTACCATAAACAGTGTCTCCCTACAGGACCAATATCCGCTGCCCAGAGTGGAGGACCTATTTGACACGTTGGCTGGAGGAAAGCTATTCTCGAAACTTCACCTCACATCTGCGTATATGATGCAACAACTGACCGAAGAGTCTAAGCTACTCACCACCATCAACACACATCGAGGCCTTTTTTTGTGTACAATCGATGCCCATTCGGCATCAGGTAGGCAGCTCCTATATTCCAGTGCAACATGGAGAGTCTGCTCAAGTCCAGCCCGGGGACAGTTGTGTTTCAAGATGACATACTCATCACAGGCAGGGACACCGACTCTCACCTCCGCAATCTTGAGGAAGTACAAAGTCGATTGGATCGGGTAGGCCGAAGAGTTAAGAAATCCAAGTATCGGTTTCTCGCGCCTGAGGTTGAATTTTTTGGCAGAAGGATTGCCGCTGATGGAATCCACCCAACCGAATTCAAAACTGAAGCGATTCGCCTGGCATCCAGGCCCCGGAATGTCTCGGAACTGCGCGCCTTTCTCGGGCTACTCAATTACTTTGGGAACTTTATGCAGAACTTGAGCACGCTGCTGGAGCCTCTCCACATGCTACTCATAAAGGGGTGCGATTGGTTTTGGGGGGACGCCCAAGAACGCGCCTTCAATAAGGCACGCAAGAGTGTTTTAGCCTTTTTTGACAAGGTTAAAAAGTTAGTCCTTATGTGTGATGCGTCAGCATACGGGGTCGGGTGCGTTTTACAGCACGTCAATGATGCGGGTAAATTGCAGCCCGTTGCTTATGCCTCCAGGTCACTTTCGCGGGCGGAGCGCGGGTACGGTATGGTTGAGGAGGCGCTCGCGTGCGTGTACGGTGTCAAAAAGATGCACCATACCCTTTCCGGGGCCAAGTTTGCGTTAGAAACCGACCACAAAACCCTCTCGTCCCTACTATCCGAGTGCAAGGCAATCAACGCCAACGCCTCGGCACGCATTCAGTGGTGGGCACTCATGCTGGCGGCTTACGACTACACGATAAGGCACAGACCAGGCACAGACAACTGTGCCGACGCGCTTAGCAGGCTACCCTGGCGACCACAGAAGGGTCCGACGAACAGGACTGTGAGATGGTCATGGTTCGCCCATGACGGCTCGCCAAATCAGAGCCTGGATGACCAGCGATCCCACGTTATCTCTAGTTAAAAGATGCGTTTTAACCGGTGACTAGGCAGAGGCTCGCGAAGCCTGCCCTAAGGAGGTCAAACCCTTCCATAGGCGTATGCATGAACTCTCACTACAGGCAGATGTGGGGTAGCCGAGTAGTTATGCCCTAACGAGGCAGGGAGGCGTTTGTCCGGGAGCTCCATCGCGAGTACCCAGGGATCGTCCTTATGAAGGCCATAGCCAGATCTCATGTCTGGTGGCCTGGCATTGACGCGGACTTGGAGCTCTGCGTCCGTAGGTGCACCATTTGTGCCCAACTCAGTAATGCCCCCAGGGAGGCCCCCCTAAGCCCCTGGCCCTGGCCCACCAAACCGTGGTCGCGGGTGCATGTAGACTATGCGGGCCCATTCATGGGCAAAATGTTCCTCATAGTCGTTGATGCATTTTCAAAATGGATCGAGTGCACCATTTTAAACTCGAGCACCACCTCTACCACTGTGGAGCGCCTTAGAACCATGTTTTCAATGCACGGCATTCCTGAGATATTGGTCAGTGATAATGGTCTGTGCTTCACCAGCGCAGAATTTCACGATTTTATAGTTGACCACGGTGTAAATCACGTTAAAACGGCACCTTTCAAGCCAGCCTCCAATGGCCAGGCGGAGCGAGCAGTGCAGATCATTAAACAAGGCATGCTCAGAATCCAAGGTCCCACACTGCAGAGCTGCCTGTCGCGACTGCTGCTGGCATACAGATCTCGTCTGCATTTGTTGACTGGGGTTCCCCCCGCACAATTATTGATGAAACGAACCTTAAAGACCAGGCTCTTGTTAATCCTCCCAGACATGCATGAAATTGTTGAGGCTAAGCGTCAAAAGCTAACTGAGTACCATGACCGAAATTCGAGGGGGAGGTGGAATGAGATAGGGGACAAAGTGTTTGTGCTAAACTATGGCCGGGGTCCCAAATGGCTTGTAAGGACAGTAACAGACAAAGAGGGAAACAAGCTACTGGTTGTACAAATGGACAATGGCCAAACCTGCCAGAGGCATGTAGACCAAGTAAAAAGTAGATTCACTGATAACACTGAAGAACCAGAGGCAGACTACAATGTGGAACTCACACCACACCTGGTGGACAGACAAGTGGAACAACTTGATGAAAGGGCAGTCTCAACAGACAGCCCAGGCGAGATACCGAACGAAAAACAGGCACCAAGGCAAACAACTGAACCACAACTAAGACGCTCCACGCGAGAGCGCAGACCACCTGACAGACTGAATCTATAAAGGCAATAAAACCTTGGGGGAGGGTGATGTCATGTATCTCACATTACTGTATATAACTGTATCTTACCATGCTATACATGACTGTAACTGGATATGACCTGTAACAATAAGCATACCTTACCACCAAGGGTGCACTTGCAAGAGACACTCCATACCTGTCCCACTGAGGTATATAAAGGGAGGTCTCAGGCAAGTGCGACACGGGAGAGCTGGAATTAAAGGTGCAGGTCCTGAGTGACCTTGACTTCAGCATGTGTCTCGTGTAAGTCAGGACTTAACAAGGCCCAACCTACTCAACCTATCTTCATAAGTCAACACCCTCATCTCCGGAATCAACCTAGTGAACCTTCTCTGAACAGCCTCCAATGCAAGTATATCCTTCCTTAAATATGGAGACCAAAACAGTACGCTCTAGGTGTGGCCTTACCAATACCAAGTAAAGTTGTAGCAGGACTTCTCTGCTTTTATACTCTATTCCCTTTGCAATAAAGGCCAACATTCCATTTGCCGTCCTGATTACTTGCCGTACCTGCACACTAACTTTTTGTGTTTCATGCACAAGGACCCCCAGGTCTCTCTGTACTGCAGCACTTTGTAATTTTTCTCTATTTAAATTATAATTTGCTTTTCTATTTTTTTGGCCATAGTGGATAATGTCACATTTTCCCACATTATACTCCATCTGCCAAATTTTTACCTACTCACATAGCCTGTCTATATCCCTTTGCAGATTTTTTGTGTCCTCCTCACAATTTGCTGGGACCTCCCCAGAATCCAGGGAATTTTGGTGGATTACAACCAATGCATCCACTTTCTCTGCAGCCACTTCTTTTAAGACCCTAGAATGTAAGCTATCAGGTCCTGGGGACTTGTCCGCCTTTCATCCCATTATTTTACCAAGTACTACTACTTTAGTGATAATGATTGTATTAAGTTCCTCCCTCCCTATAGCCCCTTGATTATCCACTATTAGGATGTTTTTCGTGTCTTCTACCATGAGGAGCGACACAAAATATTTGTTCAATGTCTCTGCCATTTCCCTGTTCCCCATTATTAATTCCCCAGTCTCATCCTCTAGGGGACCAACATTTACTTTAGCCACTCTTTTCCTTTTTATGTACCTGTAGAAACTCTTATTATCTGTTTTTATATTTCATGCTAGTTCGCTTTCATAATCCATCTTCCCTCTCTTTATTATTTTTTTAGTCGTTCTTTGCTGGCTTTGAAAAGTTTCCCAATCCTCTGGCCTACCACTAGTCTTGGCCAGATTGTATGCCCTTGTTTTCAATTTGATACCATGCCTTATTTCCTCAGTTAGCCATGAATGGTTCTCCCTTCTCTGATAGTCTTTCCTTCTCATTGACTAGATACTGGGGCAGTCCCAGCAGATTGAAAAATCACAAATGTAACACCCCTATTAAAAAAGGAGGCAGGCAAAAAGCAGGAAGCTATAGACCAGTTAGCCTAACATCTGTCGTTGGAAAAATGCTGGAGTCCATTATTAAGGAAGCAGTAGCGGGACATTTGGAAAAGCATAATTCAATCAAGCAGAGTCAGCATGGTTTTATGAAAGAGAAATCATGTTTGACAAATTTGCTGGAGTTCTTTGAGAATGTAACGAGCAGGGTGGATAAGGGGGAACCAGTGGATGTGGAGTATTTTGGATTTCCAGAAGACATTCGATAAGGTGCCACATAAAAGGTTACTGCACAAGATAAAAATTGTGAGGAGGACGCAAAAAATCTGCAAAGGGATATAGACAGGCTCTGTGAGCGGTCAAAAATTTGGCAGATGAAGTATAATGTGGAAAAATGTGAGGTTATCCACTTTGGCAGAAATAATAGAAAAGCAAATTATAATTTAAATGGAGAAAAATTGCAAAGTGCTGCAGTACAGAGGGACCTGGGGGTCCTCGTGCATGAAACACAAAAAGTTAGAGTGCAGGTATAGCAAGTAATCAGGGCGGCAAATGGAATGTTGGCCTTTATTGCAAAGGGAATAGAGTATAAAAGCAGAGATGTCCTGCTACAACTTTACAGGGTATTGGTTAGGCCATACTTAGAGTACTGTGTATTGTTTTGGTCTCCATATTTAAGGAAGGATATACTTGCATTGGAGGCTGTCAGAGAAGGTTCACTAGATTGATTCCGGAGATGAGGGTGTTGACTTTTGAAGATAGGTTGAGTAGGTTGGGCCTATACTCATTGGAGTTCAGAAGAATGAGAGGTGATCTTATTGAGACATGTAAGATAATGAGGGGGTTCGACAAGGTGGATGCAGAGATGATATTTTCACTCATAGGGGAAACTAAAACTAGGGGACATAGGGCTCAATTTTCCCCAAAGCTTTTTTTTGGCATACTTGAAGAGTTACGCCCGTTACTTTGGGTCCCAAGTACTCCCCAAAAAAATGTTCCAAGTTTCCCCGTTGGATTTTTTCATTTTGGCGTGGCCTAACCTGTCCTTTAGTTTTGGGGGTGGAGCCTTGATCTGTGCCAAAAAGATCTGGCTGCCATGGTAACCAGCGACACTGTGGGAGCTGAGGCGGCAAAGTGAAACATATAGCCAGCTCGCAACACATTAAAACACATTGCATCAATTTAAAAACACATTGAAATGTATTGCAGCAACCTACCTCCAATGCCCCCAGTCGAGGAGCTTGCAGGTCCAGTCCGGTCCTGAATGGCCTCCCCGGTCCGCCGCAGGAATCGGTCCCCTGGTCTCTATCTCTCTCTCTCTCTCTCTCTTTCTCTGTGTCTGTCTGTCTGTGTCTCTCTCTCTCTCTCTCTTTCTCTATGTCCAGGCATCTGCTGCGCTGATTTACTGATTTTCTTAACTCTCCAGAAGGTTTTACTGCAGAGGCCACATACGCTGGCCAGAGCAGAACTGGAGTAACTCTGAGCTGGCCAAATTTGCCTAAGTAGCCAAAATTGGTGCGGGTGGAGGTTACACTCCCTTTGGTTGAAAAAAATACTAACCTAAAAAAATCGTAACTAATTGAGTTACACTGGTGCAAATTCATTGGGGAAACTGGTTCTTTAACATAGGTCAAAAAAAGCAGCCTGCTCCAAAAAAACGGTGCAAATCACTGGGGAAAATTGAGCCCATAGTCTCAGAATAAGATGTCGCCCATTTAAAACTGAGATGAGGAGGAATTTCTTCTCTCAGAGGGTTGTAAATCTATGGAATTCTCTGACCAGAGAGCTGTGGAGGCTGGGTCATTTAATATATTTAAGGTGGAGATAGGCAGATTTTTGAGCGATAAGGGAATAAAGGGTTATGGGGAGCGGGCAGGAAAATGGAGCTGAGTCCATGATCAGATCAGCCATGATCTTATTAAATGGCAGAGCAGGCTCGAGGGGCCAAATGGCCTACTCCTGCTCCTATTTCTTATGTTTCTTATTGAGATATATTTTTGTTGCGAGTTATGAATTATCTCCTTAAATATCTGCCACTTTTAGTCTATTTTCCCAGTCTGCTTTGGCCAACTCTGCCTTTATACCTTTTGTAGTCTTCTTTATTTAAGCTTAGGACAGTGGTTTGAGATCCAACTTTCTCACCCTCCAACTGAATTTGAAATTCAACCATGTTATGGTCACTCCTTCCTAGAGTATCCTTTACTAGGAGATTGTTTATTAATCCTGTTTCATTACACAATACCAGATCTAAGATAGCCTGTTCCCTGGTTGGTTTCGCAACGTACTGTTCAAGGAAACTATCCTGGATACACTCTATGAACTCTTCCTCAAGGCTACCCTGGCCAATTTGCTTTGTCTTATTAAGTATGATAGATCTTGGATTGGTATAAGATTGTCATAAGATCAAGGAATCATGGCAACCACCAGGATCGTGGGCAATAAAGTGCATGATTCTATACCTATGATCACAGACCAGATGTGTAAAGTCCTTACTCTACAGCATGAAACCACACGAGGCACATTCTGGGGACAAGGTCACTCTGTGACCTGCTCTCTTTATTTACAGGACTCCTAGACGATGACCCTGTGTGGGACCTCCCTTTTTATGCCTGTGAGATCAGGTAAGAAGTGTCTCCCACAAGTTCACCCCTTGTGGTCAAGGTGTGCATCTAGGTTGATTGTATACAGTAATACAGTGGTGTTACCTTGTGGTTACATGGATGACATCACCTTCCCCCACCCCCCGCCCCCCGCCAAAGTCTTATTGGGATCATAGGTTTAGTCTTTCAGGTGGTCTACGCTCCCTCGTGGAGCGCCACAGTTGGGACTCTGGTTGTTGGACACTGACGTGAGTGTCTGTCACCTGTGGTGATTCCGGCCTGTCCGGGCTGACCACAGGGACTGTACATTCTTCTGATTGCTCTTGTTGCTCGTTCACTGGCGGTGTTGTGAAATCCATCTCATGGTCTTCTTCAGGTTCCTCCATGTCGGTGCTGAACCTTTTTTTTACTTGGTGCAGATGCTTACGACATATCTGACCATTGTTGAGTTTTACCACGATGACCCTATTCCCCTCTTTGTCAATTACAGTGCCCTCAAGCCATTTGGGTCCCATAGCGTGATTGAGGACGAATACAGGATCATTTATTTCTATACACCTCCCCCTCGAATTATGGTCATGGTACTCGTTTTGTGACTTGCACTTGCCCTCAACTATGTCGGTCAGGACTGGTTGAATGAGGGGCAACCGAGTTTTGCGTGTCCGTTTCATTAGTAGCTCTGTGGGCGGGACCCCCGTGAGCAAGTGCGGCCGGGATCTATAGGCCAGCAGGAGCACGACAGGCGGCATTGTAGGGAAGGTCCTTGAATCCTGAGCAACCCTTGCTTAATGATTTGGATCGCACGTTCCGCCTGGCCATTGGAGGCCGGCTTGAACGGCACAGTCTTGATGTGGTTGATGCCATTGCCCGACATAAACTCTCGGAATTCGTAGCTTGTGAAACATGGGCCGTTATCACTAACCAGGATGTCCGGCAAGCCATGGGTTGTAAAGATCGCACGTAGGCTTTCCACAGTGGTGGATGACGTGCATGAATTCAGAATGATGCACTCGATCCATTTCGAGTACGCATCTACCACAATAAGGAACATCTTACCCATGAATATGAATGTGTGACCATGGCCTGGTGGGCCAGGGCCACGGGCTGAACGGAGCCTCCCTGGGGGCATTGCCCAGCTGGGCACACGTCGTGCACCTGCGAACACAGTGTTCTAGGTCCGAATCAATTCCAGGCCACCAAACGTGTGACCGGGCAATGGCATTCATCAACACAATACCTGGGTGCTCGCTGTGGAGTTCCCTGATGAATGCCTCCCTGCCCTTCTGGGGCATAACTACCCAGCTATCCCATAGTAGGCAGTCGGCTTGGATGGAGAGCTCATCTATCCGTCTGTGGAACGGTCTGACCTCCTCATGGTACAGGCTCCGTGTACAGGCGCCCAATCCCCAGTCAGGACACATTTCTTAATCAGGGATAGGAGGGGATCTCTGTTCGTCCAGATTTTGATCTGGCGGGCTGTGATGGGGGAGCCTGCGTTGTCAAAGGCATCGACAGCCATGACCATCTCGGCACTTTGCTCCGCTGCCCACTCAGTGGTGGCCAGTGGAAGCCTGCTGAGCGCGTCAGCACAATTTTCAGTGCCGGGCCAGTGCCGGATGGAGTAGTCATAGGCAGCCAGCATGAAAGCCCATCGCTGTATGTGAGCTGATGCGTTGGCATTGATGGCCTTGCTGTCTGACAACAGGGATGTGAATGGCTTGTGGTCCGTCTCTAATTCAAACTTCCTACCAAAGAGGTACTGATGCATTTTTTTTACACCATAGACACATGCAAGCGCTGCTTTCTCAACCATCCCATATCCCCGTTCTGCTTGAGAGAGCGACCTGGAGGCATAAGCCACAGATTGTAGTTAACCCTCAGCATTGCCCTGCTGCAACACGCACCCAAACCCAGAGGACGATGCATCACACGTCAGAACCAATTTTTTACAGGGGTCGTACAGGGTCAACAACTTGTTTGAACAAAGTAGGTTTCATGCCGGATCAAAAGCCCGTTCCTGACAGTCCCCCCAAAACCAATTGCAACCCTTGTGCAGGAGCACGTGTAGCAGCTCCAACACCGTGCTCAAGTTCGGCAGAAAGTTCCCGAAATAGTTCAACAGTCCCAGGAATGAACGCAACTCCAATGTGTTGCAGGGCCTGGGTGCTCATCAAATCGCCTCTGTTTTGGATTCGGTGGGCCGAATCCCATCTGCAGCAACCCTCCTGCTCAGAAACTCAACCTCAGGAGCTAAGAACACACATTTAGACTTCTTGAGTCGCAGGCCTACCCGGTCCAGTCGGCGTAGCACCTTCTCCAGGATGTGGAGGTGTTCCTCGGTGTCTCGACCCGTGATGTGGATGTCGTCCTGGAATACGATTGTTCCAGAAATGGATTTAAGCAGGCTTTCCATGTTGCGTTGAAAAATTGCAGCCGCTGATCGAATGCCAAACGGGCACCTGTTATAAACGAACAGTCCCTTGTGCGTGGTGATGGTGGTCAGTAGTTTAGATTCGTCGGCCAGTGCCTGGGTCATATAGGCTGAAGTGAGGTCCAATTTGGTGAACAGCTTGCCGCCTGCCAGCATGGCGAAGAGGTCCTCCGCTCTCGGGAGCAGGTATTGATCTTGTAGGGACACCCGATTGATGGTGGCCTTGTAGTCGCCACAGATCCTGACAGTGCCATCCTCTTTTAGGACGGGAACGATGGGGCTCGCCCAGTTCCTGAATTCAACAGGCGAGATGATGCCCTCTCTCAACAGCCGGTCCAATTCGCTCTCGATCTTTTCTCGCATCACATACGGCACCGCTCAGGCTTTGTGGTGCACTGGCCTGGCGTCCGGTGTGATGTGTATCACTACCTTAATGCCTTTGAAAGTCCCGACGCCTGGTTGGAATAGTGAATCGAATTGTTGTAGGACTTGCGAGCACGAACTTCAACTCCACAGATGACATTGTGTGAACATCCCCCCATTTCCAGTTCATCTCGGCTAACCAGCTCCTCCCCAACAATGCGGGACCATTGCCCGGGACAATCCAGTGTGGCAGCCAACATTGCACTGCCTAGCACTGGAATGATTTCTTTGGTGTAAGTCCGTAGTTGTGTCTCGATACGTGCTAATTTGGGTCTACTGGCCATAGCTTCTCAAATTGCTGAACTCCCACGAGTGACTGGCTGGCCCCAGTGTCCAGCTCCATGCGTACAGGGATGCCGTTTAATAAAACCCTCATCATCATTGGTGGCGTTCTGGTGTATGAACTGTGAACATTCGCCACATGGACCCGCTGAACCTCGGCGTCCATCGATTTGCCCCAAAAGTCATCCTGCCTCAAAGAACCCTCTTCTAGTCCATCCGCCTCATATATTAGTCTGGTTGCAGGCTTCTTGCACATTCGAGCTAAATGGCCACTGAGATTGCAGTTCCTGCAGACAAACTGTTGAAATCTGCAAGATCTGGTTGAGTGTTTTCCCCCACACCTCCAGCATGAGTTAAAGTTTCCATTGTTGGGAACAAAGGGATTATGGCCAGGCATTCCGCGCTGACCCTTTGACTGCTCTTAAGTACCCTATTAGTGGGTGTCAATGGCCCCATCCCGGGCCACATTGACCACTGTGATGGCGTGAATGTCCGTTCAGCCTGCCATTGTCACTGTTGCAGTCCTACTCTGGGGTCTATTGCTGCTTGGGGAATGTCGGACTGCAACTGCCTGCCTGCGGGGCTCTGAGTCGCATTGATGATGTTGACTCCCTGATCCATCGCCGCGTTAGAGGCAGAATTGCGCGCGTATATTATTTTCGTCTCTTCCTCCCCCGCCATGAAAGTTTGAGCCATCAACGTCGCCACTTCCAAGGTCAAATCCTTGGCCTCAATTAATTTGCGGAAAATTCCCACATGACCGATACCCTCGATAAAGAAGTCCCTTAGCATCTCCCCTCTGCAGGCGTCTGTGAACTTAGAGACTGGCCAAACGCTAGGTCCACTACGAAGTCCGGTATGCTCTGTCCTTCATGACGTCGGTGGGTGTAGAATCTGTGAGAGGCCATATGTATGCTACTCGCCGGTTTAAAGTGCTCCCCGATCAATTTGGTAAGTTCTTCAAAGGTTTTGTCCGCCGGCTTTTCGGGTGCTAGTAAGTCCTTCATGAGCGCGTAAGTTTTTGGCCCGCAGCTGGTCAAAAGATGAGCCCTTCGCTTGTTGGCCGCTGCATCCCCCAGCCGTTCTTTCAAAGCTTTGCTGAAGCCTCTCGACAAAATCATCCCAGTCTTCCCCAACACAGTACTGTGCCTCTGTGCTACCGATGACCATTCTCGTGGGTCATGAATTCACGTTTCTCATCGCCAATGTAAAGTCCTTACACAGCATGAAACCACACGAGGCACATTCTGGGGACAAGGTCACTCTGTGACCTGCTCTCTTTATTTACAGGACTCCTAGACGATGACCCTGTGTGGGACCTCCCTTTTTATACCTGTGAGATCAGGTAAGGAGTGTCTCCCACAAGTTCACCCCTTGTGGTCACGGTGTCCATTTAGGTTGATTGTATACAGTGATACAGTGGTGTTACATTGTGGTTACATACATGAAAAGATACTTATTCTTGAAGTGGGTGGTATTGAGGGTAGGGGCACACATGGTCACATGCATGCACTCAATAATGCCTTGCACTTTAGATAATTCAATTAACAGTAAAAATTCAAGGGGTCTAGCTGTTTTCTATGTGCAAAGATATGAAAAACTGCCCTCGGCAAACAAGGCATTAGTCACCTGCATGATGCAACATAAGAACATAAGAAACATAAGATATAGGAGCAGGAGTAGCCATATGATTGCTCGAGCCTGCTCTGGCATTCAATAAG
Organism: Pristiophorus japonicus; assembly: GCF_044704955.1. Classification (NCBI taxonomy): domain Eukaryota; kingdom Metazoa; phylum Chordata; class Chondrichthyes; family Pristiophoridae; genus Pristiophorus; species Pristiophorus japonicus. The sequence goes on from NC_091979.1 coordinate 293,327,902, forward strand.
ATCATGGCTGATCTTCTACCTCAACTCTACTTTCTCACCCTATCCCATATCCCTTGATTCCTTGCAATGGTGCACTGCAGGTTGGGTAGATCAGAGGGCTAAAATTTCATGGGGAAGGGGCACATAAATGCTGGGATGCACATGCCAGGAGCCTCCTTCACTTACTTGGATGACTTTCTGGGGTTAGGAGGAGGTCCCCCATTTTGCATGGCAGTGACAGGCACCGGCATCTTGGGTGCCTGCCTGCCCTCAGAAATCATAAAATGCACGTACAGTACCTGGACCAAGGGATATTGTTGCCCCTAGAAAGTAGAAAAATGTGCCCCTGCTGCCCCCTTTGTAAAACAAAAAATGACACTTTTTCTTCATAAGTCCAAGCCATGGTCCCAGCCTGGACCATCAGATGGGTACCAGTCCTCCCTCAGCCCAACCCCTACTAAATCATAAGTGTTGTACAGGGAAAGTGAAGGCTCCATCTCTTACAATGCCTTGTAGAATCCCAACATTAGGTTGGGATCTGGCATGCCTGGATCTCAAACTAATTTCTCACCATTCAAGTGTAGTCCCACTGGAGTTGCAGTGGGAATGTATAGGAAAGGCCAAAGATATTCAGCCCTGTGATGTATAACTCCTGCTGTTGCTTTGAAGGATCCAGTCAAATAAAAATTTACAGCAACGATTACCATGTCAACCACTGGCACAGCCTGTCTGGAAGCAAATTCTAAGTCTGGCTACAAGAGACTGCAACACCCTGTTATGGTCTCCTTGGGAAATTGTAATCTCTGTATGCAGGCTTCTTCAGACACATCCAGGCATGATGGGCTATCCAATATACACATTTGACGGCATGAGGGAGGGACCATCTTGATCGCTTAAAATGCAAACATGCTTCCTCGAATCCATTAGAACCTGAAAATATAGAGGGATGTCCAAAAAGACATCCATAATTCCAATATAGGCTACACACAAAGTTTTAAGAAGCTGACTAAGTTCGGCAGAAAAAACATAACAAACCAGTAAACAAATATTGAAGTCAGTGACAACAAACCGAACACCTATTTGCAAGTTTCAAAATGTCTCTATTTAAGAAAAAGGATTTCCAACATGCTGGAAAAGTCCTCCCAAGTAACACCTATTGATTCTGAGTGATTGAAGCATTGTTCAGACACTCAGGCTGCATTATGGAATTATGCATTGAGGCTTTAATGCACTGTTCAAGGTGAGTTTCTCTCCATAGTACATGTAATGGCCTAGAAATTGAATCATCCCCAAATTGCTGCACTTGTCCAGTGAGGCAAGTGGCAGGACCATGGCAAATTCGTCCGTCAGCCTTGTTGTGATAGTAACCAACCATTCTCTGCCCCAGAAGCAACTCAGGGGACAGCAAGATCAGCTGGCTCAACTCAGAAGAGTCTAGGGCGTAAGCTAATCAGGAAGTGGGTGAGCTCCGTCAGTAGTTTTAATGTAGAGTTGGGAGGAGTACCCCTGTTCTTCCTGGCTCCACAATAAGGTAAGTAAAAAATGCTAAATGGAGTTGGTACAGTGAGAGTGCCTGCTTCCTCAACCCAGTGTTGTATTGAAGCCTAGGACACCAAGAGAGATGAAACGTATAACCCGCTAGACTAGCATGTAAGCTCCACCGATGCAGGGCCCAGGTGAGGAAAGCAGTCCAACTCCTGAAGAAGAGGATGGTAATTTAAAATTTTTTGGATTGGCCTCCTTACATAGGCAGCTAATGGGGAGCTCAATGGGATCTCAAGGGGAGGGGAGGGGAGGGGAGAGGAGAAGATGGCTAACCCCTTCCCCCAAAAACCAGGTAGATGCCAGACTTTCCAGCGGGCACCACAGAGACATTGACATCAACCAGCAGAATTGGCAGGATCATAGCCTGTAGACCTTTGGGCAATTTTTTATTATTTTGTTAGACTATAATAATCAGGGGTGAAAAGTTATGTTTTTGTCCACACTTTACTACCTTCTCTAGATATTTAAATGCCATTATTCTCTGTTCCGTCAATGAATCTTCACCCATAATCATAAAAGTGTCATCCTTTTGGCTTTCAAATTCCTATAAAAATATGAAAAACACTACATTATTCAGTGAAAGGTACTACCCTCTATAAAAAAACATCAAAATTTGTTCAATGTATATATTTAATAAAATTATATCGGGAAATAACGTAATAGTCTGTAAACAAACGCAAGAAGATTTTTTTTCCCCGGGGTTACCTCTGATAAATGAGTGTAAAATAGGTGTAACTGATCAGAAAATATGCAGAGATTTGTTGTGCCAGATTTCCATCCATTTAGCACCCATTGCGTTTGTACTATCTCTTTGCTAGAACAATTCAAAACTAATCCCACTGTCCTGCTCTCGCTCCATGGTGTTATATTTTCCTCTGCTTCAAATATTTATCCAATTTTCTCTTAAAAGCTTCGATAGTCTGCCTCAACCACTGTCTGTGGCGATGCATTGCATACTCCAATAATGCACTGAGTAAAGAAATGTCACCTAAGCTCACATTCTTAAATTTTAAATTGATGACCACTTGTCACTGACTCCCAACCAGAGGAAATAATCTTTCCCTATTTACTGTATCAAAACCCCTCATAATTTAAAAAAAAACCCTATTAAATCTCCTCAGCCTTCTCTGCTCCAGTGGAAATAGTCCTACTTTCTCAAGTCTCTCCTCTCAACCAATGTTTTCCATTCCTGGCATCATTTTTGTGAATCTATACTGTATATGCTCTATGGATTTCTATAATGGGCTCCCAAAAATGCACACAGTACTCTAATTATGGCAAAAACAATGTTCTGTACAAATTTATCATTACTTCTTCACTCTCGTACTCTATGCCCCTATTTATAAAATACTGTTGGCCTTTTTTTATGGCTTTATCTACCTGTATTGCACTTTCAGGGAATGGTATAATCGAATCTCTAACACTATCCAGTCATACTGCACTTGCTTTAGGAAGTTTGAAAAATTGTGGTCAGAGCCTCTGATATCTCCTGTCTGACCTCTTTCAACAACCATGAGTATGTGCCATCAGAGTCTCATGACTAATTTTTTAGAATGGTTATCTCTAACAATTCTTGTACAGCTACTTCCACCATAATTTGTAAAATCAATGCAATATATTTCTTTAATGGGCCTGAAATCCCGGTTCTGGTCTTCCCGCAGGCGTTCGCCTGTAAATAGAAAAGAACCACATCTACCTGTTGCACATCCGCACTCCAGCGATCCCGGTCTGAGGCCTTCTCTTACTGTGCTTTGCAGCCATTCATGTCTTCGAGATGTGGAGGGAGAAGCTGGAGTCACGTGGCACTGGACAGCCAATGAAGGTAAATTATTCTATTCATAATAATGGGAACTCCGTAAGTAGGAGTTCTCATTATTATGAATGAGAACCCCCCCACCCCCCACCACCCCCAAACACCCAAACACATTATAAAAAATTAAAAAAAACATCTCACATATTTAACATTCATTTAAATTAAAGTTAATAAAATGTGTTAGAAAAAAATTACTTTTTGGATTTTTTTTTTTATGTGTTGTAATTAGGGTTTAAAATAAATTTACCTTAGTGGACAGGGTTTTTAAACATAAAAATATGTTTTTAAATGTTATTTTTATATGCTTTTTATATGTTTTAAAACTCTTACGCTGGTAAAATTAGGCTATGCACCTACTTTTACCAGGCGCAAGAGTTTGAAGGACATTCGCTGGGCAAGAGATGGGCAAATAGCCCAATCTTGCTCACATGGGTGTCCTTTTCCCGAAGATGTGGAAGATATGTCAAAACTAAAACAATACAGATCGGAAAAGCCGGTTTTTGGCACATCCGCATTGAGCGCCGAAAACCAGCTTTTGCGATGCTTTCCAGGGTCCATAAGTATTCTGGACTGAGTGTGTACAGACCCGGGAAGGCATTGCAAAAGCCGGTTTTCAACGCACAATGCGCATGCGCTGAAAACCGTTTTTTCGATCTATCAAGCTCCAGCTTGACAGATCCTCCGCATCTCGGGAGCCACGACATTCGCAAGGGCAAGATTGCGGTATTTCTTGCCCAGCAAATGTCCTGAAAACTCTTGCACCTGATAAAAGCAGGTGCATAGCCTACTTTTACAAACGTAAGAGTTTTAAAACATACAAAAACATAATAAAATAAAATTTAAAAAACATATTTTGTTGTTAAAAATCGTGCCCACTAGGTAAGTTTATTTAAAACTATAATTAAAAAAACTTTTTTAAAAATCGTAAAAATATTTTTTTTATAAGACATAAATAACTTTAATTTAAATTATGCAGTGTATTTTTTCTACTTTTTATTAGTGTTTGGGTGTTTGGGGGCTGTTTCTCAGTCATAATAATGGAAACTCCAACTTACTGAGTTCCCATTGTTATGAATGAGAAAATATGTACCTTGATTGGCTTCACAGAGCCATGTGACTGCAGCTCCAGCTTATGGATGTCCTGGCGTGCAGTGAGTGAAGGCCTCGGGACCAGGATCTCTCGTGGGCGCAGCAGGAACAGGTAAGTGTACATCTTTTTTAACTTTTTCACTCGATCGCCCACTGGAAGCAGCCGACCAGGATTTCTAGGCCATTATCTCCACCACACCTCATCCTCTACAATTAGTACCACTGCAATATTCTATGAACATATTTTATTTTCATTTCACTTTTATTTTTTGAGAAGTAATATAGTTAATAACCTGGAAAATATTGTCAGATATCTCCCTTTCGTACGGAGGTACTTGCTTATGGCTACAATATTCAGGAACTCCAGAACTTCTAAGCATCAGTAGACGAAAACGCTTAGATAGCTCCAGTTTTTTATCTGTTACAAAGTTAAACTCTTCTTGCATTTGCTCTAATCTAAAGTATTCAGGAACATGATGGCCCTCTTCGGTTGCGTACTGTTGAAAAAAACAAAAGTATAAATTGCACCCTTGAACTTAATCTTGAAGTTTTTAGAAAAATAAAGGTAACCATAGACTTCTGGTAAATATTATTTGGTTATCACTTATTGGAACGTTTAGACAACAATCCTTTACTTTAAAATGAAAAGAAACAAATAATGGGTAGTATTTTAAAAATAAGTACAGAGAATCATTCTCCTTTGTCAAGCAACAAACATCAAGATTTTACACTAACCTTAATTACTTGCATTAAATCTGAATTCTGGGGATCATTGGGATCAATTCTGGCTTTTTTTGCCCATTCGGCAAGTTTCTGCAAGTCATTCAACCAGGACATCCCAATTGATGCAATAGCATCCATGCTGAAATTAAATGTCACATTTGTTTTCATGGCATATTTTATGCTACTGACAAGTACGGTGAAATAACAGGATGCCTGGGACATCTGTTCTAAAATATTTCATTTTTTACATGAGTGAAATTTTCCTCTGTGTACTGGCTGTAGTGAAATTACCATAAAGAACTTGGAGTAGAAGTTCCAGGGCCCTTCCAGTATACTCCCTCTGCAACACCAACAGGAGTGAGGCAGAAGAAACACAAAACAATACAGGATCCATATACAGCAGACCTGGTTATGAATTGCCAGTATCCATGGAGATATTAACTTCCAGGATCATAGCTTGTGGAATTTTGGGGCCCTTGTCTGTGAATCTGCTATGCAGAGGAAAACTTCCCCATGACACTACAATACCACAAATATGATAGCAATAAATCATATGGGCTAGATTTTACACTTTTGTGCAGATCGCCCAAAAATGGGCATTATTTCCGGTGTGGGCGGTAAAAATGGGTTTTCAGATCGCCGGCTTGTCGACCATTCTCAAAGCCCCTTGTCTCCATTTTTGAAATTGGGCATTACCACCAGCAATATGAAATGGGCGGTAGCGTTAAATCTCTCTGACGTTCTGTCGTAAACTGTCACCGTCCTTAGCAACAGCATGGCAACGCTCGATTCCCACAATTCAGGAGGTCAAGGGTCATCATGACATGCGAATAAGAGGAGACAGATCGAGAGGGAGCTGAGAGGGAGTGAAGGTGTGTGTGGGTGTGGTGTGGCTGCTTTGGGAGGAAGGAGGGATAGTTTAGAGCTTTAGAGTAAATTGGGAAAAAAAATTAGCTGTTACCAGCCAGATATTTGACCGAATTTAATGCCTATAATGGAGGGAGAGGATGAGGCCACACAGCACGCTGTGCCGACTGATGCTGGCAAGAGCAGTGAGGTGGGAGAGGAGCACATTGGAGGGCGCAAAAAGGCGAGGAGCTTCTTGGACGAGGCAAATGCCTCCCTCCTGCAGGAGGTCGAGTTATGCTGGGGTGATTTAACACAGGGAGGGTGTGGGAAGTCCACCCCAAAGGCCTACCAGAAGATATGGGGCGAGATAGCAGAGGTGGTCTCGTCGGCGACCAACGAGGTCCGTGAGGGCAAACGATGGAATGACCTTGTCGGATCCGCAAGAGTAAGTATTACATTTATTTACATGTACATATGTATTTATATAATTTGATTTGTAAGAGTCATGAGTGACTATCATCAGATGTGAGGTCTTTCACTTTTACCGGGAATGTTGTACTCCAAGCCTGCGGTCACGGTGTACGTCTTTCGGTAAAGAATGGTAATTATCATAATAATCATAACCAACAGATGTATTCATGTGTTGTATCAGTCTCTGTGACAGTACCTAGCAATGATATCACGCAATGATCTCATGCCATGTCGTCCTGTTACCTTTTACAGAAGAAGGTATCGACAATGAAGCAAACGTGTGTGGGGGGCCATCAGTCCCCAGCGACATCACTGAGATGGAGGAGCGGGTGCTCACACTCGTGAGGAAGTACCCCCGAACAGCCATGCAAGCATCTGCAGACCCTGAAGTGATGCGATGTGAGTAAAGTTTACACCATTGCGTGATGTAAAGTCAATAGATGCCAAACCCACTCATATCCGAACAATCATATATGATAGATGATTTCTAAAATTTCTAAAACTCTAAATGCTGGTCTAATGAAAATCATTGCAATGCAGAATGTGTTGATGGTCATGAAGTGTGATGTCTGTGATGATTTCGATAGCGATGGTGCTTTTGTCGTGCATATGCTGTGTGTAGCCCTGGAATCACCTTGTGACCCGAGCACCCCCTTCCCCTCTAATAAACTCATTTCTGTTTTACAGTTCAGCCAGCAGCGCGGCCCCAGGCAAGACCACAGAGGCCAGAAGGTGGGAGCACGGGGCCGGATTCGCCGGACAATCTGCTGGGTCTGTTCTCTACGGATGAGAGCGTGGACTTCGAGAAACCTGCATCGCCAGGCTCCAGAAGCCATTCCACCCCAAGGCCATCTAGTGCTCCTCCGGCTATTCCCGCCTCCACTCTGGAGGTACCGGGCCCAAGCACCTCGCCACAGTGCACCCCATTTGTCCCCAGGACGGCGCGACCCCGCGGAGGTTTCGTGGACGTGGCATGTCTGTTCCACGAGCGCCACATGAGAGTGGAGAGATGGTACAGTTGTCCAGGAGGACTGTAGATATTGGTGACTAGATCCTCGATGCATTGGGGGGCATATCCTGACAGCTGGCCACCATGACTGAGTACGTTCCGCGAATAGTGGAGGCCCTTGAGGCGATAGACAGGAACACAGCTGGCACAGGCCTCCCAGTGGTCCCCAAGTGCGGCACTCCACCCCTAGGTTCCGCACCAACACTGCCAACAACAGATGAGAGGCAGGACCAAGATCCTGCTTCTGGATCCGAGAATGTTCCCACCTCGGCACCCCCTGCTCCCATACCCGTGCAACCACCGACTCTGCCTTCATCCCCCCCCCCCCAGTGAGGCACCGACTAAGGAGCTCGTCGGCCAGGCGGCATGGAGCGAGGAAGGGAAGGGGTAGAGATGGGGAGAAGAAGGGGAGGGGAGAAAGAAAGTGAGGTGCATGTCCGCAGGTGATGGCTGTGTTATATCTCCATCCGGGTGTATCCAATTTGTTGTAATGTATGGGGGGAGGGAGCCACCCTCCTGCTTTGCATTTGTATTCTGTGTTGTTGGACATGTTGACCATTTGATTGATGTCAATGGTCGAAAAAGTGGGATGGGGATTGGGGTGGGGTGTTTTTGCCTGTGATACTTATGATTTCAGACCAATGGTCGTATAAAATGATTTTTATTCAACATAACCTTGTTGCACATTGTCTCAGATAGCTGGACCGTTACATGATTCCTTAACATGAAAGGGTTAAATAAAACTTAACTTGAATCAACTTAAACTTTAACTGGCACCAAGGTGATGCCAACCATTGATGTCTGAGCTGCACACAAACAGCAGTGTGTCAGCGTTGTCAATCACAGCAACGTTCTTTCAAGCAAATCGTTCAGTTATGAGCTCCTGACATAAGAAACTTGCTGCTATGTAGCCACCATGGGCCCTTTCCTGCGGTCTGGAGGGGGCGCGTGGGCATGGTTGCATAGTCAGCCTGATTGTCTGGCCCTAGCTCAACGTCCAGCCCCTCGTCCTCCTCTTCCTCTCTCTCCTGAGGTGGATCATCAGTCCCTTCTGGCAATTCTTGTCCCCTCCTGATAGACAGGTTGGCAGCATGGAGCACACGACCACGAATTTAGTTACTTGCTCAGGGTTGTATTGTAGTTCCTGAGTGCTCCAGGCATCTAAAGTGCTGCTTGAGCACAGATATTGTTTTCTGGACCACATTGCGTGTGTCTCTGTGGCTCTAGTTGTATCGCTTCTCGGCCTCGGTGTGGGTGTCACGCAGCAGCGTCATCAGCCAGGTGTCTAAGCCATATCGGTTGTCACCAAGCATCCAGCATTGTCCTTCTGTCTGACTCTTAAACATGCCAGAGACAGCGCTCTCACGCAGGATGTGAGCCTCATCGAAGCTGCCCGGACATTTGGCATTCACTGCCATTATGATCTGGTTGTGGTTGACAACTAGTTGACCTATAGGAAGTGAAATCCTTTTCTGTTACGAAAAAGCTCTGGTTCCTGAGAAGGTGCCCGTATTGCGATGTGAGTGGACCGTATTGCTCCTTGCACCCTGGGGAACTTAGCAATGCGGTAGAATGCTCCAGCCCAGTTAGTCTGAGCCTCCGTGGTCATGGGGAAGCTGATAAAGTCCATCCTATGCGTGTACAGGGCCTCCGTAACCTGTCTAATACAGCGATGTGTGACATGGTGAGACAGAGGGGAAATCTCGACCACGGAGGCCCGAAAGGAACCGGATACGTAGACAGTGCCGTGATGACCTTGACCTCGACAACACTGATGTCCTGATGGCAGGCTGCATATGTGGCCTGATGAGCTCGCATATTTCATTGATCACCACCTTGTGGAAGCGCAGTCTCCGAAGGCAGGTGTACTCGGACACATCGAGGTAAGACCTCTTCTCCCTGTAAGTGCGGGGTGTGTATGGTCTGGACCTCCTCCTCATTCTGGCATGTCTTAAATTAGGCACACAATGATGTGCATTAGATGTTGAGCCATTTGCACTCTGCAGCATCTGCATATTAATCGATGCAGGCTGAGAAATGGCTGGCTCCATTCCAATGAAAGTATAATAGCAATTGATCAGAAGCAATAATTTCCACACTAAAATACAGATACAGTAAACCCCCAATAGTCCAGAATCTGGAAATATGTCTGTTGAGATGGTCACTTCTCAGAGAAGAACTCCAGAGTCAATCCAAACTCTCCCGAATTTGAAGCAGCCTTGTGAATGAAGCGACCTGCGTTTTTAAAAATGGCGCCCACACTGCTGTGATTCGTTCAGAACAGTTCCACTTTTTCTGAGCAGTGTTTTGGGCGAGCGATATTGTGGACAATATGTGTGCGAGGTGGTGACCCTGGGCGATCTCCTGGGTGTTAGTTTTGGTAAATGTGATCTTTACGACAAAATAAAGTGGGTGGTATTATTGCATCTCGGCATTAATTCTGTGCGGAAAGTAACGCTGGGCGATATTACGGCCATTGGTTTTGCCCATTCTGATGATTCCGCCCAAAAAAAGTGGGCGGGCAGTATTATTTTTTCCCAGTGTTACGTACATAGGGAAAGTAACGCTCAGCGATAAGTGTCTGACAAATGGGCGTCAGTTTCCAGTTTGTGGCTAAATGGACGATATCTGGGCGTTATACCTCATTTCAGTGGTAAAATGGACGTTAAATGGGCATTATGCCTGCAAAATAAGTGTGAAATCTAGCCCTATATATAATATATTAATATAACAAAGGAATTCTATGGTTATGCCCCCAGGTCATGCTATATATTAGGCAGTACAAGCAAACACCACATCACCAGCAGACACTTAACCTGAGAATATATCTAGGATAGATCAAAAATTTATAACAATTGGTGGCAGTTATCTGGGATACAGATTTACATTAATGACAGAGGCGTTTTAAAATATTTAGCGTTCGGGAGACACAAGGGAGAAGGAAAGAGCAAGGTGAGAGATTGGAGAAGAGAAGGAAGCTAGAACAGGGTTAGAGGGCTGAGTAGGGATGAAAATAGAGCACAGTTAGAGGCTGGGGGAAAGGAGAAAGTAGATTTATTTTGGTAACAAGCCTTCTGTGAAACTCTATCAATACCTTCCGAAATCTATATACAGTACATCTACTGTATTCCCCTTGTTTATAAAAAGTCACTTCATCAAAAAGCTATTAAATTTGTTAATTTGTTAAAAAAATTACTTGCCTTTATCAAATCCATGCTGATTGTCCACAAATTAGCATTGATTCAATCTCAATTTATGGATTTAAGGGCTCAAATTTCTCCCTGAAGTGAGGTACATCTCCAGCATAGAACCTAATAAATGCCCGTTGAAAAAAATTAATCGACCCTATAGAGGATTAACTTGCAGGGATACTTTGGGTGCAGAAGAATTCTGCTCTTTTAATTCTGTGGGCACTGACTGGGCCTCCTCTGCTAAGACAAAGTGGCATGACATCTGGACTCTGTTATGGTGGGTACCACTGATATACGTTTATAGGCATGATGAACTCACCCTCAACAGCTCATGACACCATGCCCACAATCTGGGACAGGCTCAGTGTTCCTCAGTGTTGATGAATTTAGGCACACTCCACCACTCCTCGGCTGACAGAGCTGAAATTCTGACAGCTTTGCTCAAAGAGCTTTCTCACAACTAATGGTAGACTATAGAACTGTTAATTTGCCTGCCCCCCTCTCCCACCCCCACACCGCCCTCCTCAGCATAATTTTCAGATCGAAGGAAGATTGAAAAATTGTTATCAATACCTCCGCTTTCTCCTCTCTGACTTTCTTCAACACCTTACAGTGCCTGCCATGCTTTGAGTTTTGCTAATTTTTTCAAAACCGATTCCAGTACACCTTATTTGCACTTCTGCCATCATTTGTAAGAACTGATGAAGAATATTTAATATTTCTATACCTTCATCGTATACAACTAGATTCTTCCCTTAATTTCTGAGCCATCCTACTCTGTCTTTAACGATTCTTCTAATTTTAATATGCCTGTACTGTTAAATATCGAGACGAAAAGCTGGTAAAGGAATCTATTGTAAGTAAAATAATCCATTTTATATTAACCTCTAAAAATTAAAGGCTTCGAGTTAAAGTCTGTCGCCTTTAGCTGATTGTGCAGAACTTTGTAGTGTCTGTAGAGAGATCAGAAGCAGCCTGTTTTCTAGGTCAGGTTACAGGTTGTTTACATTTCGAGATTAACTTATCTGTAACTAACCATAATAATACACTTTGCTTTACTAGAACATAGACATCAGGCCTTTGGAGCCACAGAATGCCTTGGGTGATAGATGTTAAGAGAGTCTAATACTTCTTGATAAAGACTGGTGAGAACAAGTGAAGATCATGTGAAAAAATGTAATTCGCAAGATATAAAAATAGGGAAATTGTAACGTGAGGTTAGAAAATGAAGTAGAAGGTTAAGCTCAACTGGCTGTAATGTAATTGCTTGTAATTTTGTTGGCTAAGAGTATGTATGTTCATTTAACCCTTAATAAACGTGCAAGTTTTTCATTCCTGCATCCAGAACCACTTTTTCTGGTATATAGACAATGACTGCATCCTCTGTCTACACTATTACAGAAACACAATCTAACAGTACTATTTCCTTTTTATGATACAGGTTGAACCTCCCTTATCCAGAACCACCCCTTGTCCAGACCATTCCCGGCCACCGGGTGACACATGCGCAGAACTCTGACATGAACAAATTGAACAAATTGAAGTCCTTCCTTGCTGCTGACTCTTGCAATCTCTAGCCTGACACCGCGACCCATCGCCCCCCCCATTCCCCCCCCCCGCCCCATGATCTCTCTGCCGCACTCCCAGCCCCAAGTCAGCCAGCCCCAAGTCAGTTATCTCCTTGCTCAGTACCTGTACCATACAATTTAACGTGACCACCCCTCGTCCAGAAAAATCCCTTATCCAGAACAGGCCAGGTCCCGAGGGTTTCAGATAAGGGAGGTTCAACCTGTATTTATTAGCTTTTTTCATATTACCTTTTAGCCCTTCTAATCTTCTGTTTCACTTCCCTACTACAGCTTTCATATTCTTTATGATAATTTATGGTATTGGTAATTAGTTTTATATGCCTCCCTTTAAATTCCAGTTTAGTTTTAATTATTTCTATTTGTCCATGGAACTCTATCCTTTGATCCTTTTTGGCGTATAGGAATAAATCTAACTTGTACCCTATCCATTTCATATTTGAAGATTCCCAAGTGCTGATTCATTGTCCTATATGCAAACTATTCAGTTCACTTAATTTACGCTAGATCCCTTTTTATCTACTGAATTTTACATTTCCATTCCAGAACCCTTATCTTTAACTATTCTATTTTCACATTGAACTTAACTATGTTGTGGTCACTATTTCCTAACTGTTCTCTACATCACATATCAATTACTTGTCCCATTTCATTTACCAGAGCTAAATGAAAAGAAATAAACATACAGAAAAAAAGTGAAAAAGTGTGTGTGAGATATACAGAGCAGCAAATGCCAAAAGCAAGGGAGAGATAGAGAATGAAAGACAGAAACTGCATGAAAACATATGGAAGAGTAGAGTTAGAGATAAAGAGAGGTTTACAGTAAAAAACAGAATGAAAAAGAATTGGAAACAAATCCAGTGATGTAGAGACAATAATGTTTAAATATCTGTCGAATTGATGTCCTTGTAAATTAAAAACAATGCAGTCCACAATTATTTACCTTTCATTATAGGTTTTTGGTTTTGGTGCAGGTGGTGCAAGGGTAATGCCATTCTTCCCCACTCCCCATGATACAGAATACAGTAATTTTCCAGATGTCAATAACAAACATTCTTCAGATTTATTTACATCCAAAAAAAATGGCGTATCTATGCACAGAAAACAAATCAATTATTGAATTAGACAACCTACTAAACTTTTTGTATTGCAGATATTCAGTGCACTAGATTTATGATGACAACATAAACTTTATTTATTTAAATATAAAGGACCCTCAGATATCTTCAACACACTTAAGGAATAATATTCCAATTTCACAATCCTACTGGGAAAAGCTCCATGCCTGGCGGAAAAAGTTGGAAAATTGCCCCTTGAGGGCCATGTTTTCCTCTGTGTGTAAAGTTCAAGGAAAAGTAGATCTGAAGGAACAAGATTGATAGATTGAATTAAAAGATAAGGGAACCATCACCCTAATAGGGGTATACCATAGATCACCAAATAATGGAAGTGAATTGGAGGAAGAAATAGGTAGGCAAATCTACAAGGTGAGTAGCAAGCATTGAAAAATAATCATGGGAAATTTTAACTACTCTCAAATAAACTGGCAGGAAGAATTAATGAAAGGAGAAAAAGGCATTGAGTTTTTACACTGTATACAGGACTGCTTTCTCACTCGGTATGTAAGAAGTCCAACAAGAAAACAATCATTGCTGGATCTTTTAATGGGTAATAAACCAGAACAAATAGGAGAAATAAGAGTAGGAGAGGATTTTGTAGCAGTGATCACAACATAGTAAGGTTCAAGATTAGGATCGAGAGTGACATAAATAGGCCAAAGACTAAGGCAATAGATTGGAAAAGACCAAATTATGAGGAAATGAGGGTGGAACTAAAGAAGATAAACTGGGAGAAAAGTCAGAAATACAATGAGAAATCATTAAATGGGTAATCAACAGAGTTCAAGGGAAATGTATTCCACTAAAAGCCAAAAAGAAGAAAGTGAATTATGGACACTGTGGATGAATAAAGAACTAAAAGAAAAATTGCATTTAAAGAAAAAGACGTAAGAAGTTACATAGATAACAAAAAGAGAGGAGGACAAGGGGGAATATGAAGAATTTAGCAGAGAATTTTTTAAAAAACCATCAGGAAGGCAAAGAGATATTACAAAATCAAATTATTAAGTGATGTAGAAAGAAGTAAGATTGTTCCATTGACACATAAATAACAAAAAGGAAAATTAAAGTAGGGATAGGGTGACTAAAGGATGAGCAAGGTAAATTCACAGGTAATGACAGGGAAATGGCAGAAGTATTGAATAACTACTTTGGCTCAGCTTTTACTAAAGAAGATAACAAAATGGACACATCACTAGAAGATAAGCTTAAAAAGAACATTAATAGGGTTGGGATAGAAAGGGAGAAAAAAATTGACAAACTTGCAAACCTAAAAGAGGATAAAATCTTAGGTCCGAATGGTATGCACCAATGCATACTTAAAAAATTAGGGAGGAGATAGTAGAAGCACAAGAGTATATATACAAAACTTCGATAGAACAGGTAGTATTGCCAGAGGACTGATGGACAGCTAATGTCGTTACTATATAGAAAAGGTGAGATAGAACAAAATCCGAGAACTTTAGACCAGTCAGTGTAATGTCGGTGATAACAAAGAAAGTGATAGAAAAGCATTTAGAGACAGAAAATATAATTTTTAAAATAATCAGCATTGATTCCGAAAGGCTAAGTCATGCTTTGAAAATTTCTTTGAAAAGGTAATGGAAAGAGTAGACAAGGATAATGCAATAGATGTCATATACTTGGATTTTCAAAAGGCCTTTGATAAGGTACCACATGCTAGGCTCATGACAAAGGTTAGGACATGTGGGGGTAGAAATTCACTTCCGCCGGAAATGGGTCGCACCAACCATTTTTCCTGTGTTTTCACCACCGTGGTGGATGCGGTGGCCTCTTGCACGAAATTCAGCTCTTTGTCTTTTTTTCGAGCAGTGCAAATGATCGATCATAAGAGGGGCGAAAGTGGGGGCGATATCACACTGGCGCATCACCACGTCTCTCCCCTTCATGTAAGGGGGAGAGCGGTGCGAGCTCTGCAATTATTTTAGTTGGGCCACCAGGGAGGGTTTCAGCCTGGCACCCAAGAGAGCCAGGCTGCCTGTTGGCGGCCTGGCCGAACCCGGGGGTATAATTCTCCTTCCATACCACAGCCCCAAAACTGAAAAGAGAGATGCCATCAAATATGCAACATTCCAATTAAAACTTATTTCATAACATTCACCACAAATATATACAACAATTAAATTTAAGAATCGCCCTTGTGCAATACCTTCTAATCCCTCTTAACACTGGCTTTACCTATTCTAGAGCTCCTTCACAGTGTATCCCCTGTGGCTGCAGTGGGATTGGTGGAACGATGCTGAGTGTCAGGGCCAGAGACTACAGATGGCCTTGCAGGATGCCCGCGACCAGCTTTGGGCCTGAAAGGCTCGGCTGTAGAATGCACCACCTCAGGCTAAGCAAAAACAGTCTGGCTGGCTGGATGACAGACACTAACCCAGTGCCACTCTCCTGGGGCAGCACCTCAGCATCCCCATCAATCTGCTACAACAATGTGAAATCCCCAGTCAACTGTGGTGGACCCAGCAGCGATGGCAGCAATCAGAGCTCGCGTGGCATCCAGCTAAGACTGCATGAGAACAGTCAGGGACTCGATGGCCCCAACCATTGATTGCATGACGGCACTAAGATGTTGGATGGCATCCAGCTGAGACTGCATGAGAGCAGTCTAGCTTCCATGCCACCAACCATTGTCTGCATTACAGCACTAAGACGTTGCGTTGTCATGTATGTACATTCTGTTTGTAGCCACCATATGGCGTTACTGTTGGAGGCCACTGAGCAGCACGCACATGGTGCTGCTCAGGTATAAAAGGCCACCATTTTGAGAGTCAGGCACTTTGGGCCAAAATAAAGCAGAGCCAAGGTTGCACCTTGCTTAGTTAAACAGTACTCAGTTTAAACCTTTATTGCATACATAACATTTGACGACAAGAATACAAGAACCATTGCTTGCAAAATGAGCACAATTGGATTTTTAGAGCGATTCTTGGAGGGAGAAGATTGGGCAGACTTTGTGAGCCATTTGAACCAGTACTTTGTGGCCAACAAAATTAAGGGGGTCGATGATGCAGATCAGTGCCGGACCGTGTTCCTCACTGTGTGAGGTTCAAAGATCTTCGGTCTGATAAAGAATCTACTCATGTCTAATAATCCAATAGAGAAAACGTACGAGGATTTGTGTACATTGGTATGGGAGCACCTGAAGCCAGATGACGGCATCGTCATCTCGAGATACAGGTTTTATACGCACGTTCGATCGGAGGGCCAGAGCGCGGCAGAATTCGTTGCCGACCTGAGACATCTAGCGGGACCGTGCAAGTTCAGCAGACATGCTGCGGGACTTCTTTGTTATCGGTATCAACCACGAGGTGACCCTGCGCAAACTTCTGGCGGTGGAGGAGTTGGATTTAAAAAGGGCCATCCAGATCGCTCAATCATATATGACGACGGACAGGAGTCTAAAGCAAATAGCAGTGAAGAACCGAACCTCGGCAAGTACTGTAAATGCGATTGATTCAGCGACCGGCAGAGCGGCACATGGTAGGGCCTATCCGGCTGCGTTTGCGAAACCTGTGGCTGCCCAGCAGGAATGTATCTGACTACTCCGTGTTGGCGTTGTGGGGGAAATCACTGGCACCAGCAGTGCCAATTTAAGCAATATATGTACAAAGGCTGTCTGGGAGTGGGGCAACACAAGTGTCCGAAGATGAGCAAGTGAGCTGCGACACACCACGTGGAGGATGAGAGTCAGACTAGCGCAGATCCGGATACGCAATCCGAGAGGCCAAGGGAGTTAGTGTATGGACTGTACTCCTTCATAACCAAGAGTAAACCAAATTTGATTAACGTGAAGTTTAACAGAACACCGGTATCAATGGAACGGGACATAGGGACGAGTCAATCGATCATGAATGAGAGGGCATTTAATAAGCTGTGGGATACTAAGACTTGAGGCCCAGGCTGAGCCCTGTTAACGCCAAGCTGCGCACGTACACCAAAGAACTGATAAAGATGATTGGCAGTGCACAAATTAATAATGGTGCGGTTCACGAGTTACCGCTGTGGATTGTTCCAGGCAATGGCCCAACGCTGCTCGGCAGGAGCTGGTTGGAGAAAATCAGATACAAGACCCATCCATCATAAAGCTCAGACAGTGCTGTATATGATGAGGGAGAACGTCGAAATTGAACTTGACAGACTCCAGTGTGAAGGGATCATATCACCGGTCGAATTTAATGAATGGGCCAGCCCCATTGTTCCTGTGCTGAAAAGTGATGGCACAGTTAGAATCTGTGGAGACTACAAGGCTACAATCAACAGGGTTTCGAAACAAGGTCAGTACCCGTTACCGAAGGCTGATGACTTGTTTGCGATGCTAGCCGGAGGGAAGTCGTTCACAAAACTAGACTTGACGTCGGCCTATATGACACAGGAATTGGTCGAGACGTCAAAGAGACTTACGTGCATTAACATGCACAAAGGACTGTTTATTTACCACAGATGCCCTTTCGGAATTCGCTCGGCTGCAACAATATTCCAGAGGAATATGGAAAGTCCGTTCCCAGAACAGTCGTGTTCCAAGATGACATCCTGATCACCGGTCATGACTCCAAGGAACATCTGAACAACCTGGAAGAGGTTCTACTGCGTTTGGATAGAGTGGGACTCAGACTGAAACGCTCGAAGTGTGTCTTCATGGCACTGGAGGTCGAATTCCTTAGGAGGAAAATCACTGCTGATAGCATCAGACCTACTGACGTGAAAAGCAAGGCCATCAAGAATGCACTCAAGCCATAGAAGGTGATGGAGCTGCATTCGTTCCTGGGTCTACTCACCTACTTTGGTAACATCCTACCTGATACGTCCTTACTATACAGTATAAATGCACACGAGGCCCATGCTTGAGAGAAGGTCAGTCTGTGACCTGTCCTTTATTCCTTAGCACTCAAGTGATGAAAGTGGGTGGAGCTTCCCCTTTTATACCTGAAGGTCCAGGTTAGGAGTGTCTCCCACAAGTTCACCACCTAGTGGTCATTGGTCTCACAGTGTACAACTTAGGTCAGATTATACATGGGTTACAATGCTGGTTGAATACATGACATCACCTCCCCCCCACAGTCTTATTGGGATCACAGGTAGAGTCTTTCTGGTGGTTTACGATCTCTTGTAGAGCGCCTGAGTTGGGGCTCCAGTTGTTGGGCGCTGGCCTGAGTGTGTGCTGTTTGCGGTGCCTCAGGCCTATCCGGACTGCCCACAGTGACTGGGCTCTCCTCCCTTTGGTTCCGGTGTTCAGTCACCTGTGGTGGAGTGAACTCTATATCGTGTTCTTCCTCTGCTTCTTCTATGGGGTTGCTGAACCTCCTTTTTGTTTGATCCACGTGTTTGCGGCAGATTTGTCCATTGGTAAGTTTAACTACCAGAATCCTATTTCCCTCTTTGGCAATCACAGTGCCTGCAAGCCATTTGGACCCTGCAGCATAGTTGAGGACAAAAACAGGGTCATTTACATCAATACATTGCGCCATATTGTGACTGGCGCCTGCTCTCGACAATTTCTTTCATGGTGGGGTGTATAAGGGATAACCGGGTTTTGAGCGTCCCTTTCATTAGCAGCTCTGCGGGTGGAACCCCTGAGAGCGAGTGTGGTCGGGATCTGTAGGCCAACCGGAAGCGTGATAAGCGGCTTTGTAGGAAAGCCCCTTGGATCCTGAGCATTCCCTGTTTGATTATCTGCACTACTGGTTCTGCCTGGCCGTTTGAGGCCGGCTTGAATGGTGCCATGCTGACATGGTTAATTTCATTGCCTGCCATGAAGTCCTGGAATTCAGTGCTTGTGAAGCACGGGCCATTGTCGCTGACCAAGATGTCCGGTAGATCGTGGGCGGCGAACATTGCCCGTAAAACTTTCTACCGTGGCAGAGGATGTGCTTGAATTTAAAATGTCACACTCGATCCATTTGACGTAGACGTCTAATACAACCAAAAACATTTTTCCCATGAAAGGACCTGCGTAGTCCACATGGATGCGTGACCAAGGCTTGGCGGACCATGGCCAGGGGCTAAGGGGGGCTTCCTGGGCGCATTGCCCAGCTGGGCACACGTGTTGCACCTGCGAACACAAAGTTCCAGATCTTCGTCTATCCCTGGCCACCAAATGTGTGACCTGGCAATTGCCTTCATCATGACAATGCCCGGGTGCTCATTGTGGAGTTCTCTGATGAACACCTCCCTACCCATCTGCGGCATGACTAGGCGGTTTCCCCGCAGTAGGCAATCGGCCTCAATCGAGAGTTCATCCCTGCACCTGTGAAATGGTTTAACTTCCTCAGGGCATGCCCTGTACGTGGCTGCCCAGTCCCCATTCAGGACACATTTCTTGACTAGAGACAATAGCGGGTCTCTATTTGTCCAGACTTTCATCTGATGGGCTGTCACGGGTGAGCCTTCGCTTCCAAAAGCTTCAACAGCCATGACCATCTCAGCAGCATGCTCGGTAGCCCCCTCAGTGGTGGCTAGTGGGAGCCTGCTGAGTGCATCGGCGCAGTTTTCGGTGCCCGGTCTGTGCCGAAGTGTATAGTAATAGGTGGCTAACGTGAGTGCCCACCTCTGTCTGCAGGCTGATGTCTCTGCATTTATGGCCTTGTTGTCAGCCAAAAGGGACGTTAGGGGTTTGTGATCTGTCTCCAGCTCAAATTTCCTGCCAAACAGGTATTGGTGCATTTTCTTTACCGTATATACACATGCGAGCGCTTCCTTTTCTATCATCCCATAGCCCCTTTCTGCCTGGGACAGACTTCTGGAGGCATAAGCTACCGACTGTAACTGACCCTTGGCATTGACATGCTGCAACACACACCCGACACCATAGGATGACGCATCGCACATTAACACAAGTTTCTTACATGGGCCGTATAGTGTTAATAGATTGTTGGAACATAACAAATTGCGTGCTCTATTAAAAGCCCTTTCCTGGCTGTCCCCCCAGACCATTCACGACCTTTGCATAGGAGCACATGTAGCGGCTCTAGCAGCGTGCTCAATTTGGGAAGAAAGTTACCAAAATAGTTCAGGAGCCCCAGGAACGAACGCAGCTCCGTCGTGTTACGGGGTCTGGGTGCTCTCTGGATCACTTCCGTCTTAGACGCAGTAGGGCTGATCCCGTCTGCTGCTACCCTCATCCCCAGGAAGTCTACCTCTGGAGCTAGGAAGACGCACTTCGCCTTTTTCAGTCGCAGACCTACCCGATCCAGTCTGCGTAGCACCTCCTCCAGGTTGTGGAGGTGTTCTTCAGTATCATAACCCGTGATGAGGATGTCGTCCTGAAAAACCACCGTCCCTGGAATCGACTTGAGGAGGCTTTCCATATTTCGTTGGAAGATCGCGGCGGCCGAGCGAATCCCGAACGGACATCTGTTTTACTCAAACAACCCCTTGTGTGTCGTGATGGTGGTCAGCTTCTTCGACTCACTCGCCAGCTCCTGGGTCATGTAAGCTGAGGTCAGGTCCAATTTTGAAAAATGTTTGCCACCGGATAGTGTTGCAAAGAGGTCCTCCGCTCTCGGTAGCGGGTACTGGTCTTGGAGTGACACCCGATTGATGGTGGCCTTGTAATCACCACATATCCTGACTGACCCATCCGCCTTGAGCACCAGCACAATCGGGCTCACCCAGTCACTGAATTCGACTGGCGAGATTATGCCTTTCCTCAGCAAGCAGTCCAATTCGCCTTCTATCTTTTCCCGCATCACGTACGGCACCGCTCTGGCCTTGTGGTGTACTGACCTGGCGTCCGGGTTTATGTGAATCATTACCTTGGCCCCCATGAAAGTGCCAATGCCGGGTTGAAATAATGAGTCAAATTTGTCCAGGATCTGTGAGCATGATACTTGCTCCACAGAGGAACTAGCATTGCAGGAAATTGAGCACCTTACTCGAACCAGTGAACATGCTATTGAGAAAAGGCGACAACTGGGTGTGGGGCGCATCGCAAGACAGAGCTTTCGAGAAAGCCACCAATCTGCTTTGCTCAAACAAGCTGCTGGTACATTATGATCCATGTAAACTTTTAGTTTTGGCCTGTGATTCATCGTCATATGGAATTGGTTGCGTATTCCAACAAGCCAATGAGTCGGGGAAACTTCAACCTATCGCATAGGCATCAAAAAGTTTGTCTAAAGCAGAAAGAGCCTACAGCTTTGTAGAAAAAGAAGCTTTAGCATGTGTGTACAGTGTTAAAAAGATGCATCAATACCTGTTCAGTCTGAGGTTCGAATTAGAGACTGATCAAAAGCCGCTCATTTCATTGTTTTCCGAGAGCAAAAGTATCAATACCAACGCTTCATCCCGTTGTGGCCTCACCAAGGCCCTGTACAACTGCAGTAACACCTCCCTGCTCCGATACTCAAATCGCCTCACTGTGAAGGCCAACATGCCATTTGCTTTCTTAACCGCCTGCTGTACCTGCATGCCAATCTTCAATGATTGATGTACCATGACACCCAGGTCTCGTTGCACGTCCCCTTTTCCTAATCTGTCACCATTCAGATAATAGTCTGTCTCTCTGTTTTTACCACCAAAATGGATAACCTCACATTTATCCACATTATACTTCATCTGCCATGCATTTGCCCACTCACCCAACCTATCCAAGTCACTCTGCAGCCTCATAGCATCCTCCTCGCAGCTCACACTGCCATCCAACTTAGTGTCATCTGCAAATTTGGAGATACTACATTTAATCCCCTCGTCTAAAATTAATGTACAATGTAAACAGCTGGGGCCCCGGCACAGAACCTTGCGGTACCCCACTAGTCACTGCCTGCCATTCTGAAAAGTACCCATTAACTCCTATTCTTTGCTTCCTGTCTGCCAACCAGTTCTCAATCCACGTCAGCACACTACCCCAATCCCATGTGCTTTAACTTTGCACATTAATCTCTTGTGTGGGACCTTGTCGAAAGCCTACTGAAAGTCCAAATACACCACATCAACTGGTTCTCCTTTGTCCACTCTACTGGAAACATCCTCAAAAAATTCCAGAAGATTTGTCAAGCATGATTTCCCTTTCACAAATCCATGCTGACTTGGACCTATCATGTCACCTCTTTCCAAATGCGCTGCTATGACATCCTTAATAATTGATTCCATCATTTTACCCACTACCGATGTCAGGCTGACCGGTCTATAATTCCGTTTTCTCTCTCCCTCCTTTTTTAAAAAGTGGGGTACATTAACTACCCTCCACTCCATAGGAACTGATCCAGAGTCTATGGAATGTTGGAAAATGACTGTCAATGCATCCGCTTTTTCCAAGACCACCTCCTTAAGTACTCTGGGATGCAGACCATCAGGCCCTGGGGATATCGGCCTTCAATCCCATCAATTTCCCCAACACAATTTCCCGACTAATAAGAATTTCCCTCAGTTCCTCTTTCTTATTAGACCCTCTGACCCCTTTTATATCCGGAAGGTTGTTTGTGTCCTCCTTAGTGAATACCGAACCAAAATACTTGTTCAATTGGTCTGCCATTTCTTTGTTCCCCATTATGACTTCCCCTGATTCTGACTGCGGGGATCTATGTTTGTCTTTACTAACCTTTTTCTCTTTACATATCTATGGAAGCTTTTGCAGTCCATTTTGATGTTTCCTGCAAGCTTCCTCTCGTACTCTATTTTCCCTGCCCTAATCAAACCCTTTGTCCTCCTCTGCTGAGTTCTAAATTTCTCCCAGTCCCTGGGTTCATTGCTATTTCTGGCCAATTTGTATGCCACTTCCTTGGCTTTAATACTATCCCTGATTTCCCTTGATAGCCACGGTTGAGCCACCTTCCCTTCTTTATTTTTACGCCAGACAGGGATGTACAATTGTTGTAGTTCATCCATACGGTCTCTAAATGTCTGCCATTGCCCATCCACTGCCAACCCCTTAAGTATCATTCGTCAATCTATCCAAGCCAATTCACGCCTCATACCTTCAAAGTTACCCTTCTTTAAGTTCTGGACCATGGTCTCTGAATTAACTGTTTCATTCTCCATCCTAATGTAGAATTCCACCATATTATGGTCACTCTTCCCCAAGGGGCCTCGCACAACGAGACTGCTAATTAATCCTCTCTCATTAATCCCACACAGGAGATTAATGTGCAAAGTTAAAGCACACGGGATTGGGGGTAGTGTGCTGACGTGGATTGAGAACTGGTTGTCAGACAGGAAGCAAAGAGTAGGAGTAAATGGGTACTTTTCGGAATGGCAGGCAGTGACTAGTGGGGTACCGCAGGGTTCTGTGCTGGGCCCCCAGCTGTTTACATTGTACATTAATGATTTAGACGAGGGGATTAAATGTAGTATCTCCAAATTTGCGGATGACACTAAGTTGGGTGGCAGTGTGAGCTGCGAGGAGGATGCTATGAGGCTACAGAGTGACTTGGATAGGTTAGGTGAGTGGGCAAATGCGTGGCAGATGAAGTATAATGTGGATAAATGTGAGGTTATCCACTTTGGTGGTAAAAACAGAGAGACAGACTATTATCTGAATGGTGACAGATTAGGAAAAGGGAAGGTGCAACGAGACCTGGGTGTCATGGTACATCAGTCATTGAAGGTTGGCATGCAGGTACAGCAGGCGGTTAAGAAAGCAAATGGCATGTTGGCCTTCATAGCGAGGGGATTTGAGTACAGGGGCAGGGAGGTGTTGCTACAGTTGTACAGGGCCTTGGTGAGGCCACACCTGGAGTATTGTGTACAGTTTTGGTCTCCTAACTTGAGGAAGGACATTCTTGCTATTGAGGGAGTGCAGCAAAGATTCACCAGACTGATTCCCGGGATGGTGGGACTGACCTATCAAGAAAGACTGGATCAACTGGGCTTGTATTCACTGGAGTTCAGAAGAGTGAGAGGGGACCTCATAGAAACGTTTAAAATTCTGACGGGTTTGGACAGGTTGGATGCAGGAAGAATGTTCCCAATGTTGGGGAAGTCCAGAACCAGGGGTCACAGTCTAAGGATAAGGGGTAAGCTATTTAGGACCGAGATAAGGAGAAACTTCTTCACCCAGAGAGTGGTGAACCTGTGGTATTCTCTACCACAGGAAGTAGTTGAGGCCAATTCACTAAATATATTCAAAAGGGAGTTAGATGAAGTCCTTACTACTCGGGGGATCAAGGGGTATGGCGTGAAAGCAGGAAGTGGGTACTGAAGTTTCATGTTCAGCCATGAACTCATTGAATGGCGGTGCAGGCTAGAAGGGCCTGCTCCTGCACCTATTTTCTATGTTTCTATGTTTCTATTACACAACACCCAGTCTAAGATGGCCTCCCCCCTAGTTGGTTCCTCGACATACTGGTCTAGAAAACCATCCCTTATGCACTCCAGAAAATCCTCCTCCACCATATTGCTTCCAGTTTGGTGAGCCCAAGCAGAGAGTCGGAATAACCGGGTCCTTTTCGGAATGGGAGGCAGTGACTAGTGGAGTGCCACAGGGCTCAGAGCTCTTTACAATATACATTAATGATTTGGATGCAGGAATTGAGTGTAATATCTCCAAGTTTGCAGATGACACTAAACTGGGTGGCAGTGTGAGCTGTGAGGAGGATGCTAAGAGGCTGCAGGGTGACTTGGACAGGTTAGGTGAGTGGGCAAATGCATGGCAGATGCAGTATAATGTGGATAAATGTGAGGTTATCCACTTTGGTGGCAAAAATATGATGGCAGAATATTATCTGAATGGTGGCAGATTAGGAAAAGGGGAGGTGCAATGAGACCTGGGTGTCATGGTTCATCAGTCATTGAAAGTTGACATGCAGGTACAGCAGGCGGTGAAGAAGGCAAATGGCATGTTGGCCTTCATAGCTAGGGGATTTGAGTATAGGAGCAGGGAGGTCTTACTGCAATTGTACAAGGCCTTGGCGAGGCCTCACCTGGAATATTGTGTTCAGTTTCGGTCTCCTAATCTGAGGAAGGACGTTCTTGCTATTGAGGGAGTGCAGCGAAGGTTCACCAGACTGATTCCAGGGATGGCTGGGCTGTCATATGAGGAGAGACTGGATCAACTGGGCCTTTATACATTGGAGTTTAGAAGGATGAGAGGGGATCTCATAGAAACATATAAGATTCTGACGGGACTGGACAGGTTAGATGCGGGAAGAATGTTCTCGATGTAGGGGAAGTCCAGAACCAGGGGACATAGTCTTAGGATAAGGGGTAGGCCATTTAGGACTGAGATGAGGAGAAACTTCTTCACTCAGAGAGTTGTTAACCTGTGGAATTCCCTGCTGCAGAGAGTCGTTGATGCCAGTTCATTGGATATATTCAAGAGGGAGTTAGATATGGCCCTTAGGGATCAAGGGGTATGGAGAGAAAGCAGGAAAGGGGTACTGAGCTGAATGATCAGCCATGATCATATTGAATGGTGGTGCAGGCTCGAAGGGCCGAATGGCCTACTCCTGCACCTATTTTCTATGTTTCTATGTTTCTAACACAGGAAGTGGTTGAAGCAAATAGCTTAGATGCTTTCAAAAGAAATCTAGACAAATATATGAGAGAAAAGAGAAAAGATACGCTGAAAAACTGAGATGATGATTGTTGTGTATGGAGAAAGAGTCAGACTGAACACTGCGAGCTCAAAGTAAAGTGTGATCTTACTCTTTTATTTCAGGTCTCCAGAGTGCCTCTCCAACCTGTGAAGCCTCCTTTAATACCTGTGCTCCCAAGAGATTATGGGATCCCTTGGGACTCCAGGGGATGAGCCCTCTGGTGGCTGTACAGAGTAAATAGAAGTCCACATATATAACAACACTCCCCCCCCCAAAGTCAATAGTGTACCTATTTACAATGTGAGTCGATCTGGGGCCCTTCTTGCCTTGGTTGATCGTCTCGGTGTAAAAGCTGGTGTTGTTGAATCATTTGTTGGGCCCTCACTGGGCTGCTGTGCAGCTGGCCTTGCTGGGCTGCCTGGTGTGTTGGGCCCTGCTGGGCGGTTGTGGATGATGGATTCTGCTTCGTGGTCAACCGTGGTGCCGGTTGCCACTGGTGTGTATGTTGGAGGATCAAAAAAAGTAGGTTCCAAGGTGGGTTGCTCAGGATAGTCCATGAATCTAAGTTTGATTTGGTCCAAGTGTTTCTGGTGAATGAGTCCATTTGAAAGTTTGACCCAAAACACCCTGCTCCCCTCTTTGGCCACGACAGTGTCGGGAAGCCACTTGGGACCTTGTCCATAATTTAATACAAATACAGGATCATTGATTTCAATCTCACATAACACATTTGCGCTATCATGGTATGCACTTTGTTGAAGCCGACTGCTCTCTACCTGTTCATGTAGATCAGGGTGAACTAACGAGAGCCTTGTCTTGAGTGCTCTTTTCATGAGTAGTTCAGCAGGTGGGATCCCAGTGAGTGAGTGGGGTCTCGTGCGGTAGCTAAGCAGGACTCGGGATAAGTGAGTCGGCAGTGAGCCTTCAGTTACCCTCTTCAAGCCTTGCTTGATGGTTTGCACTGCTCTCTCTGCCTGACCATTGGACGTTGGTTTAAACGGGGCAGATGTGACATGTTTGATCCCGTTACGGGTCATGAATTCCTTGAAGTCAGCACTGGTAAAACATGGCCCGTTGTCGCTTACCAGGACATCGGGTAAGCCGTGAGTGGGAAACATGGTCCGCAGGCTTTCAATAGTGGCAGCGGATGTGCTAGCCGACATTATCTCACATTCAATCCACTTGGAATACACATCTACAACCACAAAGAACATTTTACCCAAGAACGGGCCTGCATAGTCGACGTGTACCCTCGACCCATAATCCCTTGGGACTCCAGGGGATGAGCTCTCTGGTGGCTGTACAGAGTAAATACAAGTTTACATATATAACAATGATGATGGAATTGGAGGAGACGCATGGAGTATCTAGTTGGGCCAAAAGGCCTGTTTCTGTGCTGTATATTCTATGTGATATTGCGTACTGTCCGCATTGAGCTTAACTGGTATGGGAAAAGCGTCCTCCAGCCCCTATGGTTCTGGATTTCTTGGCCATGGTTTGTAGAATCCTCCACATTTCCCACCATGTGTTAAAATCTCCTAGACAAATCAACAATTACTTCAACAATGTTTTGGAATTATCCACCGTTTAAAAGCTCATCACCATAGGCAGTTTCTCGTAATCGAGGAGGACTTGCTTCCACTCCCAAAGTGAGTTCTATGATGGCTGAATAGTCCGATATGAGAGCCACAGACCCTGTTACAGGTGGGACAGACATTTGTCGAGGGAAGGGATCGGTGGGGCTGGTTTGCCGCGCGCTCCTTCCGCTACCTGCGCTTGGCTTCTTCATGCTCTTTGTGTTGAGATTCAAAGAGCTCAACGCCCTCCCGAATGTACTTTCTCCACCTCGAGCGGTCTTCGGCCAGGGTCTCCCAGATGTGATTGGTAATGTCGCACTTTACAAGGGAGGCTTTGACAGTGTCCTTATAACGTTTCCGCTGTCCTCCTTTGCCTCGTTTACCATGAAGGAGCTTCACATAAAGCATTTGCATAGGGAGTCTCATATCTAGCATGCGAACTATGTGGCCTGCTTAGCAAAGCTGATCGAGTGTGGTCAGTGCTTCAATACTGGGGATGTTAGCCTGGTCGAGGACACTGATGTTGGTGCCCAGGGGATTTGCAGGATTTTGCGGAGACATCGTTGGTGATATATCTCCAGTGACTTGAGGTGCCTTCTATACATCGTCCATGCCTCAGATACATACAGGAGGGTGGGTATTACTACAACCCTGTAGACCATGAGCTTGGTGGTAGATTTGATGGCCTGGTCTTCAAACACTCTTTCCTCAGATTTAAATTTAAAAGTTGGGCCTCCAATGTCTGGATCCTTGTCCTCACTAAATCTGGAGGGAGGTGAAATCAACCTTGAGCAAAGTACATCCCGCTCCCCTTCCACCATCTCCAATTACTCCTGGCAACCTGTTTTATATGCATCATGCACTCTGCTGTCCTCCATCTAAATCCCCAAGGAGATGCCTGTGCAGTTGCTTCCCAGAATTATGCAGTGACAGGTGCTCGGTGATTGCTCCTGGATCGTACTACAGCTTCTCTGCTATAACTGCAGAGGTGGAAAGAGCAAAAGAGTTTGGAGAAGGCCCTCAGCCCTAGTTAATGGACAGCTATCCCAGGCAATCAGCTGGTATGCTGTAACTGATTTATGTCAGCTTGTGTGACAGTGCCTGTGGGAGTATATAGGATGTAGTAATAAGGAAAGTTCAGTGTCCGAAACCTTATGCTGGGACCAAATCTCCTGCAACCTCATTTTTTGCCTCTGTATACAAATCGCAACCTTATACCTCTAGGGCGTTGCGTCAAAAAGGGTGAGATTGTGAACATCCACCTTTTGTTTTGTTCATGGGAAAAAAGCAGGAATAGAGAAGGTCACAATGTGTAAATCAATCTGCCTCATCATCATAGGCAGTCCCTCAGAATCGAGGAAGACTTGCTTCTACTTTAAAAATGAGTCCTTAGGTGGCTGAACAGTCCAATACGAGAACCACAGTCCCTGTCACAGGTGGGACAGATAGTCGATGAGGGAAAGGGTAGGTGGGACTGATTGCTGCACACTCTTTCCGCTGCCTGCGCTTGATTTCTGCCTGCTCTCGGTGATGAGACTCAAGGTGCTCAGTGCCCTCCCGGATGCACTTCCTCCACTTTTGCCAGGGATTCCCAGGTGTCAGTGGGGATGTTGCACTTTATCAGTGAGGCTTTGAGGGTGTCCTTGTCACGTTTCCTCTGCCCACCTTTGATTCGTTTGCCGTGAAGGAGTTCCGAGCAGAGCGCTTGCTTTGGGAGTCTCGTGTCAGGCATGCGAACTGTTGTGTATGGAGAACGAGTCAGACCGAATACTGTGAGCTCAAAGTAATGTGTGACCTTAGTCTTTTATTGCAGGTCTCCACAGTGCCTCTCCAACCTGTGAAGCCTTCTTAAATACCTGTGCTCCCAAGGGATTATGGGATCCCTTGGGACTCCGGGGAATGAGCCCTCTGGTGGCTGTACAGAGTAAATAGAAGTCCACCTATATAACAACACTCCCCCCCCCAAAGTCAATAGTGTAACTATTTACAATGTGAGTCGATCTGGGGCCCTTCTTGCCCTGGTTGGTCGTCTCGATGTAAAAGCTGGTGTTGTTGAATCATTTGCTGTGCAGCTGGCCTTGCTGGGCTGCCTGGTGTGTTGGGCACCGCAGGGCTGCTATGGATGATGGGTTCTGCTTCGTGGTCAACTGTGGTGTCGGTTGCCACGGGTGTGTGTGTTGGGGGATCAAAAAAGGTAGGGTCCAAGGTGGGTTGCTCAGGGTAGTCCGTGAATCTGAGTTTGATTTGGTCCAAGTGTTTCCGGTGAATGAGTCCATTTGAAAGTTTGACCCGAAACACCCTGCTCCCCTCTTTGACCACGACAGTGCCGGGAAGCCACTTGGGACCTTGTCCATAATTTAAAACAAATACAGAATCATTGATTTCAATCTCACGTGACACATTTGCGCTATCGTGGTATGCACTTTGTTGAAGCCGTCTACTCTCTACCTGTTCATGTAGATCAGGGTGAACTAACGAGAGCCTTGTCTTGAGTGCTCTTTTCATGAGCAGTTCAGCAGGTGGGATCCCAGTGAGTGAGTGGGGTCTCGTGCGGTAGCTAAGCAGGACTCGGGATAGGCGAGTCTGCAGTGAGCCTTCAGTTACACTCTTCAAGCCTTGCTTGATGGTTTGCACTGCTCTCTCTGCCTGACCATTGGACGCTGGTTTAAATGGGGCAGATGTGACATGTTTGATCCCGTTAAGGGTCATGAATTCTTTGAAGTCAGCACTGGTAAAACATGGCCCGTTGTCGCTCACCAGGACATCGAGTAAGCCGTGTGTGGCAAACATGACCCGCAGGCTTTCAGTAGTGGCAGCGGACGTGTTAGCTGACATTATCTCACATTCAATCCACTTGGAATACGCGTCTACAACCACAAGGAACATTTTACCCAAGAACGGGCCTGCATAGTCGACGTGTGCACTAGACCACTGTTTGGAGGGCCAAGACCATAAACTTAGCGGCGCCTCCCTGGATACATTCCTGAACTGCAAAAATTTATTACATCTGTGAACGCAGGACTCTAAGTCCGCATCGATACCGGGCCACCACACATGGGGTCTGGCTATCGCTTTCATCATTACGATGCCTGGGTGGGTACTGTGGAGGTCATTGATGAAGGTGTCTCTACCCTTCTTGGGGACCACTACTTGATTGCCCCACAGAAGGCAGTCTGCCTGTATAGACATTTCATCTTTGCGCTGTTGGAACGGCTTTATCTTTTCCTGCATTTCCACTGGGACACTGGGCCAGCTCCCGTGAAGCACACAGCTTTTGACGAGAGATAATAAGGGGTCCTGGCTTGTCCAGGTTTTGATCTGCCGGGCAGTGACAGGTGATTGCTCACTCTCAAATGCTTCCATAACCATGGCTAGATCTGCGGGCTGAGCCATTTCCACCCCCATGATGGGCAATGGCAGCCTACTGAGAGCATCGGCGCAGTTTTCTGTGCCTGGCCTGTGGCAGATGGCATAGTTGTATGCGGACAACGTGAGCGCCCATCTCTGGATGCGGGCCAATGCATTGGTAATTATCCCTTTACTCTTGGAAAACAGGGATATAAGTGGCTTATGGTCAGTTTCCAATTCGAATTTTAGCCCAAACAGGTATTGATGCATTTTCTTTACCCCATAGACACATGCTAACGCTTCTTTTTCAATCATGCTGTAGGCTCTCTCAGCCTTAGACAGACTCCTGGATTCATAACCGGTTGCAGTTTCCCGAAATCATTAGCTTGTTGCAATACACACATGACGCCATATGACGACGCATCACATGCTAGTACCAAACGCTTACATAGATCATATAACACAAGCAATTTGTTTGAGCATAACAATTTTCTCGTTTTTACAAAGGCATTTTCTTGGCTTTTGCCCCAAACCCATTCGCCCCCTTCTCGTAGTAAGACATGTAGTGGTTCTAGCAGGGTGCTGAGACCTGGTAAGAAGTTACCAAAGTAGTTCAAGAGTCCCAGAAACGACCGCAGCTCTATCACATTCTGTGGCCTCGGTGCGTTCTCGATTACCTCGGTCTTTGCATTGGTTGGCCTAATGCCGTCCACCGCAATCCTCCTTCCCAGGAACTCCACTTCAGGCACCAGGAAAATGCAATTCGAGTTTTTTTACCTGAGCCCCACGCGGTTGAGTCGACTAAGAACCTCCTCCAGGTTCTGCAGATGCTCTACTGTTCCGACCAGTGACCAAGATGTCGTCCTGAAAGATCACGGTGTGTGGGACCAACTTCAATAAACTTTCCATGTTTCTCTGGAATATCACCACCGCTGATCGGATTCCAAACGGGCACCTGTTATAAACAAAAAGACCTTTGTGCGTGTTGATGCAGGTGAGGGCCTTCGATGATTCCTCTAGTTCCTGCGTCATGTAGGCTGAAGTCAGATCCAGCATCGTGAACGTCTTTCCTCCTGCCAGCTTTGCAAAGAGGTCATCGGCTTTTAGTAGTGGGTATTGTTCCTGCAGGGAGAAATGATTGACGGTTATTTTGTAATCGCCACAGATTCTGACAGTGTCTTTTCCCTTGTGGACTGGGACAATAGGACTGGTCCACTCGCTGAACTCGATCGGTGAAATGATGCCCTCTCATTGCAGCCGGTCTAGCTCAATCTGTACCCTTTTTCCCATCATGTATGGAACTGCTCTCACCTTATGACTGATGGGTCACGCCCCTAGAA
Organism: Pristiophorus japonicus; assembly: GCF_044704955.1. Taxonomy (NCBI): domain Eukaryota; kingdom Metazoa; phylum Chordata; class Chondrichthyes; family Pristiophoridae; genus Pristiophorus; species Pristiophorus japonicus. The sequence continues at coordinate 293,360,034 of NC_091979.1, forward strand.
TTAGATGGATCTGCACTTTTGCTCCTTGGAATTTCCCAATGCCTGGTTTGAACAGCGAAGGCAATTTGTTTAAGACCTGGGCACATGAAGTGTCATCAGCGGGCAATAGCGCTCGGATGTCGTCCCAGTTCCAGCGTATTTTTCCCAGCCAGCTCCTGCCGACCGGCGTGGGACCACCCACCCGATAGTTCATGCACCGCTTTATCGTATGCTTTTGTACGCCTCATTAAATACGTTGACTATGACTTGGAGTTCAGCCTCTGTATGTGCGTAGACGCAGGCATCGTCCACATACTATAGCTCAACGACAGAGGTTGGGTTGATCTTAGACCTGGCCTGGAGACGACGAAGGTTGAATAGGTTCCCACTGGTTCTGTGATTTAGTTCCATTCCAACGGGGAACTTGTTGACTGTGAGGTGGAGCATTGCAGCGAGAAAGATTGAGAAGAGGGTTGGGGCGATGACGCAGCCCTGCTTGACCCCAGTCCGGACATGGATTGGGTCTATAATGGACCTGCATGTCGTCGTGGAGCAGGCGAAGGATGGTGACGAACTTTTGGGGGCATCCGAAACGAAGGAGGACGCTCCATAGATCCTCACGGTTGACAGTGTCAAAGGCCTTTGTAAAGTTGAAGGCCATGTATAAGGGCTGGTGCTGTACCCTGCATTTTTCCTGCAGCTGTCACGCTGTAAAAATCATTGTGCCCCGTAGGGGACGAAATCCGCACTGTGACTCTGGGAGGAGCTCCTCAGCCACACAGACAAGACGGTTGAGGAGGACTCTAGCGACGACTTTCCAAGTGGCTGAAAACAGGGAGATTGTGAACATCCACCTTTTGTTTTGTTCACAGGAAAAAAGCAGGGATAGAGAAGGTCACAATGTGTAAATCAATCTGCCTACCCCATGTATGAAAGCACAAGCTGTGGGGTTTGTGAATACAGAAATACAAGGCATGTAAATGCAGGTCATAGGATCAGATTTCTGGCAGTCCTTAAAAGGGACCTTTTCCAGATTTTTGGGAGGAGAATGCAAGTGTAGTTTTTTTGTGGCGGATTTGAGCAGTAGTCCTTAAGAATACATTTTACTCTTACAGTTTCAAATCTGCCATAAAACAGCAGAATTCAGAGAAGAATCCAAGCTGTGGTCTGGGCTGAAGTATTCAATAAAGGAAGGGACTTAAAGAGATTCGAGAAGGAAGTAAAATGAACAATGTTCTGCTTTTGATTTTCAAATAATGCATAATGAATGATTGCACAAACTTACATGCTCTGGTATTTCAATACTTGAAGCTGTACTTACTGCTTCCAACTCCTTCATGATTAGTTTTAACTATCTCGTCACTACTAAATTCTATCTCTTCCAAAACAGCAGAGCTGGTAATCATGGTTACTTCAGGAATGGGTATATACACTTTTGCCAGCATTTTGATGTTTTTGCTCATTAATTCATATATCTATAAAATGGAAAGAGGTCAAATTGTTACTGTGAATGTATGTTCTTTACTACATTTTTTGTTCTCGTTAATCATTAAAAAATTTAAATCCTTTGATACTGCTTACAGTGCAGATAATAAATCAGTCTCAGAGCAGTTTGTATAGCTGCTGGAAAGATGATTCTGATGCCTGTAGCAGTGGAGGACAAAGGGTTTAATTAAGAGGGGGAAAATAGAATACGAGAAGAAGCTTACCGGGAACATATAAACTGACTGCAAAAGCTTCTATAGATATGTGAAGAGAAAAAGATTAGTGAAGACAAACGTAGGTCCCTTGCAGTCGGATTCAGCTCAATTTATAATAGGGAACAAAGAAATGGCAGACCAATTGAACAAATACTTTGGTTCTGTCTTCACGAAGGAAGACACAAATAACCTTCCGAAAGTACTAGGGGACCGAGGGTCTAGTGAGAAGGAGGAACTGAAGGAAATTGGGCGGGAAATTGTGTTTTCGGGAAATTGATTGGATTGAAGGCCGATAAATCCCCAGGGCCTGATAGTCTGCATCCCAGAGTACTTAAGAAAGTGGCCCTAGAAATAGTGGATGCATTGGTGATAATTTTCCAATAGTCTATCGATTCTGGATCAGTTCCTATGGACTGGAGGGTAGCTAATGTAACACCACTTTTTAAAAAGGAAGGGAGAGAGAAAACGAGTAATTATAGACCGGTTAGCCTGACATCAGTGATGGGGAAAATGTTGGAATCAATTATTAAGAATGAAATAGCAGCACATTTGAAAAACAATGACAGGATCGGTCCAAGTCAGCGTGGATTTAAAGGGGAAATCATGCTTGACAAATCTTCTGGAATTTTTTGAGGATGTAACTAGTAGTGTGGACAGGGGAAAACCAGTAGATGTGGTGTATTTGGACTTTCAAAAGGCTTTTGACAAGGTCCCACACAAGAGATTGGTGTGCAAAATCAAATGGTATTGGAGGTGTCATGTATCTCACATTACTGTATATAACTGTATCTTACCATGCTATACATGACTGTAACTGGATATTACCTGTAACAATAAGCATACCTTACCACCAGGGGTGCACTTGCAGGAGACACTCCATACCTGTCCCACTGTGGTATATAAAGGGAGGTCTCAGGCAAGTGCACCACTGGAGAGCTGGAATTAAAGGTGCAGGTCCTGAGTGACCTTGACTTCAACATGTGTCTCGTGTAAGTCAGTACATTAGAGTCAGGACTTAACAGTGGCAACGAGTTACGGGATCACAGAATGGCTACCAACAGCTCAGATGAGAAATACAATGCTGGAGACAATTGGGATGAATTTATAGAAAGGCTCCAGCAAAGCTTTGTGACGATAAGGCAGACAAGAGAAGAGCCCATCTCTTGACCAGCTGTGGCTCGAAAACATACGCTTTAATGAAAGACCTGCTGGCACCCGAGAAACCAGCAAGCAAGTCGTTTGAGGAGTTGAGCACACTGGTGAGAGACTACCTGAAGTCAGTGAGCAGCCTACACATGGCCAGACACAGGTTCTACAACTACAGACGCTGTGTGGGCCAAAGCATACCCGACTTCGTGGCGGAACTTTGGAGGCTGGCTAGTTCATGTGAGTTCCCCGATGAACTAAGGAGAGAAGTACTGAGAGACTTTTTTATGGAACATGCAGGCATATTCCAAAAGCTTATAGAGACTAAGAACTTGACTCTAGAGGCAGCAGCACTGGTCGTACAGACGTTCTTGGCAGGCGAAGAAGAAACGCGGCTGATCTATACTTCGGGTACGACAACCAACGAGGCATCGGAACAAGGGGTTCACATTGTGAAACAAACCGCTACCTCCACACACAGACAAAGGCAGGAGAGCAGGCCTTCAACAGCAGACAGTAGCGCCAGAAGCCATCAAAATCAAGGGCCACATGAATGGCCGATCACACTTCATCAACCCACAATGCGAGCAATCAACAACAGATTGAGAGAAGCTCAAGGAAGATCAGCCAGACGCAGCTCATCCTTTGGAAACAATGGAAATGGTCTGTGTTGGAGATGTGGAGGAAGGCACTCAACCAGGGTGTGTCGATTTCAGCATGCCGTTTGCAGAAACTGCAACTACACAGGGCATCTGGCTCGCAAGTGCAGAAAAACAGCAGCTCGGCTGGTATACGAATCGGAAGGGTTGGAAAGCGGACCAAAAGATGGTTGGAACAGTGCATGGGACGCCGAGGTACAGCGGATTAACACGATCAATGTCCACTGTTCTTACACCAAGACGCCTCAAATTATGATGAGGCTTCTACTCAACGGGATACCCGTCAACATGGAACTGGACACGGGGGCCAGTCAATCCCTCATGAGCGTTCAACAATTTGAACAGCTGTGGCCGCACAAAAGCAACAGACCAAAACTCACAAAGATTGACACCAAACTAAGGACCTTACTAAAGAAATCGGCCCAGTCCTTGGCAGTGCCATGCTCTTAGTCACACACAAAGGGATGGTGCACCGACTTTCCCTGTGGATTGTCCCCGGGGATCTCGCAGCCCTGTTGGGGAGAAGCTGGCTAGCAGAACTTAATTGGAAATGGGATGATGTTCACGCCATGTCGTCAGAGGAACGGACCTCCTGCTCAACAGTTCTAAGCCGTTTTGAACATCTCTTTCAGCCAGGTGTGGGCACCTTCAAAGGGGCTAAAGTTAGAATCTACATCACACAGAATGCCAGACCGGTCCATCACAAGGCTAGAGCTGTGCCTTATGTGATGAGGGAAAAGATTGAAAACGAACTGGACTGGCTTCTGCAGGAAGGCATAATTTCTCCCGTGGAATTCAGCGACTGGGCAAGCCCCATCGTCCCCGTCATAAAGCCTGATGGATCCGTGCGAATCTGTGGGGATTACAAGTCTACCATAAACAGAGTCTCCCTACAGGACCAATACCTGCTGCCCAGAGCGGAGGACCTATTTGCCACGTTGGCTGGAGGAAAACTTTTCTCGAAACTTGACCTCACATCTGCGTATATGACGCAAGAACTGACCGAAGAATCTAAGCTACTCACCACCATCAACACACATTGAGGCCTTTCGGCATCAGGTCGGCAGCTGCTATATTCCAGCGCAACATGGAAAGTCTGCTCAAGTCCATCCCGGGGACGGTTGTGTTTCAAGATGACATACTCATCACTGGCAGGGACACCGACTCTCATCTCCGCAATCTTGAGGAAGTACTAAGTCGATTGGATCGGGTAGGCCTAAGAGTTAAGAAATCCAAGTGTCTGTTTCCCGCGCCTGAGGTTGAATTTTTGGGCAGAAGGATTGCCGGTGATGGAATCCGCCTAACCGAATCCAAAACCGAAGCGATTCGCCTGGCACCAAGGCCCCGGAATGTCTTGGAACTGCGCGTCTTTCTCAGACTACTCAATTACTTTGGGAACTTTATGCAGAACTTGAGCACGCTGATGGAGCCTCTCCATGTGCTACTCAGAAAGGGGTGTGATTGGTTTTGGGGGGACGCCCAAGAACGCGCCTTCAATAAGGCACGCAACCTTCTATGTTCCAAAAGTGTTTTAGCCTTTTTTGAACCAGGTAAAAAGTTAGTCCTTACGTGTGATGCGTCAGCGTACGGGGTCGGGTGTGTTTTACAGCATGTCAATGATGCGGGTAAATTGCAGCCCGTTGCTTATGCCTCCAGGTCACTTTCGCGGGCGGAGCGCGGGTACGGTATGGTTGAGAAGGAGGCGCTCGCGTGCGTGTACGGTGTCAAAAAGATGCACCAATACCTTTTCGGGGCCAGGTTTGCGTTAGAAACCGACCACAGACCCCTCACATCCCTACTATCTGAGTGCAAGGCAATCAACGCCAAAGCCCCGGCGCACATTCAGCAGTGGGCACTCATGCTGGCGGCTTACGACTACACGATAAGGCCGACGCGCTTAGCAGGCTACCCCTGGCGACCACAGAAGGGTCCGACGAACAGGACTGTGAGATGGTAATGACAATCAATGCCTTTGAATCCACAGGTTCGCGCATGACGGCTCGCTAAATCAGAGCCTGGATGACCAGCGACCCCACGTTATCTCTAGTTAAAAGATGCGTTTTAACCGGTGACTGGGCAGAGGCTCGCGATGCCTGCCCCAAGGAGGTCAAACCCTTCCATAGGCGCATGCATGAACTCTCACTACAGACAGACTGCCTGATGTGGGGCAGCCGAGTAGTTATGCCCTTACGAGGCAGGGAGGCGTTTGTCCAGGAGCTCCATCACGAGCACCCGGGGATCGTCCTTATGAAGGCCATAGCCAGATCTCATGTCTGGTGGCCTGGCATTGACGCGGACTTGGAGCTCTGCATCCGTAGATGCACCATTTGTGCCCAACTCAGTAATGCCCCCAGGGAGGCCCCCCTAAACCCCTGGCCCTGGTCCACCAAACCATGGTCGCGGGTGCATGCAGACGATGCGGGCCCATTCATGGGCAAAATGTTCCTCGTAGTCGTTGATGCATTTTCAAAATGGATCGAGTGCACCATTTTAAACTTGAGCACCACCTCCACCACTGTGGAGTGCCTTAGAACCATGTTTGCATTCCTGACATATAGGTCAGTGATAATGGTCCGTGCTTCACCAGCGCAGAATTTCACGGTTTTATAGTTGACCACGATATAAATCACATTAATACGGCACCTTTCAAGCCGGCCTCCAATGGCCAGGCGGAGGGAGCAGTGCAGATCATTAAACAAGGCATGCTCAGAATCCAAGGTCCCATGCTGCAGAGCTGCCTGTCGTGATTACTGCTGGCATACAGATCTCATCCGTATTCATTGACTGGGGTTACCCCCACGCAACTATTGATGAAACGGACCTTAAAGACCAGGCTCTCGTTAATCCTCCCAGACATGCATGAAACTGTTGAGGCTAAGCGTCAAAAGCTAACTGAGTACCATGACCGAAATTCGAGGGGGAGGTGGAATGAGATAGGGGACAAAGTGTTTGTGCTGAACTATGGCCAGGGTCCTAAACGGCTTGCAGAGACAGTAACAGACAAAGAGGGAAACAAGCTACTGGTTGTACAAATGGACAATGGCCAAACCTGCTGGAGGCATGTAGACCAAGTAAAAAGTAGATTCACTGATAACACTGCAGAACCAGAGGCAGACTACAATGTGGAACTCACACCACACCTGGTGGATAGACAGAGGGAACAACCTGAGGAAAGGGCAGTCTCAACAGACAGCCCAGGCGAGGTACCAGCAATCACACCGAACAAAACAGACAGCCCAGGAGAGATACCAGCAATCACACCGAACGAAAAACAGGCACCAAGGCAAACAATTGAACCACAACTAAGACGCTCCATGCGAGAGCGCAGACCACCTGAAAGACTGAATCTATAAAGGCAATAAGACCTTGGGGGAGGGTGATGTCATGTATCTCACGTTACTGTATATCACTGTATCTTACCATGCTATACATGACTGTAACAGGATATGACCTGTAACAATAAGCATACCTTATCACCAGGGGTATACTTGCAGGAGACACTCCATACCTGTCCCACTGTGGTATATAAAGGGAGGTCTCGGGCAAGTGCAGCACTGGAGAGCGGGAATTAAAGGTGCATCTCCTGAGTGACCTTGACTTCAGCACGTGTCTCGAGTAAGTCAGTACATTAGAGTCAGGACTTAACAGGGGATAATGTACTGACATGGATAGAGAACTGGTTGGCAGACAGGAAGCAGAGAGTCGGGATAAACGGGTCCTTTTCAGAATGGCAGGCAGTGACTAGTGGAGTGCTGCAGGGCTCAGTGCTGGGATCAATCAATATACATCAATGATTTGGATGAAGGAATTGAGTGTAATATCTCCAAGTTTGCAGATGACACTAAACTGGGTGGCGGTGTGAGCTGTGAGGGGAACGCTAAGAGGCTGCAGGGTGACTTAGACAGGTTAGGTGAGTGGGCAAATGCATGGCAGATGCAGTATAATGTGGATAAATGTGAGGTTATCCACTTTGGGGGCAAAAATGCAAAGACAGAATATTATCTGAATGGTTGCAGATTAGGAAAAGGGGAGGTGCAACGAAACCTGGGTGTCATGGTTCATCAGTCATTGCAAGTTGTCATACAGGTGCAGCAGGCAGTAAAGAAGGCAAATGGTATGTTGGCCTTCATAGCTAGGGGATTTGAGTATAGGTGCAGGGAGGTCTTACTGCAGTTGTACAAGGCCTTGGTGAGGCCTCACCTGGAATATTGTGTTCAATTTTGGTCTCCTAATCTGAGGAAGGATGTTCTTGCTATTGAGGGAGTGCAGCGAAGGTTCACCAGACTGATTCCCGGGATGGCTGGACTGACATATGAGGAGAGACTGGATCAACTGGGCCTTTATACATTGGAGTTTAGAAGGATGAGAGCGGATCTCATAGAAACGTATAGGATTCTGACGGGACGGGACAGGTTAGATGTGGGTAGATTGTTCCCGATGTTGATGAAGTCCAGAACCAGGGGACACAGTCTTAGGATAAGGGGTAGGCCATTTAGGACTGAGATGAGGAGAAACTTCTTCACTCAGAGTTGTTAACCTGTGGAATTCTCTGCCACAGATAGTTGTTGATGCCATTTCATTGGATATATTCAAGAGGGAGTTAGATATAGCCCTTACAGCTAAAGGGATCAAAGGGTATGGAGAGCAGACAGGAAAGGGGTACTGAGGGAATGATCAGCCATGATCTTATCGTATGGTGGTACAGGCTCGAAGGGCCGAATGGCCTACTCCTGCACCTATTTTCTATGTTTCTATGTCTCAGGTTTCCCTTGTTTAAATGAACGCATGAACGTTGATTGGGCGCATACATATTTCTGTAGCAACATTTAAGCACAGCTGACCTTCTAAAGGAGAGTTATTAAAATATTAATTGCAGCAGATCAAAACTGTTTCACCTATTACCTCAGGCTTTTGAAATGTGGTATGCATGCAAGTGGGCTGACTGAAGAAGCAGACCAAGCTGTTATTCGTATTGACTGATACATCAGGGCACCTCCAAAAAATAAGAATTGTTATTTCAAAATTAACACCCATGACATAAAAGGCATATTTTGGCAGAAAAGCATTACATTAGATGGTTATGCTTAGTTCACTTAGCTGAACCGCAGTTGTGCCACTGTGGTAATAGGTGAAACAGTTTTCATCAAACCAACAACGAAAGGGCTGGATTTTACGCTTTTTGGATTTCGAGGCGTTAATCGCAGCAGGGCGTTAAACGTTAGCACCTGAAAATAGAATGCGCCTTCGACTGCAAGTTTCGGCAAAAAAGTAAGTTGCAGGAGCGTTGGCATTAAGTCAGGCATTGCACAACGGACTTTGTGCGCCCGAGCCGAAACTTGTGTTGTTAACGGAGGTGTCCATTTTGCACATGCGCAATGGTTCTTTTTTCCCTGGTCACAAACACTAATGCAGGGTGCAGCAGCTTCCTGCGCACATGCGCATATAAACATCCCCACTTCAGCCACTTCTGCAGAGATGGAGCAGCAAGAGGGAAGGCGGCGTCCCAGGCGCTTCAGTAATGAGGCAAGTGAGGCCTTCATCGACGCAGTGGGGAGGAGGTGGTCCTCACTCAATCTTGCTGGGGGAGTCAGACCACTCCCACCTGTATTTAAGAGGCTGTGGAGCAAGATTGCACAGGAGGTCTCTGCTGTAGGCTGTGGCGGGAGATTGCACAGGAGGTCTCTGTTGCAAACACTGTGTCCAGAACTGGGACACAATGTCAAAAAAGTTCAACGGCCTTACCTGTGTAGTCAGGGTGAGTAACATTCACATTGATGTATGCCTCCTTTCCTTCTAACATGAATCTCACACACTATGTGAAGTCTTTCATGCATATGGTCCCTCTCAAAAGTTTTGCTGTCTGTGGGGTGGGTTTCACAATGCATAAGAAAGGTGAAGGCTTACTTCTTCACCCATTGCTTTCTAATGATCGATGCACATCAACTCACGTATTTACATCCTTTATCGCAATACACTACCACTGCTGCGATGGCTTTCAGAAATATTACCTGCAGCCCCTATGTTACAACCCTCTAAGCTCCTAGCAATCACTCACGAAGCTCATGCAGCATCGAAACAGAGTGAACAGAAGCCACTGGAACAGTCACACAGTCTCACCTCTTGTATTATGATAGGCATATGCACCACAACGGGAGAGTAACCCACACTTCCTATTTTTTTCTTTGTAGTCGATGCACTCCAACAAGAGGAGGGAGCAGCTATGCACAGATGGGAGGCTGCCTCAAATACTGGAACTGAATGTTGTTGACGAATGGGTGTTGCCCCTAATTGGGGTAGCAGCACGGGCAGTTGCCGGGGGTGATGCTGAACCCCCTTTCAGGTAGTAAGGGTATGTAAATGGATAGGACGCCTGAAGAGATTGCATTGAGTCGTAAAATGAAGTGGCGGCGGCCCTTCAAATGAAGATGTACAATATCACCTTCCTCATGTCACCCTGCCCTCTCCCCTGCTTCTAAAATGAAGTGGCAGCGGCCCTTCAAATGAAGATGTACAATGCCACCTTTCTCATGTCCCCTGCTCCCTCCCCAGCATTTTTGTGCTTCCAGAAGATAACATAAGAACATAAGAACATAAGAATTAGAAACAGGAGTAGGCCATCTAGCCCCTCGAGCCTGCTCCGCCATTCAACAAGATCATGGCTGAGTTGGCCGTGGACTCAGCTCCACTTACCCGCCCGCTCCCCATAACCCTTAATTTCCTTATTGGTTAAAAATCTATCTGTGATTTGAATACATTCAATGAGCTAGCCTCAACTGCTTCCTTGGGCAGAGAATTCCACAGATTCACAACCCTCTGGGAGAAGAAATTCCTTCTCAACTCGGTTTTAAATTGGCTCCCCCGTATTTTGAGGCTGTGCCTCCTAGTTCTAGTCTCCCCGACCAGTGGAAACAACCTCTCTGCCTCTATCTTGTCTATCCCTTTCATTATTTTAAATGTTTCCATAAGATCACCCCTCATCCTTCTGAACTCCAGCGAGTAAAGACCCAATCTACTCAATCTATCATCATAAGGTAACCCTCTCATCTCCGGAATCAGCCTAGTGAATCGTCCCTGTACCCCCTCCAAAGCTAGTATATCCTTCCTTAAGTAAGGTGACCAAAACTGCACGCAGTACTCCAGGTGCGGCCTCACCAAAACCCTATACAGTTGCGGCAGGACCCCCCTGCTTTTGTACTCCATCCCTCTCGCAATGAAGGCCAACATTCCATTCGCCTTCCTGATTACATGCTGCACCTGCAAACTAACATTTTGGGATTCATGTACAAGGAAGATCCCGTCCGAACTGACCCCCCGTCCAGACGGAATTCCTCATCGGCGCCAAACCCCATGAACCTCCCTCGGGGGCCGGCGCCTCACAACTTGAGCCGTCTCGGAGAAATCCCCTCCGTGCCTTTCAGTTCCGCGCGGAGGGGTTTCCTGTACGGGCTGCTCCTGCACACTCTCAACTTTGCCATCCTCGCCTGCCGTCCGGACACGCCATGGCGTACCATCTTGCCGTCCGGAGGAGGCGGGGGTCCCCGATGGAGGGCACTCTACGCGGGAGTCCTCCCAGTATTTATCGGGGACTTGGCCTGGAGGGTGGTGCACGGAGCAGTCCCGTGCAATAAATTTTTAAGCCGGTTCACGGGCTCACAGGCCGCCTGCAATTTCTGCAGTCTGGAAGAGTCCGTGTTCCATGTTTTTATGGAATGCACGAGGTTGCAGCCCCTGTTTTATTATTTAAAGGGGCTGCTCCTGAAATTCTGGCTGCACTTCAGTCCCACACTCCTGATCTTTGGACACCCTGTGCGGAGGGGAGCGGGTAGGTCCGAGGGCCTCCTCGTAGGACTGCTCCTGGGCACAGCCAAGGGTGCCATCAGCCGGTCCAGGCAGCGGGCGGTCGAGGGGGTCGTTCAGCCAGACTGCCTGCCTCTCTTCCGTGCATACATCCGGTCCAGGGTGTCCTTGGAGATGGAGCACGCGGTGTCCAGCGGTACGCTCGCGGCCTTCCGCGACAGGTGGGCACCGGAGGGACTGGAGTGCATCATCACGCCCGGCAACCAAGTTTTAATTTGATTTTATGTTTTTTAAGTTAATTTGTTTTAATTGCCGGTGCTTTTAGTGTCCCCCTCCCCTTTTATAGGGGGCACTTGGAGAAAAATTCAATTCTGTGCCCAAAAAAAACCCAAAAAAATAAAAAAAAGGGCCTTGTAAATGTTGGTGTTTCCCCCAGATCGGGGGGCACGGTTTAATGTTTTTTGTTTACTCCTAAAAGAGTTTCATGTACAAGGACCTCCAGGGTCCCCCTGCACCGCTGCATGTTGTAATTTCTCCCCATTCAAATAATATTCCCTTTTACTGTTTTTTTTTCCAAGGTGGATGACCTCACATTTTCCGACATTGTATTCCATCTGCCAAACCTTAGCCCATTCGCTTAACCTATCTAAATCTCTTTGCAGCCTCTCTGTGTCCTCTCCACAACCCGCTTTCCCACTAATCTTTGTGTCATCTGCAAATTTTGTTACACTACACTCTGTCCCCTCTTCCAGGTCATCTATGTATATTGTAAACAGTTGTGGTCCCAGCACCGATCCCTGTGGCACACCACTAACCACCGATTTCCAACCTGAAAAGGACCCATTTATCCCGACTCTCTGCTTTCTGTTAGCCAGCCAATTCTCTATCCATGCTAATACATTTCCTCTGACTCTGCGTACCTTTATCTTCTGCAGTAACCTTTTGTGTGGCACCTTATCGAATGCCTTTTGGAAATCGAAATACACCACATCCATCGGTACACCTCTATCCACCATGCTCGTTATATCCTCAAAGAATTCCAGTAAATTAGTTGAACATGATTTCCCCTTTATGAATCCATGTTGTGTCTGCTTGATTGCACTATTCCTATCTAGATGTCCCGCTATTTCTTCCTTAATGATAGCTTCAAGCATTTTCCCCACTACAGATGTTAAACTAACTGGCCTATAGTTACCTGCCTTTTGTCTGCCCCCTTTTTTAAATGGAGGCATTACATTAGCTGCTTTCCAATCCACTGGTACCTCCCCAGAGTCCAGAGAATTTTGGTAGATTATAATGAATGCATCTGCTATAACTTCCGCCATCTCTTTTAATACCCTGGGATGCATTTCACCAGGACCAGGGGACTTGTCCACCTTGAGTCCCATTAGCCTGTCCAGCATTACCCCCCTAGTGATAGTGATTATCTCAAGGTCCTCCCTTCCCACATTCCCGTGACCAGTAATTTTTGGCATGGTTTTTGTGTCTTCCACTGTGAAGACCGAAGCAAAATAATTGTTTACGGTCTCAGCCATTTCCACATTTCCCATTATTAAATCCCCCTTCTCATCTTCTAAGGGACCAACATTTACTTTAGTCACTCTTTTCCGTTTTATATATTGGTAAAAGCTTTTACTATCTGTTTTTATGCTTTGCGCAAGTTTACTTTCGTAATCTATCTTTCCTTTCTTTATTGCTTTCTTAGTCATTCTTTGCTGTCGTTTAAAATTTTCCCAATCTTCTAGTTTCCCAATAACCTTGGCCACCTTATACGCATTGGTTTTTAATTTGATATTCTCCTTTATTTCTTTGGTTATCCACGGCTGGTTATCCCTTCTCTTACCGCCCTTCTTTTTCACTGGAATATATTTTTGTTGAGCACTATGAAAGAGCTCCTTAAAAGTCCTCCACTGTTCCTCAATTGTGCCACTGTTTAGTCTGTGTTCCCAGTCTACTTTAGCCAACTCTGCCCTCATCCCACTGTCGTCCCCTTTGTTTAAGCATAGTACGCTCGTTTGAGACACTACTTCCTCACCCTCAATCTGTATTACAAATTCAACCATACTGTGATCACTCATTCCGAGAGGATCTTTTACTCGGAGATCGTTTATTATTCCTGTCTCATTACACAGGACCAGATCTAAGATAGTTTGTCCCTTGTAGGTTCTGTAACATACTAAGAAACAATCCCGTATGCATTCTATGAATTCCTCCTCAAGGCTACCCCATGCGATTTGATTTGACCAATCGATATGTCGGTTAAAATCCCCCATGATAACTGCCGTTCCTTTTTCACATGCCTCCATTATTCCCTTGATTATTGCCCGCCCCACCGTGAAGTTATTATTTCGGGGCCTATGAACTCCGCCCACCAGTGACTTTTTCCCCTTACTATCTCTAATCTCCACCCACAATGATTCAACATTTTGTTCATTCGAGCCAATATCATCTCTCACAACTGCCCTGATATCATCCTTTATTAACAGAGCTACCCCACCTCCTTTCCCTTCTTGTCTCTCTTTCCAATTGTCAGCCACAATTGCACCAGCCTTCCCGGGACGCATCGACATCTGGCCACGGTGGTGATGATAAGGCAGCGGAGACAACCAACATAACTGAACCACAGAGCCAACCAGTTGCCGCATCTCCACATTCATCATCTGGCGGCAGTGAGATCTTTGAGGGATTTGTGCCTTCAGAGGCTCCTGGCCCCAATCACCTACTGCAATGCACTGCGAGAGGGCAATCTCGCAGACCAGCTCTCCGGAGGGTGAGTTGGCAAAGTCGGCCTGCTCAACAACAGGCAGACATGGAACTGGACTTGGTGGAAATGTCCAGGGATAACACGGAAATGCACTGTGAGCTTATGGATGCATTGGGACGGATCCCAGAGAGCATCGATAAGCTTATTGTTACTGTTGTGGAGGCAGCATCACAGATTGTCAATGCAACTCAGGACTCTAGCGAAGTCATCATTGCCCACACAGAGAGGCTGGTGGCCTCGAGCAGCGACAGTGGCATTCCAGAGTGTGTGGTGTGTGACCTTGAGCCCAATGCAGCATCACTCGAATCACAGGCACAAGCTACACTTCAGCTTGGTGATGTGATGCGGTCGATGATTGCTGTCATCCTCTCTGCATTCCCCACTGTCCAACGGGGAATATCAGTGCCGAAACAGACCAGCAAGTTGTGGAGACACGTCGTGCTCCAGATGCTGAGGCCCAGCCCCGTCGGAGAGTCACTGACTCCCAGGAAATGTAAGGTGCTGTCATTCCTCAAGATGACAGCATTCTGGCTCCCACCACTGACTTGCCAACCATGCACCCTACACGGTTGACACCCCAGCCACCAGTGACTGCTTTCATCGAACATGAGGTGCAGTAGTCCATAGCCGGGCCTTCTAGGCCAAGATCTGGTCTGGCGTCCTCAGACGCCATCTGCATTGTCTGCCCCCACCCCCAGCACAACAGCCCTCCAGCAGCCTTGCTGTAGGCACTGAGGCCTCATTGAGGAGGAACAGCAGGCATGGGGAGGGGGCTAATGGGAAGGGGGTGGAAAGTGTGCTCAGAGCCATTAAGGCCAGGTACAAGTTTGTGCTCATATGGAATTGTTCACATTGTAAATCGTTGTATCTTAAGAAATGGGTTAGTTTGCATTGACTTGCTGCAGGAAGTAATTTTGTATTTATTTAGTTTTGGTCTTATGATTGTATCATTTTAGGTTGTTGGTGGGGGGGCCATTATTCATTATTGATGTTCATTAAAATGTTTCTTGCACCTTTGACACTGGTGTCTTGTGTCTCATTGCAGAATTTAGTGTAGATGAGACGTCATGGTGGCATAGAGTCCCGAATCAAAGCTGCAATCCCACCTTCCCCATTCAAGTAAACCGGTCAATGATGAGCTGACGGCGTAAGGCTCTTGCTGCAGCCACATCTCCACGCTGCCTCCCCTGTGGTTGTGGTGGATCCACAATGGGTTCCTCGCCAGGCCCGTCTTCCTCATCCTCCTCCTCATGAAGTGGTCCTGCAATCCCCACTGGCAATGCCTGGCCCCTCATGATGGCTAGGTTGTGTAGCGAGGCCATCATTGCCCACACAGAGAGGCTGGTGGCCTTGAGCAGTGACAGTGGCATTCCAGAGTGTGTGGCACGTGCCCTTGAGCCCATTGCAGCATCACTCGAATCGTAGGCACAAGCTACGCTTCAGCTTGGTGATTGATGCGGTCGATGATTGCTGTCATCCTCTCTGCGTTCCCCCCTATCCAACGGGGAATGTCGGTGCCGGGGAGTATTGATGTTGCAGGTGGCTGCATAGCTGTCATTGTAGCGCTGCTCAGCTTCTATGGTGGAGTTCCAGTGGGGGAGGTCATGAGCCAGGTGGGCAAGCCATAATCTTTGTCCCCGATGAGCCAGCCCTGCCCTTGTCTTTGTCGTTGAGACATTTGTGACACGCTGCTCTCACGTAAGATGAAAGCATCATGTGCGCTCCCTGGATAGCGGGCATTCACTGTGAGGATGTGCTGCGCGTGGTCGCAGACCAGCTGTACGTTTAAGGAGTGGTATCCCTTTCAGTTTCTGAAGACCTCTGCATTGTGTAATGGCGCTTGCAAGGTTCAGTCACTGGTTCCTTGAACCTTGGGGAAGCCTACAATTTTTACAAAGCCTAAAGCCCTCGCATTTTGGCTGTCCTTGCTCATTGGGAACTTTATGAAGCCCATTCTGCGTACGTACAGTGCCCTTGTAACCTGGCGAATGCAGCAATGTGCAGCGTGCTGAGAGATGCTGCATATGTCCCCTGCTGCTGCTCGGATAGAAGGCCATCGCCACAATCACCTTCACCTCGATGCGCAGCGCAGTTCTGGTGTTACTGGTAGGCTGTAGGTTTGCCTCTATGAGTGGGCATATCTCTGTCAGCATTTCTTTTCAGAAGCGCGGCCTTCTAACGCGCTGTGCCTCAGCATGTGGAGGTATGAGCAATGTTCCCTGTAAACCCGTAAAGGTTTCCTCTCCATCTGTAACCTCTTCGAATCCTTGGCCCAACATGGCCAAGACCCTTCTTCCAGCTTGAAGCCGCCTGCCAATAGCAACCACCATGATACGCTGGCGAACTAGTATTGCCCCCATTGAAATCTCTCACTGACCTTGTAAGCAAAGTGTCATGGCACATAAATGTGACGTTTGGAATTTGGAGCCTCACGCACCTTTCTGCGTGCAGCCGTAACTGTCGCTGACAACTGGGATATAAGATCCTCCTTTAAATATGCCGCTATTAGTGTTACGCTCATAATAAAGTGATACAATTGAGTACTGTATGCAATGAGTAAGTGTGACCTTAGCTCCTTTAATTAAGCTTCAGAGTGTTGATACAGCATGGGAAGCCTGCTTATATACAGTGCTCCCAAGGGATGCTGGGATCCCTTGGGACTCCAACAGTTAGGTCCTCTGGTGGTGGTATGATACAGGTTGCCAAGGGTTACATACATAACATCACTCCTTCCCAAAGTCAATAATACACTTATTTACAGGGTGACACGATCTGGGACTTTTTGCTCCCTTTTCGATTGTCTCAGTACAAATGCAGGTGTGGGTGAGTTGGTCGGTTCTTCACTGGGCTGCTGAGCAGCTGGCCTTGTCGGGCTGCTGGGGATGGTGAGTTCAGCTTCGTGGTCAACCATGATGTCGGTTGCCACTTGTGTGTGTTGGAGGGTCGAAGTTGGTGGTGTCCTCTTCGGGTTGCTCGTGGCTGTTTGTGAATCGCAATTTGGTTTGGTCCAAATGCTTTCTGCATGTTAGCCCATTGGCCAGTTTGACCTGAAACACCCTACTTCCTTCTTTCGCTATGACAGTGCCAGCAAGCCATTTGGGACCACGTCCATAGTTGAGTACAAATACAGGGTCATTGACTTCAATATCGCATGACAAGTTTGCGCAATCATGGTACTTGCTTTGTTGATGCCGCCTGCCCTCGATGTGATCATGAAGATCAGAGTGGACAAGAGAAAGCCTTGTTTTGAACGTCCTTTTCATGAGCAGCTCAGCTGGGGGAACTCTGGTGAGCGAGTGGGGTCTGGTGTGTTAGCTGAGCAGGACTCTGGACAGGCGGATCTGCAAGGAGCCTTCCGACACATGTTTCAAACTTTGCTTGATGGTTTGGACAGCCCGATCTGCTTGGCCATTGGATGCGGGCTTGAACGGGGCAGATGTGATGTGCTGATGCCATTGCGGGTCATGAATTCCTTGAATTCAGCACTGGTGAAGCACGGCCCATTGTCGCTGACAAGGACATCAGGCAGGCCGTGTGTGGCAAACATGGCTCGTAGGCTTTCGATGGTGGCAGTGGACATGCTTACAGACATTATTACACATTCAATCCATTTTGAATAAGCATCCACAAAAACCAAGAACATTTTGCCTAGGAATGGGCCCGCAAAGTCAGACTATGGTTTGGAGTGCCATGACCACAAACTTAGCGGTGCCTCTCTGGGTGCATTGCTCAGTTGAGAACAAGTGTTGCATTGGCGCATGCTTGACTCTAAGTCTGAGTTGATGCCGGGCCACCACACATGGGATCTGGCTATAGCTTTCATCATTACTATGCCTGGGTGGGTACTGTGTAGGTCGTTTCCCTGCCTTTCTTAGGCAAAACCACACAATTACCCCACAAAAGACAGTCCGCCTGTATGGACATTTTGTCTTTGCACCGCTGGAACGGCTTGATCTCTTCCTGCATCTCCGCTGGGACACTGGACCAGCTCCCATGGAGGACATAGTTTTTTTATCAGGGACAGTAAAGGATCTTGGCTGGTCCAGGTCCTGATCTGGTCTGACGGGCTGTAACGGGTGAATTTTCATTTTCGAAAGAATCCATCACCAAGAGCAAGTCTGCAGGCTGTGCCATTTCCACCCCGGTGGTGGGCAACGGTAGCCGACTGAGAGCATCAGCGCAGTTCTCTGTGCCTGGTCTGTGGCGGATTACATAGTTGTATGCAGACAGCGTGAGCACCCATTTTGGATGCGGGCAGGGGCATTGGTGTTAATCCCTTTGCTCTCTGAGAATAGCGATATGAGCAGCTTATGGTCAGTTTCTAGCTCAAACTTGAGACCAAACAGATACTGGTGCATTTTTTTTACCCCGTAAACGCACGCCAGAACTTCTTTTTCAATCATGCTGTAGGCTCTTTCGGCCTTTGACAAACTCCTGGACGCATAGGCGACCGGTTGTAATGTTCCCGATTCGTTAGCCTGTTGTAACACACACCCGGCCCCGTATGACGAAGCATCACAAGCTAGCACTAATCATTTACATGGGTATACAGAACAAGCAGTTTGTTGGAACATAACAAATTTCTAGCTTTCTCAAAAGCAGCCTCTTGTGATTTCCCCCATACCCAGTCGCCTCCCTTGCGCAGTAGCACATATAGGGGTTCTAGCAAGGTGCTCAACCCAGGTAGAAAATTACCGAAATAGTTGAGGAGTCCCAGGAACGACCGCAGCTTTGTCATGTTCTGTGGTCTCGGCGTGTTCTTGATGGCCTCCGTCTTGGCGTCGGTGGGTCTGATGCCGTTTGCCGCGATTCTTCTTCCTAACAACTCAACCTTTGGCGCCAGGAAAACATACTTCGAGTATTTCTACCTGAGTCCAACGCAATCTAGCCGACTTAGAACCTCTTCCAGGTTCTGCAAGTGTTCGATGGTGTCCCGACCTGTGACCAGTATGGCGTCCTGGAAGACCACAGTGCGCGGAACCGACTTTAGCAGGCTCTCCATGTTCCATTGGAAAATGACCGTGGCCGAACGAATCCCAAACGGGCATCTGTTGTCGATGAACAGACCTTTGTGTGTGTTAATGCAGGTGAGGCCTTTCAAAAACTCCTCCAGCTCCTGCGTCATGTAGGCCGAGGCCAGGTCCAGCTTGGTGAATGTCTTCCCTCCAGCCAGGGTCGCAAATAGATTGTCTGCCGTGGGTAGCGGGTAATGGTCCTGTAGTGAAAAATGGTTAATCGTTACTTTATAGTCCCCACAAATTCTGACTGTGCCATCACCTTTGAGAACCGAAACAATCGGACTGGCCCACTCTTTGAATTCCACCGGCGCGATGATGCCTTGTCGTTGCAGCATGTCCAGCTCAATTTCCACTTTCTCTCACATCATATATGGCACCGCCCATGCCTTGTGGTGGATGGGCCGTGTACCGAGAACCAAGTGGATCTGCACTTTCACCCCTGAGAAACTTCCAATGCCTGGCTCAAACAACGACGGGAACGTGCTCAGAACCTGAGCACATGAGGCGTCGTCAATGGACAAGAGCGCTCGGATGTCGCCCCAGTTCTGGCGGATTTTTCCTAGCCAGCTTCTGACGAGAAGTGTGGGGCCATCTCCTGGCACAATCCATAGTGAGAGTTCGTGCACTGCTCCATCATAGGACACTTTTACTTCTGCGCTGCTAATAACAAGGATCAGCTCTTTGGTGTAAGTTCTTAGCTTGGTGTGAATGGGGCTAAGCTTGGGCCTGTGTGCTTTGTTGCACCACAGCCTGTCGAAGGCCTTTTTACTCATGATAGACTGACTCGCACCCATGTCCAGTTCCATGGATACTGGAATTCCGTTCAATTCAACTTTTAACATGATTGGTGGACATTTCGTGGTGAAGGTGTGTGTACCCCGAACACTTCTGCCTCCTCAGTTCAAGTCTGATCCACCATGGATCGATCTTCCTCTGCAACGTGGTGGTTTGCAGAGTTTGCAGCTCGTCTGCACATTCACTGGAGGTGTTCCATTGTTCCACAGCCTTTGCACGCGTAATGTTTGAAGTGGCATTGATGGGCTCAATGATCACCTTCACAGTGCCAACAAGGTGTTAACTGCCTCGTGTTAATGATTGATGGTGGACTCTGGGTCATCTGAGGTCATGCAGCTGCCGGCATGTACGTTCTGCCATATGCATTCCTGCCTGAAAGTGACGTTACTTTGTGTACAGTACTAGCCGAAACCTCTTTATGCTGCGAAATTTGTTTGGTGTTATCGCTGGTGGACATAAATGCCTGGGCTATCATTATGGCTTTGCTCATATTCGGTGTTTTAAGTCAGTAGTTTGCGAAGGATAACCTCGTGGCCAATGCCAAGCAGAAAAAAGTCTCTTAGCATTTGCTCAAGGAATCCATCAAATTCGCAATGTCCTGCAAGGTGCCTTAGTTCGGCGACATAGCTCGCCACTGCCTGGCCTTCAGACCGTTGACATGTGTAAAATCGATACCTTGCCATCAAAACGCTTTCATTCGGATTTAGGTGCTCTCAGACCAGCGACACAGTTCTTCATAGGATTTGGTTGTTGGTTTCACCGGAGCAAGAAGATTCTTCATGAGGCCATAGGTGTTTTCCCACAGACGGTAAGGAGGATCGCCCTTCGTTTGGCAGCGTTCTCGTCCCCTTCCAGCTCGTTGGCCACGAAGTATTGGTCAAGTCACTCCAAAAAGGCCTCCCAATTGTCCCCTTCTGAGAATTTCTCCAGGATACCAACAGTTCTTTGCATTTTCGTGTGGTTGTTCGTTATCTCGTCTCCAATTGTTGCACTCATAATAAAGTGATACAACTGAGTACTGTATGCAATGAGTAAGTGTGACCTTAGCTCCTTTAATTAAACTCCAGAATGTTGGTACAGCATGGGAGGCCTGCTTATATACAATGCCCCCAAGGTATGCTGGGATCCCTTGGGACTCCAACAGGTAGCCCCTCTGGTGGTGGTATGATACAGGTTGCCAAGGGTTACATACATAACAATTAGTGCCTGCTGCACCCTGGGACCGCCTGATTCTTTCAGGCATTTCCTGGGGCGGGTGTTAAATGAGGCGTGAAGGCTGAAAGTTCCACCCGGGACACTAGCGCAGCCTTGCATGACGACTGACATCATAATCACGCTGAAAACGGAGGGCGGGGGCAGTAAGTTTTTGCGCTAATGCAAACCAAAAGCTGAATCTTATGGCCGGGCGCTAAATCCTGGACACCTAGCATCACGCCCAGAAACAACATTTAACACCCCACTGGGGCACTCACCAAGGTGCAAATTAGCCAAAAATCCAGGCCAAGGAGTCTGGAAAATGTCCTTAGCAGCGGTTTACCAGTGATTTTGACAGCTGGGAAACACTTAAGATGCATCTTTTTGCCATAGTGTCTACAAAAATCTGGATTTGCTTCACAATGCTTATAACAGGGTCATTATTATAATGCAGGAGAGGAAGGAGCAGCACACGATGGAGCAAAGTGGAATTGGGAAGCATTTATGGAGGATCCCCCATCAGATATTATCTTCCCCTAGAATATAAAGGCAGCACAGGTCATATGAGGACCTTACTGAGGAGGTATGTATAAGAAAATGGTGCTTTGCCAAAGAAGCAATAGGACAGCTCTGTCACCTACTGCATGATGACCTGTAGCCATGCTCATCTGCCCTTAGTGCTCTCTCTGTGGCTATCAAGGTGACCAATGCACTCTATTCTCATGGCACAGGCTCATTTCAGACAGCCATGTGTCCTCTAATATCAGCCAGGCTGAAGTACAAACATTCATTTTATGGGAGAGCTGGGGAATTCATCATCCCAGCAAGGCATCAGCAAGATAAGACTTTCCAGTTTTACAGGATTTCTGGCTTTCTTAATGTTCAGGGGGTTATCAATGGCACCCACATTGTTTGGTGAGCACCCACAGTATATACCCTCAACTACCTCATCAGAAAGTGCTTCGATTCCCTCAGTGTACAGATTGTGCATGACAGCATGCAGCAGGTCCTACATGTCAACAACAGATATGCTGAACAAAAGCAAAATATTGTGGATGCTGGAAATCTGAAATAAAAACAGAAAAAACTGGAAATACTCAGCATCTGTGTAGAGAGAAACAAAGTTAATGTTTCAGGTTGATGACCTTTCATCAGAACTTGAAAAAAATAGAAATGTAACAGGTTGTAAGCAAATACAGAGGTGGGAAAAGAAGGGAGGGGAGGAAAGAACAAAAGGGAAGATCTGTGAATGGGCAGAAGGCAGGAGAGAATAATTGACAAAAGAGATGATGCAATGCAAAAGGGAATGGTAATGGGACAAGTAAAGAAACAAAAGATGGGTCTAGAAGAGGTGTAAATGGCAGCAGCAGGTTGGGGCTATAAATAGAGCTGGAGCGCCGGGCCCTGGAACATCATGGGCCGCCCCGACCTGTGTGAGAACACCACCCAAGGTCGGGGCTTTAAATAGAGCTGGAGCGCCGGGCCCTGGAACATCGTGGGTGAAAGTGGGGCAAATGAGGGTATGGGACCCAGAAGAGCCAAGGGCCCAGAGGCAGCACGGGCCAGCCCACACCGCGATATGTGTGCGCACTAGGTCCGTGCAGCAGGGTAGGTCTCCAGTTGTCCTGGTTAACCCTCACCACTGGATAAAGGCCTAGCTCTGTCGAGCCCATGTGGTGGCTGATGTGCAACAGTCACCACACATTAAAAAAGATGCATAGGCATCTTCAACCCCCTCAATTGGAGTTCAGGACTGGAACATCGGGTCCTTCATTGAAACATCTGTGAACTCTTGTGGAAGCAAGTCATCCTCGTTCGAGGGATCGCCTATGATGATGAATCATTATAAACAGTTGCTGTCCGAAAAGAAAGGGAGTGGTGATCTGAACGTGTTGAACTCAATGTTGAGTCCAGAAGGCTGTAAAGTGCCTAATCAAAAGATGAGGTGCTGTTCCTCAAGTTTCCATTGAGCCTCATTAGAACAGTGTATGAGGCCGAGGACAGAGAATCAAAATGGGAGTGGGGTGGAGAATTAAAATGACAGGCAACCAGAAGCTCAAGCTCACACTTGCGGAGTTAATGGAGGTGTTATGCAAAGCAATTACCCAATCTGCATTTGGTCTCCCCAATGTAGAGAAGATCGCATCAGGAGCAGAAAATACAGTATACTAAATTGAAAGAAGTACAAGTAAATCTGTATGCTGGAAGTTATCACAAAGCATTTATTCCTTTGAAATTCAGCCATCCCTGACCTCTTCAGGGAACAAAATCACATCAACAGATGGCTTCTGGGTGACAAAACCTACCCCTGCTCCCATAGATAATGACAGCCTACTATTGATGCTTCTATCTTATCTCCATCTCCTCCACTTCCATATAAAAGGACTCAATCCACTACCAATCCTTCAATATCACAACACATCAACACTCCTTGCTCCTACAATTTTTTTTATTCATTCATGGGATGTGGGCATCGCTGGCAAGGCCAGCATTTACTGCCCATCCCTTGAGAAGTTAGTGGTGAGCCATCTTCTTGAACCACTGCAGTTCATGTAGTGAAGGTACTCCCACACTGTTAAGAAGGGAGTTACAAGATTTTGACCCAATAATGATGAAGGACCGGTGATATATTTCCAAGTCAGGTGTGTGTGACTTGGAAGGGAACTTGGAGGTGGTGATGTTACCATGAACCTGCTGCCCTTGTCCTTCTGGGTGGTAGAGGTCGCAGGTTTGGGAGGTGCTGTCGAAGAGGCCTTGATGAGTTGCTACAGTGCATCTTGTAGATGGCACACACTGCAGCCACGGTGCGCGATGGTGGAGGGAATGAATGTCTAAGGTGTTGGATGGGGTGCCAATCAAGCGGACTGCTTTATTCTGGAATGTGTCGAGCTTGAGTATTGTTGGAGCTGCACTCATCCAGGCAAGTGGAGAATATTCCATCACACTCCTGATTTGTGCCTTGTAAATAGTAAAAAAACTTTAGGGAGTCAGGAGTTGAGTCACTCGCTGCAGAATACCCAGCCCCTGACCTGCTCTTTAGCCACAGTATTTATGTGGCTGGTCCAGTTAAGTTTCTGGTCAATGGTGACCCCCAGGATGTTGCTGATGGGGGATTTGATGATGGTAATGCCTTTGAATGTCAATGTGGGGTGGTTAGGCTCTCTCTTGTGCAAGGGGTGGTCCCGGGGATCAGGTTCACCTCTGACCTACTTGAGCGGTTCAAATCGCTCCCACTCCCTTGGGTTCTAGACTCTAGATTTATTTGGGGGATGCGATAAAGTACAAAAGACCACTGGCTTGGTGCAAAAGAACTTTGATTTTATTAAGGATAAGAAAATACAATGTCATACTTATAATTACACTAATAAAGAACAGTACATCACACATTCAAAGGGGTTGCAGTGAAAATTACACCTCCCACCTCCCAAATTACTAATACTGGCTAGGTTAGACTCCAGGGCAGACAGGGACTATGCTTACCAATACTTTCTGGTCAGTTAGCGGTAGTTCGCGGTTTCGGGGTTCATTGGATTCTGTAGGTTCTGCTTGCCGCACCCCGAACGTCGGAGAAGACTTTTTACTGCGCAATCTTCAGTTGGGTTGAGTCTGCTGATGCGGTAGGGCGCGTTTTGGATTTGTGGGGTAGAAATAGGTTTCAAAGTCCTTTTAGGTAACTTTTTCACCTGTTGGTAGTCAGGCCTAGATTGTAGAGTGGAAACTTTCGATTCTTCAGTTTCTTCCTTGTGAAGTTTTCTTTCGAGGTTGGTCGATCGCGGCAGTTTTAGTGGTACCACATTGGCTGTGGTCAGTTGCTGCCGCGATGGTGCTGTTCTTTCTTTCTTTTCGATTTCAGGGCGTCGAGGTTGGAGAAGTTAGTTTACAACTGTCGCGTTGGTTTCTCTCCCTTCTTGCTGGCATAGGCGTAGTATGGCACTAGCACTAGCACAAGCAGTGTCTCGTGAGGCAGCAGCATATGCAGCAGCATACTCTTTGCTAAAACAGGGGGCAGTTATACTGTAGGAGCTGTCCTAATCTTCATGCCAAATCAGACCAAAATTATTTGTTTAATTTTGGCAGGCTCGAGATTTCTTTGTAATATTTTTCCGGCTCGTTAAAAGTTAATATGTCTCAGGTGGGTTGATTTTCTAAATCTGTTTCTTGATGGAAATATTAGCTTGGTAATCATAATGTTCTTTGTGCTTGGTTTTTGCATGCAGGCTGGAGTGGGCCTTTTGTTTTTATGCATAGGCTGAAAATGGCTTTCCAGGTTCAGGTGGATGGCTGGCCATCTCTGAGTTAATTGTTGCAATGTTAATGTCTCTTGTGGAGAAGGGTTTTCGAGTATCCATTTTCCAGACAATTTATTTTAGTCTCATGCCCCTGGCAGTTTCAATAATTAAACTGGCTCCTTTGAGGGATAGTTCCTTAACCCTGCCCACACAGGTTCAATCTGCTTTGTAAAATCCCAAATTCGATTAAAGTTCATAGTTTCTTCCATGAGCATTTTAGGACTTCAAACTTTCTGGTAGATAGTTCCAAATTAAATTTCCTTTCCAATGAGTCCAAACACTGGGGGGGGGGGGGGGGGTTCCCACAAATTTTTCCCTTCTCTTACACTTGTTGGAGATGGTCACTCCCAGGCACTTGTGTGGTGCAAATGTTACTTGCATGACCATGGCAATAATTATCGCCTAAATGAATAAGTTTGCACCAAATAAGTGCACCCTTTCCTTTATGCCTCTAGCCTCCATGAATAATGAAGTGTGATGGACATTCTATTTTATTGCAATAGAGTCCAAAGTAAACAAGAGCCAACCTACTCTTTCCTAGCACTGTTCTTTCACTGGGAGGCTAAATGTGGCTTCCTTTCACCTATTCTAGTGCTTCGCCTACATGCAACCTGAGGGCCAGAGTCGAAAGAGATGGTCGGCTCGTCTAAAACAGCATCATGGGAATAAGGTGGCCTTGCTCTCATGGCAGCTTACACCTGGGAGGGATATGCTTCTGGCCTCATCTCTGGAGCGTGCTCCTGGGCACCTAATGTCTTCTCCCACATTCCAGCGGTGTGGTGCTATGAGGGAGGAGGCCAGAGCTCTGGCATGTGCTGCTACCTTGAAAAATAGCAGTATTAGGCAGGTGGACTCCAGTCCATACTTCCACTGGGCCCTGTATCTGTGTCCCTATTGATTAGTGGGATGACTAGTTGAATGGCAGTTATCAGATTCTGATAGCCCGCTAAGCAGGGTGCTGTCTATATTCTCACCTATTGCCATCAGAGCTGCTGTCTGTGCTTCAGTGAAAGTAGAAGTACTGCTTCTTAAGTAAGGGTTTGCTGCAGATTCCAATGAAGCTTTAACACATATTTGCAATGACCCTGCAATGAAGAAAAGTCTTCCTTGATATTGCCACAAAGGACAGCTGAAGACTCAAGAGATCCCAAAACTGCAAACAGCCTTGCTTTATGCAGGTGCACTTTACCTTCAATGTAATTTGCGTGGAAATTATGGGAATTCTGATGTATTGGAAAATGGGTAGATGCAGTAAGTGTACATTCTTCAATTCCAGCAGAAATCTTTTTCAAATCCAAACCACAGCAAAATGTTATGTACTGCCAGGCTTGTCCCAAAATCTGCTTTTACATGCTGCTATCTGGACCAATTATTCCTCCAGTGTGCAGAAAAGCTTAAGGAAATTCAGGATTATACTGATCTAGAAAGCAATCTTGGATGCATTCTAAATAGTATTCTGAAGTTTGACCACTTACATTACCTTTATTGCAGAACCTCTTCGGATATTAAAAGTCACCCATTATTATTCTCCTGTTGTTCATATATATTTCTACGAGCTATCTACAAATCTCCCTCGATCCCATTTCCAATATTTGAGCATCCTCCTGGGCACAAAGCTGAAATGAGAGCCATCCCAAAACACACATTACAAACATAATTTAGAAATTTATCAAATTCAAATGAAAAGAACAAAGTCAACTAATCATCCTTGTGCATTCCCTTAGGATTTTATGAACCTCGGTGGGTCCATGGTGGGTGACGTCGATGGTGGGACCCGACCCCACTGCTGGCTCCATCCCACTCTGTGAAATGAATTTCCCTTGATAAGGCTTGTTAAGCCCACACAGCTCATTTCCCAGCCAATTAGAGGGAGCGAGTCTGGTGACGTATATTTGGATTTCCAGAAGGCATTCGATAAGATGCCACGATAAGCTGCCACCCAGATTGGAGGCGTAAGTTGTTCATTTGCCACCCGCCGACCTTCGAGGGACCTCTCCGATGAAAACCCCGCTCAAAGTACCGATAGGTACCTCGGCGGCCATTGGCGGTCCTTTGGGCAGCACTTGGGCAGGCGGAGGCCTTCATCAAATTCGGGTCCTAAGAGTAAGAGGATAACTAGAGATAAAGTGGAGCCTATTAGAGACCACAAAGGAAATCTGTGTGTGAAAGCAGAAGATGTGAGTATGATTCTTAATGAATACTTTGCATCTGTTTTCACAAAAGAGAAGGGCGATGCAGACTTTGCAATGAGGGAGGAGGAGTGTGAAATAATAGATGAGATAAACATAGTGAGAGAGGAAGTATTAAGGGGCTTAGCAGCTTTGAAAGTGAATAAATCCCCAGGCCTGGATGAAATGTATCCCAGGCTGTTAAGAGAAGCAAGAGAGGAAATAGCAGAGGCTCTGAACATAATTTTCTAGTCCTCTCTGGCTACAGGTGTGGTGCCAGAGGACTGGAGGACTGCTAATGTAGTACCCTTGTTTAAAAAGGGAGAAAGGAATAGACCGAGTAATTACAGGCCAGCTGGCCTAACCTCAGTGGTGGGAAAATTATTGGAAAAAATCCTGAGGGACAGGATAAATCTTCATTTGGAAAGACATGGATTAATCAAAGACTGTCAGCATGGATTTGTTAAGGGAAGGTCGTGTCTGACTAGCTTAATTGAATTTTTCGAGGAGGTAACCAGGAGGGTCGATGATGGAAGTGCATATGGATTTTAGCAAAGCTTTTGATAAGGTCCCACATGGCAGACTGGTCACGAAAGTAAAAGCCCATGGAATCAAGAGCAAAGTTGCAAGTTGGATCCAAAATTGGCTCAGAGGCAGGAAACAAAGGGTAATGGTTGATGGGTGTTTTTGTGACTGGAAGGCGGTCCAGTGGGGTTCCACAGGGCTCAGTGCTGGGTCCCTTGCTTTTTGTGGTATATATCAATGACCTGGACTTGAATGTTGCAGGTATGATTAAGAAGTTTGCAGATGACACTAAAATAGGCTGTGTGGTTGATAATGAAGAAGAAAGCTGTGGACTACAGGAAGATATCAATGTACTGGTCAGGTCAGCAGAACAGTGGCAAATGGAACGCAATCCGCATAATTGTGAGGTAATGCATTTGGGGAGGTCTAACAAGGCAAGGGAATACACATTAAATGGTATGACACTGAAAAGTATAGAGGAACAAAGGTAGCAGGCCAGGTGGATAAGGTGGTTAAGAAGGCATATGGAATACTTGCTTTTATTAGTCAAGGCATGGAATACAAGAGCAAAGTGGTTCTATGTATAGAACATTGGTTAGGCCGCAGCTGGAGTACTGTGTGCAGTTCTGGTCACCACATTACAGGAAAGATGTGATTGCACTGGAAAAGGTGCAGAGGAGATTTACAAGAATGTTGCCTGGACTGGAGAATTTTGGCTATGAGGAAAGGTTGGAGATGCTGGGTCTGTTTTCTTTGGAACAGAGGAGGCTGAGGGGAAACCTGATTGAGGTGTATAAAATTATGAAGGGCCTGGATAGAGTGGATAGGAAGGACCTGTTTCCCTTGGCAGAGGGGTTAACAAGCAGGAGGCATAGATTTAAAGTAATTGGGGGGAGGTTAGAGGGGATATGAGGGGAAATTTCTTCAACCAGAGGGTGGTGGGAGTCTGGAACTCACTGCCTGAAAGGGTGCTAGAGGCAGAAAACCTCACCATATTTAAAAAATACTTGGATGTGCATTTAAAGTGCCGTAACCTACAGAGCTACGGACCAAGAGTTGGAAAGTGGGATTAGGCTGGATATTCTTGGTCGGTCGGCGCGGACATGATAGGCCGAAATAGCTTCCTTCCGTGCTGTAAATTTCTATGATTCTATGACATGGGTGCAATGCTGAAGGAAGTTCAATGCCCTCACCAGAGTTGTCAAGGTAAGAATTTACACACTGCATACCAACTATTCTATCTTGACAGGCACATTCTCCAAACACTTCACGAGACTACAACTAACTTACTGCCTTCTTTCTTGCAGGAGAAGGTCGCGCACAACTTGAAACAGGAGGCTGCAACACCTCCCGCCCCTCCTCTACTCTCGAAGAAAGAATGCTGACCACCACAGGCAGGTTTCTTCACACCTTATTTTCTATTTTCCTTCTGACCCTACACACTTAACATGACAAATTTCAGCTGCTTTCACCAGCCACTTCTTCCTCTGTTTAAACTCCCAGTGACGTTATGGCAGTGGAGCAGGACCAGCTCCTACGAAATTGTCAGTCACAGTCATTTAATTATTTAACCCCTTAAACATAGTTTCAGCCAACTGCATCTCATGATTGAACTACTGCTGAGACTAAACTCCATACTCTTCGGAATTTTTACACTCCATTAGTCTTTCACTGCTCAAGTTAATCTCTCGCTACTAAACTGAAATTTATACGAGCTTAATTTATACAACTGTCCAACTGTCAGAGGAAAAAAAGGGAATCAGAGAATGGTTCCTGATACCACTTATACAAACAATTAATATATTGCTGGTTCAAATTAGCCCACAGATATGGCCCCGAATAAATAGGTATTAAACAGCTCAAATGAAGTAAATTTAAATTTAACTACAATAAATAAGTAAAAATGTCAATAATTTTGTCCCAATGATTTGCACTGATGTTAAATGTCACCCTCTGGCCCTTCACATCCAATGGTCTCTTGCTGCTCAAGATGATTTTAAATGAAATTGGAGAATATCAGCAGTTAGAATCAATAATAGTTACCTCCAATCTAATGTTTTCAGGTTTGTGAATTATCTGAATGTTGAATATTTGTCTAAATTGTACACTGAAATCTGATTGTAGTTGCGAGGTAACAGTGGATGAAACAAGTTTGTCATTGTAGAAAATACTAATGAAGAATTTATGACCATGCACTTCTGCCCTTCTGTACAATTCACCCCTAAAATTAGACACAAGAACAATAGAAGTTAGTAGAATAATACTTATTTGCACAGTAATTGAAGGAAAGTTTCTGTTTCTGGTAAATATTTATCTTAAAATTAGCTACACAGTATGTTCAACACCAAATTTAATGTCACATATATGAGGAAAGTTTTTCAATTCTGCATTAAATTGAATATTAGCATTTAGCATGTTACTATCAACAAAAGAGTATCTAAATATCTGCTATTAATAATAATTAAACCTGATTGAATCTTTGGACCTGAAATCCCAATGGAGAGAGGAAGTGATTGAGGGTGTAAGATAGAAACAGTAGAATTACACTACCAAATGAAAGTCAGGAAAGTGTGGTTATGAATAGTACATTGATAGCTTTCTCTTGGAGAAATTTGTGTCCCTGCCTATAATTAACTTTTTAAGAAAACTGAATTTGATAGTCTGGCCACTACCCAAGACATCGAGACCATGAAGTGAGCAAAGATCTCCAGACATTCCTCTGATAAGATCACCTGAAAGCCTGAGAATGGCTAGTATCGGATGCCATGTGTGGCATGATACTGAGATACCGAGATGAATTTGCACTGAATAACGGGTTTCAGACATTCTCAGTTACTTGACAACAGCAAGACATGAAATGGTTAATGTGGCCCAGAAGAGTGAGACAACTTTTAAAGCATTGAGACATACTCTATCGAGAAACTATCTAATTAATGAAACAATCAGGACGGAGTTAAACACACTGGTACCTGTTAGAGGGATTGAAATTGAAGTTGAAATGGAGAGTTACATGGAATTTGGATTTGGACAATTGAAGGCTAGAGAGAAATACATTTAGCAAGAATTATCACAAGATGGATACTAGTAAGAGAGTGGTCTGGAGAACCTTTTAAGTCCATGACTTGTTGATTAGATGTTAAACTTGAAATGATTGTAAGACTGAATTTAACTATGATTGTAATCATTCTGTTTTGTAGGTAACAGAGCATGGGAAAAGCCAGTACAAATCCAGTATGAGATGGTTTTGGGGGTGCCTCCTGTGGTCACTACTACCACAACACCATTCTTTACAGGTCTAACAGGACCTATCCCATTAATAGCCCCAGTTTCTGCTTCACACCACATAATAGATATTAAAATTGACAGCATAGGGGACAACTCACATTGATGGGATATTGGGCTTAATGTATCAGCACACCCTTAGGTTCGTATTATTTCACACGCTCTGGTAGTTCTCCAACTTGTAATGATAGTATTTTTGATATATGTACCCCGTGTAGTAATTCATAAGCCAATTGTATACTCATGCCTATGACTAACCAGCACTAACAAATTTATAGAGCACACCAAAAGAGAAGATCAAAAGAAATGTAGAGGAGACCCGGGTAAGATCAGAAAAGATAGAAGAAACAGAGGATACCCCAGGTGGGGCCGAATTGAAACACTGGAACAGTAAATTGAATTTGAGTAAGAGGTCGGCGGTTGCTCCTCCCCTTCATAGGAATGGACTATAAGAAAGGGGGAAGTCTTTATTTCTGAGTCTCCCTACTAACTAATGCCTAAGTTGAGAAAGCAATAAGTAAATTAGGGAGCCATGAGTGATGGGAAATAGTTTATAATGCCAGCCAGCATCCCTGGGCATGAATGATAGCTATTCAAGTTTGGCCGCCACATCACCCAAACACATTGCACCACTCTCACACACACACGTTCCTTTCTCTTGCAGGCCAAGGTGGCTCACAACGGGAGGGAGCAGGAGTGCACAGGCGGGGTACAAGCAAACATCCAACCACTTTGTGCACTAGATAATTGAGTGCTTTAAATCATTGGGCGCTAGGTCATGGGTGCTGTGTCCACCAGCAACGTTGAACAACGGTATGTTCATCCTTACTCCTCCTTATCACATCCCACTTTTCCTCACCACACAAGCGTTTCACACTTTCCAGCTAATCATGCTGTCTGCATGCATTTCTCTCTTCCGGCCCCCCTCCCCGCATCTTAACCCAACTCTTGTGCCATTATACTTCCAGATAATCAGCAAGCACCTGAGAAGCCTTTCCCTGAAGGTACTGTAAAGAGCGAGGCAGGAGAAGAGGAGGAAGAATAACACACCATGTCACTGCATGCATCTCTCACCCGCAAACACCAGCTCAGATACTGGTACTAAGCATTATTTAGAGGCTAGTATAGTAGCAGGATCTGCACAGGGTGAGGCACTGGGAACGAGCGGGCTGCAGCAAAGCTGGGGGGAAAGGGTAGCTCGGGGGCCTGCTCCCCAGAGGGTGAATTCGCAAACAAGTTCTGCTGCACAGGACTCAGATGAGGACCTCGATAGGGAGGCCTTTAGAAGAAAGGTGATGGACATGCACACGGAGATGATAGGCGCAATGGCAAGGGAGCCTAAGAGCTTCTCTGCAATGGTAAGGAGCATGGAGGAGTCTGTCTCCAGCATTGCACAAGGCTCTGCGCACACCATGGAGCCCATCATTTCCAGTCTGCAAAGGATGGTAGACTCCCAGAAAGACCGTGATGACCCAGACCTGATGCCATGTTTTATGGGCAATCTGGCAGCTTCCATTGCAGCACAGGCGGAAGCGACACAACGTCTTAGTGCTGTAATGCAGTCTATGCTTGTTGGAATCCAATCTCAGACTACACTCATGCAGTCTCAGTTTGATGCCATGCAAGCTCTGACTGCTGCCATCATGAATGGGTCTACCACCGTCGACCAGGGCTTTCACGGCGTTGCAGCAGGCCAGCAATCTGTGCACCAACAAATTGCTAGGGAATCTGAGGTGCTGCATTGGGGTAGTGGCAGTGGAGCAAGAACCTGCTGTCCTCTCTCAGGATGACAGCATTCCTGCTCCCACCACTGCCACTCTGCCATTGCCCTTGTCGCTGTCTGTCATCCAGCCAGCCCAGATTACTGCCAGCCATGCTAAGGTGGTGCAATCTACAGCCAAGCCTTGCAGGCCCAGAACTGGCCATGGGCATCCTGTAAGGTCATCTGAAGTCTCTCACATGGATACTCAGCAGCCTTCCATCAGTCCTGCTGCAGCCACTGGGCCAACACTTCATAGGAGCACTAGAGTAGGCAAGGGCACAGTAACAACAGGCACTAAGTGATTGCACGAGGGTGAATAGTTAATATTTTTGGTATAAATATGTGTTCAGTCATTTTTGATAAAATTTATTAATTTAGCTTGGATTCTTTTGTGGTGTGTCTCCTTTCAGCTTTGTGCTGTGATATGGCCTGCGAAAGAGATGGAATGATAGGGATATGGTGAGCAATGGGGATCTGGGTTTAATTCATTTGAACCACAGTATGATGAGGCAGTCACGGAGGGCCCTTCCAGAAGGCAAATTGAGTGGCTGCTTCCTCCCTCGCTCCTGTTCCTCCTCCTCGTCCTTGTTCTCCTCATCCTCCTTGTCCTTCTCCTCCTCTCCCTCTTACTCCTCCTGAGGTGGCCCTGCAATCCCTGATGCCAAGGGCTGGGCCCTCATGATGGCCAAGTTGTGCAGTATGTAGCAGACCACCATGAAAGGGATCACCCACTCAGTCAAGTACTCAGGGTGCTCCTCCTGAGCGGTCAAGGCAGCTCGATGATGCTCCTGGTGGGAACATGGCTCTCATCATATGAGTGCTGGGCAGGAGTGATGGGGTTGTGGAGAGGAGTCATGAGCCAGCTGGAGAGGAGTCATGAGCCAGCTGGAGAGCGGATAGCCATTGGGCTGGATTTTTGGCTTTTAGCATGTTGAGGCGCAAATCGCGGTCGTACGCAAAAGTTTGTACCCGGAAATAGTTTGCACTCTCGTCATGTATTTTCAGCTAAAAAGTCATCTGGAGGAACGTTGGCGTTAAGTCAGGTGCTGCACAACTGACTTTGTGCACCGAAGCCAAAACTTTAGGCGCCGAAGGAGGTGGCCATTTTGCGCATGCGCAAATGTTTTTTCCTCTCTTGCTTTCTTTTCCGGTCGCAAACGCAAATGCAGGGCACACCAACTTCCTGCGCACATGCGCATTTAAATCGGCCCACTTCAGCCACTTCTGCTGAGATGGAGGAGCAGGATGGAAGGCAACGTTCCGGGTGCTTCAGCCAGGAGGCTAGTGAGGCCTTAGTGAGCGCAGAGGAGAGGATGTGGGCCTCACTCCATCTTACAGGTGGTGCCAGACCATTCCCTCCTGTGTCCAAGAGAATATGGCGAGGCATCGCACAGGAGGCATCTGCTGCAGACACTGTGTCCAGGACTGACACACAGTGCTGAAAAAAGTTCAACGAGCTCACGATTGTTGTCAGGATGAGTACCATTTGCATCTATGCATGCCTCCAATACTTCTAACATTAATCACACATAGTATGTGACGTGCTTCATGTATCTGGTCCCTCTCAAAACTCAGTAGGGTGCCTTTCACAATGCATAACAAAGATGAAGGCTTACATCAGCAACCGTTGGCTTTTAATGATCCATGCATCATTTGTATCATTAACATCATCCCTCGCCATGTACTCCAACTACTCCTATTGCTTTCTGAAAGATCACTTACATCCCCCATGATAGATGCCTCTAACTAGCGAATACGTACTAATGAAGCAAATGCAAGATCGAAACAGATTGAACGAAGAACTCTACAACGTTCACACAGAATCACCTATGTGGTAGGCATGTGTGGCACAACAGCAGAGAGACCCTTTTTGAACCCTTCATATTTTCCTCTTTGCAGTCAAAATACTCCCACAACAGGAGGAAGCAGCTGCGGACAGGCAGGGGTCAGCCTCAAATAATCCCTCTGACCGATGTTGAGGAGAGGGTCTCTGCCCTCATCAGAGTCCCAGGTCGGACAGTTGCCGCGGACAATGCTGAGCCCCCTTCGGGTAGTGAGGGTATGTAACTGGATCGCGCGACTGAATACATTGCATTGCGAGATATTATGGAGTTGCTTCGGCACTCAAATTAACCTGTGCTATGCCACCTTCCTAAAGTCACCCTGCCCCCTCCACTGTTGCTGACTACTTGTCTGCTGTTTTCTGCTTCCAGATAACCAACCAGAGGAGCAGCATTCCTCGAGGGAGGCTTCTACTTCAGGCTATGCGGCCAACGACAAGGCACTGGAGGACACTGCTCCGGCGGAGCATCTGAGTCCACCAGTTGCACCCTCAGGATTAAGTACTTCAGGGGGCGACACTGACTTCCCGGGCTTTAAGGATTCTGAGGCTGCTGGCCCTAGCGGCGTACAGCAACACAATGCCAGGATGGAATCCCGCAGGCCATCTCTCTGGAGGGTGAGTCGGCAAAGTCGGTCTGCTCACAGACAGGCACCCATTGAAGTGGACCTGGTGGAAATGTCCAGGGAAAGTGCAGTGATGAACTGTGACCTTATTGATGCATTGGGATGGATCCCAGTGAGCATTGACAAGCTCACTGAGACTGTTGCAGAGGCAGCTTCGCAGATTGTCGTTGCGAGTCATGACTCCAGCGAGGCCATCATTGCCCTCACACAGAGGCTGGTGGCCTTGAGCAGCGACAGTAGAGTTCTAGAATGTGTGGCATGTGCCATTGATCACGCCACAGAAACTGCCGCATCACAGGCACAAGCTTTGCTTGAGCTGGGGAAGGTGATTTAGTCCATGTCTGCTTCCATACTCTCTGCATTCCCCACTGTCCCACGGGGAAGTGACGGTGCCAAAGCAGGCCAACAAGTTGTTCCTCGGCATTGTGTTGTGGTTGCTAAGGCCCAGCCCGTCGGAGAATGAGTGGATCCAGGGAAATGGGAGGTGGTGTCATTCCTTGGGATGACAGCATTCTGGATCCCACCACTCATTCGCCAACCATGCACCATAGACAGTTGACACCCCATCCACCTATGACTGGTAATGCCGAGGAAGAGGCGCCCATGTCGAAAGCCTGGCCTTCCAGGCCAGGAGCTGGTCCAGTGCGTTTTCAGACTCTGTCTCCATTGTCTGGCCCCCCAACACAGCAACCCTCTAGCAGCCTTGCTGTATGCCCTGAGGCCTCATTGAAGGGAGCAGCAGGGACAGGAAGGGATTGAAGGGAAGGGAGGGAAAGTCTGTCCAAGACCCACTAATGGCTATCAACAAGTCACTGTGCCTTTAAATTTTGTGCACTGCAAGATACAGGTTTTTTTCCTTTAAATTTTGTGCACTGCAAGAAACAGTCTTTTTTCCTTTACATGTCGTGCATTGCAGAATGCAATTTTTTTTTAACTTTAAATATTGTTGATTGCAGGGATCAGTTATGTGTCCATAAGTGTTAAAGCATTGTATTATGTAGGGTTTTGTGTGTGTGTGTGTGTGTGGGGGGGGGGATATTGAGAGTGTTCAAGATTGGTAAAAATTGTCCTTTGATCTTTGACATTGTGCAAATGACACACAAGACACCAATCAGTTACAGAATAGTCAGCATGGTGGCACAGAGTGGCGAGGCAATGCTCAAACCTCCCATTCCCCGTTCAAGCAAACCGGTCAATGATGAGCTGCCGACATAAGGCTCTTGCAGCAGACACATCTCCACGCTGCCTCCCCTGTGGTTGTGGTGCTTGTGGTATGGGTTCCTCGGCAGGCTCCTCTTCCTCGTCCTCCTCCTCCTTAGGTGGTTCTGCAATCCTCATTAGCAATGCCTGTCCCCTCATGATGGCTAAGTTGTGTAGCATGCAGCACATGACAATGAACTCGGAGACCTGCTGAGGTGAGTATTGAAGGCTGCCTCCAGAGTGACATACCAATTGTCTGTTAATGATGTTGCAAGTGGCTGCATGGCTGTCATTATAGCGCTGCTCGAATTCTGTGGCAGGGTTCTGGAGCGGGGTCATGAGCAGGTGGCCAGGCCGTATGCCTTGATCCCGATCAGCCAGCTCTGACCTTGTCTTTGTCGCTGAAACATGCGTGAGACACTAGATGAAAGCATCATGTGTGCTCCCTGGATAGCAGACATTGACTGTAAGGATGCACTGAGTGTGGTCGCAGAACAGCTGAACACTTAGGGAGTGGTATCCCTTTCTTTTTCGGAAGACCTCTGCATTTTGTGTTGGTGCTCGCAGGGCGATGTGTATACACCTGCAAATCGTCCAAACCCTATAACACTCTCATTCTGGCTATCCCTGCTCATTGGGAACTTTGTGAAGTCCATTCTGCGTGCATACAGTGCCCTTGTCACCTGGTGAATGCAGCAATGTGTAGCAATAGAAGGTCAGCGCCACAGTAACCTTCACCTCGCTGGGCAGCAGTCCTATTGGCGCTGGTAGGCTGCATACAGGAGCTAGCATATTTCTGTCAGCACTTCTTTTCTGAAGCGCAGCCTTCGGACGCACTGCGCATCAGAAATGTGGAGGTATGAGCGATGTTCCTGTAAACCCGTGGGGGGTAAGGCCTCCTCCCCAAATGTCTGCGACCTCTACGATTTCATTGTAAACCATGGACAATAAGCCTTCTTCCAGCTTAAAGCCGCCTTCCAATAGCAACCAGCATGATTTGCTGCTGAACTACCATTGCCCCCAATTGAATTCTCTTATTGACCTTGAAAACAAAGGGTTAAGTCACATAAAAGTACCACTTTAAAGTATACACTCACGCAGCATTCTACGCACAATTGTGGCAGTCACTGATAACTGCGATACAAGATTCTTCAACCTCCCTTTAAATATGGTTCCAATTGCGCCTGCTGTACTCTGGCACCACCTGTTTTTTTTGGTCGGGTCCTGGGGCAGCCGCAAAATCAGGCATTAGGCCCGAAAGTTCCACCCAGGGCGCTAGCGCAGCCTTGCATGACGATTGACGTCATCCTGATGGTCAAAACGGAGGGTGGGTCGATACGTTTTTGCACTGTCGCAAAACCGGTGCTGAAATTTCCTGCCGGGCGCTAAATCCTAGATGCCCCGTTTGACGCCCAGAAACACCATTTACCGCCCCGCCAAGGCGCAAAATCTGCAGAAAATCCAGCCCCTTGAGTCCGAGGACCGGCCGCGAGCTTGACGAGGTGGCAGGAAGAGTGCTGGCACAGGATGAATGCATCATGGCTCGTGCCAGGATAGCGGACATTGACGGTGAGGATTCGCTGTGCATGGTAGCACACCAACTGCACATTAAGCGAGTGGTAGCCTTTGTGGTTCCGGAATGATACGTCCTTACTATACAGTATAAATGCACACGAGGCCCATGCTTGAGAGAAGGTCAGTCTGTGACCTGTCCTTTATTCCATAGCACTCAGCTGATGGAAGTGGGTGGAGCTTCCCCTTTTATATCTGAAGGTCCAGGTTAGGAGAGTCTCCCACAAGTTCACCACCTAGTGGTCATTGTTCTCACGGTGTACAACTTAGGTCAGATTATACATGGGTTACAATGCTGGTTGAATACATGACATCACCACCCCCCCCCCCCCAAAGTCTTATTGGGATCACAGGTAGAGTCTCTCTGGTGGTTTATGCTCTCTTGTAGAGCGCCTGAGTTGGGGCTCCGGTTGTTGGGCGCTGGCCTGAGTGTCTGCTGTTTGCGTTGCCTTAGGCCTGTCCGGACTGCCCACAGTGACTGGGCTCTCCTCCCTTTGGTTCCGGTGTTCGGTCACCTGTGGTGGAGTGAACTCTATATCGTGTTCTTCCTCTGCTTCTTCTATGGGGTTGCTGAACCTCCTTTTTGTTTGATCCACATGTTTGCGGCAGATTTGTCCATTGGTAAGTTTAACCAGAATCCTATTTCCCTCTTTGGCAACCACAGTGCCTGCAAGCCATTTGGGCCCTGCAGCGTAGTTGAGGACAAAAAACAGGGTCATTTACATCAATACATCGCGCCCTCGCATTCCTGTCATGGTAGACATATTGTGACCTGGCACCTGCTCTCGACAATTTCTATCATGGTGGGGTGTATAAGGGATAACCGGGTTTTGAGCGTCCTTTTCATTAGCAGCTCTGCGGGTGGAACCCCTGTGAGCGAATGTGGTCAGGATCTGTAGGCCAACAGGAGGCGTGATAAGCGGCATTGTAGGGAACCCCCTTGGATTGTGAGCATCCCCTGTTTGATTATCTGCACTGCTCGTTCTGCCTGGCCGTTTGAGGCCGGCTTGAATGGTGCCATTCTGACATGGTTAATTCCATTGCCTTCCTTGAAGTCCTGGAATTCAGTGCTTGTGAAGCACGGGCCATTGTTGCTGACCAAGATGTTCGGTAGACCGTGGGCGGCGAACATTGCCCGTAGACTTTCTAACGTGGCAGAGGATGTGCTTGAATTTAAAATGTCACACTCGATCCATTTGGAGTAGGTGTTGACTACAACCGAAAACATTTTTCCCATGAAAGGACTTGCGTAGTCCACATGGATGCGTGACCAAGGCTTAGCGGGCCATGGCCAGGTGCTAAGGGGGGCTTCCCTGAGCACATTGCCCAGCTGGGCACACGTGTTGCACCTGCGAACACAAAGTTCCAGATCTGCGTCTATCCCTGGCCACCAAACGTGTGACCTGGCAATTGCCTTCATCGTGACAATGCCCGGGTGCTCCTTGTGGAGTTCTCTGATGAACACCTCTCTGCCCATCTGGGGCATGACTACGCGGTTT
The DNA here is from genome assembly GCF_044704955.1 of Pristiophorus japonicus. NCBI lineage: Eukaryota > Metazoa > Chordata > Chondrichthyes > Pristiophoridae > Pristiophorus > Pristiophorus japonicus. Next base: position 293,399,849 of record NC_091979.1, read on the forward strand.
CCCCACAGTAGGAAATCGGCCTGAATCGAGAGTTCATCCCTGCGCCTGTGAAATGGTTTAAATTCCTCAGGGCATGCCCTGTACGTGGCTGCCCAGTCCCCATTCAGGACACATTTCTTGACGAGAGACAATAGCGGGTCTCTATTTGTCCAGACTTTGATCTGACGAGCTGTCACGGGTGAGCCTTCGCTTCCGAAAGCTTCAACAACCATGACCATCTCAGCAGCATGCTCAGTAGCCCCCTCAGTGGTGGCTAGTGGGAGTCTGCTGAGTGCATCGGTGCAGTTTTCGTTGCCCGGTCTATGCCGAATAGTGTAGTCATAGGCAGTTAACGTGAGTGCCCACCTCTGTATGTGGGCCAATGCGTTTGCATTTATGGCCTTGTTGTCGGCCAAAAGGGACGTTAGGGGTTTGTGATCTGTCTCCAGCTCAAATTTCCTGCCAAACAGGTACTGATGCATTTTCTTTACCGCATATACACATGCGAGCGCCTCCTTTTCTACCATCCTGTAGCCCTTTCTGCCTGGGACAGACTTCTGGAGGCATAAGCTGCCGGCTGTAACTGACCCTTGAAAGTGACATGCTGCAACACACACCCGACACCATAGGACGACACATCGCACGTTAAAACAAGTTTCTTACATGGGCCATATAGCGTTAACAGATTGTTGGAACATAACAAATTGCGTGCTCTATTAAAAGCCCTTTCCTGGCTGTCCCCCCAGACCCATTCGCGACCTTTGCGTAGGAGCATGGGTAGCGGCTCTAGCAGCGTGCTCAATTTGGGAAGAAAGTTACCAAAATAGTTCAGGAGGCCCAGGAACGAATGCAGCCCCGTCGTGTTACGGGGTCTGGGTGCTCTCTGGATCACTTCCGTCTTGGACGCAGTAGGGCTGATCCCGTCTGCTGCTACCCTCATTCCCTGGAATTCTACCTCTGGAGCTAGGAAGACGCACTTCACCTTTTTCAGTCGCAGCCCTACCCGGTCCAGTCTGTGTAGCACCTCCTCCAGGTTGTGGAGGTGTTCTTCAGTATCGTAACCCGTGATGAGGATGTCGTCCTGAAAAACCACCGTCCCTGGAATCGACTTGAGGAGGCTTTCCATATTTCGTTGAAAGATCGCGGCGGCCGAGCGAATCCCGAATGGACATCTATTGTACTCAAACAACCCCTTGTGTGTCGTGATGGTGGTCAGCATCTAGAGTTCACTCCTCCACAGGTGAGCGAACACAGGTACCAAAGGGAGGAGAACCCAGTCACTGTGGGCAGTCCAGACAGGCCTGAGGCACCGCAAACAGCAGACACTCAGGCCAGCGCCCAACAACCGGAGCCCCAACTCAGGCGCTCTACAAGAGAGCGTAAACCACCAGAGAGACTCAACTTGTGATCCCAATAAGACTTTGTGGGGGGGAGGCGATGTCATGTATTCAACCAGCATTGTAACCCATGCATAATCTGACCTAAGTTGTACACTGAGAACAATGATCACTAGGTGGTGAACTTGTGGGAGACACTCCTAACCTGGACCTTCAGATATAAAAGGGGAAGCTCCACCCACTTCCATCACTTGAGTGCTATGGAATAAAGGATAGGTCACAGACTGACCTTCTCTCAGCAGGCGGTCCAATTCGCCTTTTATCTTTTCCCGCATCACGTACGGCACCGCTCTGGCCTTGTGGTGTACTGGCCTGGCGTCCAGGTTTATGTGAATCACGACCTTGGCCCCCTTTTCATCAAAATAGTGCTATGGGATCTGTTAATTCCATCGGAGGTGGCAGAATCAGTTTAACGTCTCATCTGAAAGATGGCACTTCTGACAGTATGAACCATCAGAGATTTGATTCTATCAATTTCAGCTAGCATGCAACCACCAAATGCAACGCAAGTCAGGTGTATATCTGCTTCTTTGGGAGAATGCTGCACTAGAATTTTGATACTCCTGTACAGTACTGAGGCAGTGCTGCACTGTCGGAGACTGAGGATAAGCAGGGAGGTTGTAAGAGAGCTGTGTCATCTGTTTCATGAAGGCTGCCATAAATGATGAATCATTCATATGACATGCCAGTGGACATCAAAGTCACTAGGATCCTCAATTTTTAAATGCCAGGCTCTTTTCACATTATCCCTAATGTTATCTGCAAGTGTAGATCAATAACTTCATCACTTTCACCACTGGCAAGCAACATCATGATTTGACAACACAATGCTGACAGGTCTATTGGCTTTTCAAAAATCCAGAATTTAACTAATGGAACCCACATTGCCATTTGGGATCTGTTCACATCACAGTGCCATGTATGAACCATCAGAGATTTGATTCTATCAATTTCAGCTAGCATGCAACCACCAAATGCAGCGTAATTCAGGGTATATCTGCTTCGTTGGGAGAATGCTATTATTTTAAGGTAATCATCTGTGCCACACTTAAAAGGGAGGCAACTTCAGGGAGCAGTGCGAGCTGGTGCAGGAGGGCGGTGGCAGCGAAGAGTGACGTCATCAAGATCCAGGTCGGTGGTTGGAGCATGGGCAGATACAGCAGGAGTGATGAGAGACTGTGGAGGGATGTGATCGGGGCCCAGGAGAGTCGTGAGTTCGAGGCCAGGGACCCAGGGGCAGCACGGGCCAGTCCACACTGCGATATGTGTGTGCACTAGGTCCGTGCAGCAGAGCAGGTCTTCAGTCATCTTGGATAACCCTTGACACTGGACCAGGGCCGTGTGGTGGCTGGTGTGCAACGGCCACCACACATTAAAAAAATCCAAGCACAGGCATCTTCCACCCTTCAGGATGTAGTTCAGGACCTGGAATATTAGGTCCTTCATTGAACCACCTGTGAACTCATCCTTTTTTGGCGTGGAAACAAGTCATCCTCATTTTGAGGGATTGTCTATGATGATGATGACTTAAAAGGAGAAGGAAGGAAGGATGAGTCCCAGGAGACAGCCATGAATCATGACACACTTGTACCAACCATTCAACCATTAACAGAAGAGTTGCAGATGTGACAAGGCTCAGGCCAAACATACCCCCTCAAACTTAAAGCAGTGCTTCAAATGTTTTAACTAATCAGAGAGTGCCTTATATTACAGCTCCCCCAAAGCGCACAATAGGCTGTCCAGTGAAGTGGCAAGATCAATAATGAAGGCTAGCATTAAGCAGACATTTAAGTCCATTCAAAGTACAGGGAAGAGCAGTGCAGCTGTTAACAATGTAATATTTATGCCATAGAGGCTGTTAGCCGAAGGGACACCAAGTTTGATAACTATACACGAGAAGAGTGAGTCAAATAAGGGAATCCATTTATCGTAGGAATAGTCACTCTTCCCATAGAAATATAGAAACATAGAAAATAGGTGCAGGAGTAGGCCATTCAGCCCTTCTAGCCTGCACCACCATTCAATGAGTTCATGGCTGAACATGCAATGTCAGTACCCCCTTCCTGCTTTCTCGCCATACCCCTTGATCCCCCGAGTAGTAAGGACTTCATCTAACTCCCTTTTGAATATATTTAGTGAATTGGCCTCAACTACTTTCTGTGGTAGAGAATTCCACAGGTTCACCACTCTCTGGGTGAAGAAGTTTCTCCTCATCTCGATCCTAAATGGCTTACCCCTTATCCTTAGACTGTGACCCCTGGTTCTGGACTTCCCCAACATTGGGAACATTCTTCCTGCATCTAACCTGTCTAAACCCGTCAGAATTTTAAAAGTTTCTATGAGGTCCCCTCTCATTCTTCTGAACTCCAGTGAATACAAGCCCAGTTGATCAAGTCTTTCTTGACAGGTCAGTCCCGCCATCCCGGGAATCAGTCTGGTGAACCTTCGCTGCACTCCCTCAATAGCAAGAATGTCCTTCCTCAAGTTAGGAGACCAAAACTGTACACAATACTCCAGGTGTGGCCTCACCAAGGCCCTGTACAACTGTAGCAACACCTCCCTGCCCCTGTACTCAAATCCCCTCGCTATGAAGGCCAACATGCCATTTGCTTTCTTAACCGTCTGCTGTACCTGCATGCCAACCTTCAATGACTGATGTACCATGACATCGTTGCACCTCCCCTTTTCCTAATCTGTCACCATTCAGATAATAGTCTGTCTCTCTGTTTTTACCACCAAAGTGGATAACCTTACATTTATCCACATTATACTTCATCTGCCATGCAAAACCCACTCACCTAACCTATCCAAGTCACTCTGCAGCCTCATAGCATCCTCCTCGCAGCTCACACTGCCACCCAACTTAGTGTCATCCGCAAATTTGGAGATACTACATTTAATCCCCTCGTCTAAATCATTAATGTACAGTGTAAACAGCTGGGGCCCCAGCACAGAATCTTGCGGTACCCCACTAGTCACTGCCTGCCATTCTGAAAAGTACCCATTTACTCCTACTCTTTGCTTCCTGTCTGACAACCAGTTCTCAATCCATGTCAGCACACTACCCCCAATCCCATGTGCTTTAACTTTGCACGTTAATCTCTTGTGTGGGACCTTGTCGAAAGCCTTCTGAAAGTCTAAATACACCACATCAACTGGTTCTCCCTTGTCCACTCGACTGGAAACATCCTCAAAAAATTCCAGAAGATTTGTCAAGCATGATTTCCCTTTCACAAATCCATGCTGACTTGGACCTATCATGTCACCTCATTCCAAATGCGCTGTGATGACATCCTTAATAATTGATTCCATCATTTTACCCACTACTGAGGTCAGGCTGACCGGTCTATAATTCCCTGTTTTCTCTCTCCCTCCTTTTTTAAAAAGTGGGGTTACATTGGCTACCCTCCACTCGATAGGAACTGATCCAGAGTCAATGGAATGTTGGAAAATGACTGTCAATGCATCCACTATTTCCAAGGCCACCTCCTTAAGTACTCTGGGATGCAGTCCATCAGGCCCTGGGGATTTATCGGCCTTCAATCCCATCAATTTCTTCAACACAATTTCCCGACTAATAAGTTCCTCCTCCTTACTAGACCCTCTGAACCCTTTTATATCCGGAGGGTTGTTTGTGTCCTCCTTAGTGAATACCGAACCAAAGTACTTGTTCAATTGGTCTGCCATTTCTTTGTTCCCCGTTATGACTTCCCCTGATTCTGACTGCAGGGAACCTACGTTTGTCTTTACTAACCTTTTTCTCTTTACATATCGATAGAAACTTTTGCAATCTGTCTGAATGTTCCCTGCAAGCTTCTTCTCGTACTCCATTTTCCCTGCCCTAATCAAACCCTTTGTCCTCCTCTGCTGAGTTCTAAATTTCTCCCAGTCCCCGGGTTCGCTGCTATTTCTGGCCAATTTGTATGCCACTTCCTTGGCTTTAATACTATCCCTGATTTCCCTTGATAGCCACGGTTGAGCCACCTTCTCTTTTTTATTTTTACGCCAGACAGGAATGTACAATTGTTGTATTTCATCCATGCGGTCTCTAAATGTCTGCCATTGCCCATCCACAGTCAACCCCTTAAGTATCATTCGCCAATCTGTCCTAGCCAATTCATGCCTCATACCTTCTTTAAGTTCCGGACCTTGGTCTCTGAATTAACTCTTTCATTCTCCATCCAATGCAGAATTCCATCATATTATGGTCACTCTTCTCCAAGGGGCCTTGCACAACGAGATTGCTAATTAATCCTCTCTCATTACACAACACCCAGTCTAAGATGGCCTCCCCCCTAGTTGGTTCCTCGACATATTGGTCTAGAAAACCATCCCTTATGCACTCCAGGAAATCCTCCTCTACCGTATTGCTTCCAGTTTGGCTAGCCCAATCTATGTGCATATTAAAGTCACCCATTATAACTGCTGCACCTTTATTGCATGCACCCCCTAATTTCCTGTTTGATGCCCTCCCCAACATCACTACTACTGTTTGGAGGTCTGTACACAACTCCCACTAACGTTTTTTGCCCTTTGGTGTTCTGCTCTACCCATATAGATTCCACATCATCCAAGCTAATGTCCTTCCTAACTATTGCATTAATCAAAACTCTTTAACCAGCAATGCTACCCCACCTCCTTTTCCTTTTATTCTATCCTTCCTGAATGTTGAATACCCCTGGATGTTGAGTTCCCAGCCCTGATCATTCTGGAGCCACGTCTCCGTAATCCCGATCACATCATATTTGTTAACATCTATTTGCACAGTTAATTCATCCCCCTTATTACGGATACTCCTTGCATTGAGACACAAAGCCTTCAGGCTTGTTTTTTTAACACCCTTCGTCCTTTTAGAATTTTGCTGTACAGTGGCCCTTTTTGTTCTTTGCCTTGGGTTTCTCTGCCCTCCTCTTTTCCTCATCTCCTGTCTTTTGCTTTTGTCTCCTTTTTGTTTCCCTCCATCTCCCTGCATTGGTTCCCATACCCCTGCCATATTAGTTTAACTCCTCCCCAACAGCACTAGCAAACACTCCCAGTAGTACTCGTTGCATCAGGCATGGGAGGAAACTGCTGGAAGGTGTCAGTGCGTTATTCCAAGCCTAGCATACTGCTCGATTTAAAAAAAATATGGGTTGACAATCATGTTTTGTATCATTTAAAAGTTGAAATAATAATTGGTTAATCATTATTATCTCCCCAACAATTTCTAGGATATTGGGGTCAAGTTTCCTGCCCTGTTGCGCTCAGGCTCTAGGGAAATTTATTGCATCTGTCAAGGCCTCTCTGCGTCTGATTTTGGTTATCTGCAACATTTGCATGACCCAAGAAGGGCTTTATACTGGAAAAAGGGGTAGAAGCTGGAGCTAAGCTGCAAATGTCAAAATAATGTAGCTAGGTCCCAGCTGACCACAAGGCTTACTGTCTGCTGTTCTCCAGCAGCAGCAAGAAAACCCCAAAGCCAGAAGATCCGGATGGGAAATGAATTATAAACATAGAAACATAGAAAATAGGTGCAGGAGTAGGCCATTCGGCCCTTCGAGCCTGCACCGCCATTCAATAAGATCATGGCTGATCCTTCACCTCAGTACTCCTTTCCCGCTTTCTCTCCATACCCCTTGATCCCTTTAGCCGTAAGGGCCATATCTAACTCCCTCTTGAATACATCCAATGAACTGGCATCAACAACTCTCTGCGGCAGGGAATTCCACAGGTTAACAACTCTCTGAGTGAAGAAGTTTCTCCTTAACTCAGTCCTAAATGACGTACCCCTTATCCTAAGACTGTGTCCCCTGGTTCTGGACTTCCCCAACAACGGAAACATTCTTCCCGCATCTAACCTGTCCCATCCCATCAGAATCTTATACGTTTCTATGAGATCCCATCTCATCCTTCTAAACTCCAGTGTATAAAGGCCCAGTTGATCCAGTCTCTCCTCATATGACAGTCCAGCCATCCTTGCAATCAGTCTGATGAACCTTCGCTGCACTCCCTCAATAGCAAGAATGTCCTTCCTCAGATTAGGAGACCAAAACTGAACACAATATTCCAGGTGAGACCTCACCAAGGCCCTGTACAATTGCCGTAGGACCTCCCTGCTCTTATACTCAAATCCCCGAGCTATGAAAGCCAACATGCCATTTGCCTTCTTCACCGCCTGCTGTACCTGCATGCCAACTTTCGATGACTTATGAACCATGACACCCAGGTCTCGTTGCACCTCCGCTTTTCCTAATCTGCCGCCATTCAGATAATATTTTGCCTTTGTGTTTTTGCCACCAAAGTGGATAACCTCACATTTATCCACATTATACTGCATCTGCCATGCATTTGCCCACTCACCTAACCTGTCCAAGTCACCCTGCAGCCTCTTAGCGTCCTCCTCACAGCTCACACCGCCACCCAGTTTAGTGTCATCTGCAAACTTGGAGATATTACACCCAATTCCTTCATCCAAATCATTAATGTATATTGTAAAGAGCTGGGGTCCCAGCACTGAGCCCTGCGGCACTTCACTAGTCAATGCCTCCCATTCCGAAAAGGAACCATTTATCTCGACTCTCTGCTTCCTGTCTGCCAACCAATTCTCTATCCACACCAGTACATTACCCCCAATACCATGTGCTTTGATTTTGCACACCAATCTCTTGTGTGGGACCTTGTCAAAGGTCTTTTGAAAGTCCAAATACACCACATCCACTGGTTCTCCCTTGTTCACTCTACCAGTTACATCCTCAAAAAATTCCAGAAGGTTTGTGAAGCATGATTTCCCCTTCATAAATCCACACTGACTTGGACCGATCCCGTCACTGCTTTCCAAATGCGCTGCTATTTCATTCATAATAATTGATTCCAACATTTTCCCCACTACTGATGTCAGGCTAACTGATCTAAAATTACCTGTTTTCTCTCTCCCTCCTTTTTTAAAAAGTGGTGTTACATTAGCTACCCTCCAGTCCATAGGAACTAATCCAGAGTCGATCGACTGTTGGAAAATGATCACCAATGCATCCACTATTTCTAGGGCCACTTTCTTAATTACTCTGGGATGCAGACAATCAGGCCCCGAGGATTTATCGGCCTTCAATCCCATCAATTTCCCCAACACAAATCCTGCCTAATTAGCATATCCTTCAATTCCTCCTTCTCACTAGACCCTCGGTCCCTGAGTACATCCGGAAGGTTATTTGTGTCTTCCTTCGTGAAGACAGAACCAAAGTATTTGTTCAATTGGTCTGCCATTTCTTTGTTCCCCATTATAAATTCACCCGAGTCCAACTGCAAGGGACCTACGTTTGTCTTCACTACTCTTTTTCTCCACATATCTATAGAAGCTTTTGCTGTCAGTTTTTATGTTCCCGGCAAGCTTCCTCTCGTACTCTATTTTCCCCCTCCTAATTAAACCCTTTGTCCTCCTCTGCTGAATTCTAAATTTCTCCCAGTCCTCTGGTTTGCTGCTTTTTCTGGCCAATTTATATGCCTCTTCCTTGGATCTAACACTATTCTTAATTTCCCTTGTTAGCCACAGTTGAGCCACCTTCCCTGTTTTATTTTTACTCCAGACAGGGATGTACAATTGTTGAAGTTCATCCATGTGATCTATAAATGTTTGCCATTACCTATCCACTGTCAACCCTTTAAGTATCACTCGCCAGTCTATTCTAGCCAATTCACGCCTCATGCCGTCGAAGTTAGCTTTCCTTAAGTTCAGGAACCTAGTTTCTGATTTAACTGTGTTACTCTCCATCTTAATAAAGAATTCTACCATATTATGGTCACTCTTCCCCAAGGAGCCTCGCACAACAAGATTGCTGATTAGTCCTTTCTCATTACACATCACCCAGTCGAGGATGGCCAGCCCTCTAGTTGGTTCCTCGACATATTGGTCTAGAAAACCATCCCTAATACACTCCAGGAAATCCACCTCCACTGCTTTGCTACCAGTTTGGTTAGCCCAATCAATATGTAAATTAAAATTGCCCATGATAACTGCTGGAACTTTATTGCACACATTCCTTATTTCTTGTTTGATGCTGTCCCCAACCTCACTACTACTGTTTGGTGGCCTGTACACAACTCCCACCAGCGTTTTCTGCCCTTTGGTATTCCGTAGCTCTACCCATACCGATTCCACATCATCCAAACCAATGTCCTTCCTTTTTATTGCATTAATTTCCTCATTAACCAGCAATGCCACCCCGCCTCCTTTTCCTTTCTGTCTATCCTTCCTAAATGTTGAATACCCCTGGATGTTGAGTTCCCAGCCTTGGTCACCCTGGAGCCATGTCTCCCTGATGCCAAAAACATCATATCCGTTAACTGCTATCTGCGCAGTTAATTCGCTCATCTTATTCCAAATACTCCTCGCATTGAGGCAAAGAGCCTTCAGGCTTGTCTTTTTAACACACTTTGCCCCTTTAGAATTTTGCTGTAATGTGGTCCTTTTTGTTTTTTGCCTTGGGTTTCTCTGCCCTCCACTTTTACTATTCTCCTTTCTGTCTTTTACCTCTGTCTCCCTTTTATTTCCCTCTGCCTCTCTGCATAGGTTCCCATCCCCCTGCCATATTAGTTTAACTCCTCCCCAACAGCACTAACAAACACTCCCCCTAGGACATTGGTTCCGGTCTTGACCAGGTGCAGACCGTCCGGTTTGTACTGGTCCCACCTCCCCCAGAATCTGTTCCAATGTCCCAGGAATTTGAATCCCTCCCTTCTGCACCACTCCTCAAGCCACGTATTCATCTGAGCTATCCTGCGATTCCTACTCTGACGAGCACGTGGCACTGGTAGCAATCCTGAGATTACTAGTTTTGAGGTCCTGCTTTTTAATTTAGCTCCTAGCTCCCTAAATTCGTCTCGTAGGACTTCATCCTGTTTTTTACCAATATTGTTGGTACCTATGTGCACCACGACAACTGGCTGTTCACCCTCCCTTTTCAGAATGTCCTAACCCGCTCCGAGACATCCTTGACCCTTGCACTAGGGAGGTAACATACCATCCTGGAGTCTCGGTTGCGGCCACAGAAACGCCTATCTATTCCCCTTACAATAGAATCCCCTATCACTATCACTCTCCCACTCTTTTTCTTGCCCTCCTGTGCAACAGAGCCATCCACGGTGCCATGAACTTGGCTGCTGCTACCTTCCCCTGATGAGTCATCTCCCTCAACAGTACCCAAAGCGGTGTATCTGTTTTGCAGGGGGATGACCGCAGGGGACCCCTGCACTACATAAAATGACCCTACCTGTTGCTGTAATACTCTAGCTTGCTTCTGGACCTCCCAGATCTTACAACCATCTGAGGAGGTTCCCTAACACAAGTCTCACAGCCTGCTTTTTGGGGAACCCTTGTGTCTGGGCACTCTATGAATGTAACCTCGGGAAGGTAAGGCACAAGACCTAGGAACATCTCCTTCTGCCTCATTATCCTTGCAACACTGGCCCTACACCTATTGGAGACACAGGCTCAAGCCAACTCATTTAGCAAAGTTCCAGGAATACTGGGACAATGTAAAGGGGACAGAGACTTGATTGAGGGTCTAATGAGAAGGAGGAACTGAAGGATATCCTTATTAGGCGGGAAATTGTGTTAGGGAAATTGATGGGATTGAAGGCCGATAAATCCCCAAGGCCTGATAGTCTGCATCCCAGAGTACTTAAGGAAGTGGCCCTAGAAATAGTGGATGCATTGGTGATCATTTTCCAACAGTCTATCGACTCTGGATCAGTTCCTATGGACTGGAGAGTAGCTGATGTAACACCACTTTTTAAAAAAGGAGGGAGAGAGAAAACAGGTAATTATAGACCGGTTAGCCTGACATCAGTAGTGGGTAAAATGTTGGAATCAATTATTAAAGATGAAATAACAGCGCATTTGGAAAGCAGTGACAGGATAGGTCCAAGTCAACATGGATTTATGAAAGGGACATCATGCTTGACAAATCTTCTGGAATTTTTTGAGGATGTAACTAGTAGAGTGGACAAGGAAGAACCAGTGGATGGGTGTATTTGGACTTTCAAAAGACTTTTGACAAGGTCCCACACAAGAGATTGGTGTGCAAAATTAAAGCACATGGTATTGGGGGTAAGGTACTGGTGTGGATAAAGAACTGGTTGGCAGACAGGAAGCAGAGAGTCGGGATAAACGGGTCCTTTTCAGAATGGCAGGCAGTGACTAGTGGGGTGCCGCAGGGCTCAGTGCTGGGACCCCCAGATATTTACAATATACATTAATGATTTGGATGAAGGAATTGAGTGTAATATCTCCAAGTTTGCAGATGACACTAAACTAGGTGGCGGTGTGAGCTGTGAGGAGGACGCTAAGAGGCTGCAGGGTGACTTGAACAGGTTAGGTGAGTGGGCAAATGCATGGCAGATGCAGTATAATATGGATAAATGTGAAGTTATCCACTTTGGGGGCAAAAACACAAAGGCAGAATATTTTCTGAATGGCAGCAGATTAGGAAAAGGGGAGGTGCAGCGAGACCTGGGTGTCATGGTACATCAATCGTTAAAAGTTGGCATGCATGTACAGCAGGCAGTGAAGAAGGCAAATGTTATGTTGGCCTTCATAGCTAGGGGTTTTGAGTATAGGAGCAGGGAGGTCTTACTGCAGTTGTACAGAGCCTTGGTGAGGCCTCACTTGGAATATTGTGTTCAGTTTTGGTTTCCTAATCTGAGGAAGGACGTTCTTGCTATTGAGGGAGTGCAGCGAAGGTTCACCAGACTGATTCCCGGGATGGCTGGACTGACATATGAGGAGAGACTGGATCGACTGGGCCTTTATTCACTGGAGTTTAGAAGGATGAGAGGGGATCTCATAGAAACATATACAATTCTGATGGGACTGGACAGGTTAGATGCAGGAAGAATGTTCCTGATGTTGGGGAAGTCCAGAACCAGGGGACATAGTCTAAGGATAAGAGGTAAGCCATTTAAGACTGAGATGAGGAGAAACTTCTTCACTCAGAGAGTTAACCTGTGGAATTCCCTACCACAGAGAGTTGTTGATGCCAGTTCATTGGATATATTCAAGAGGGAGTTAGATATGGCCCTTACGACTAAAGGGATCAAGGGGTATGGAGAGAAAGCAGGAAAGGGGTACCGAGGTGAATGATCAGCCATGATCTTATTGAATGGTGGTGCAGGCTCCAAGTGCCAAATGGCCTACTCCTGCACCTATTTTCTATGTTTCTATGTTTCTATGTAACAGGTCTCCACTGTCTTACTTTCTGTAGAGGCTGGGATCTGAGCTTTCCTCGGGTACTACGGAGAGGAATACCAGCCTGATTGTGGTTTACTATTTGCTTTGGAGGTAGAACTTTAAAAAAATTTATCTTTTTTCTAGATTATATACAAATTGCCTAAATTTCAAGTATTTTAGTAGCCAAATTACGATTTAATTTAACTGTAAAGGAAACTAAGAGCACACGGCTACAAATAATACCCAGAGCACTTTGAGGTCGGTGTTATATCCACAGTCAGTGATAGTTTAGGAATCAGAATAGGCTTTTCTCGTTGCCTATGAATCCATGTGCTTCTTCTTTTTACCATATCTTCCATTGTTGCTCGATCAGTTAGAGTAGGAAGCTTTGGAGGCTTTCCTGGGTCACAGCCAGTATATTCACTGACTGATTCATCTTCTTCTATAAGCTTTCTTCCTTTGGTTTTCTAGCAACATTCAAAAATAAGTATTTACAGCTGGGGTTTAGTTTGTCTTATAACTGAAAATGTAACTATTTCATTATTTGTTATATAGTGACCGAACATATCAAGTAGTGGAACACTAGCCAATTAATTTAATGGTGAAAGCAAAATACTGCAGATGGTGGAATCTGAAATAAAAACAGAAAATGCTGGAAAATGCTGACGAAAGGTCGTTGACCCGAAACGTTAACTCTGTTTTTCTCTCCACAGATGCTGCCTGACCCGCTGAGATTTCCAGCATTTTCTGTTTTAATTTAATGGTGGGAGACTTAAGTTCCAAGGTTATAGATCTTTTTAGTTTGCTTTCCTATAGCAAGCAGATTTAGTACATAAAAACTAGAACACATATTGAGAAACACTGGCCACTTCTTGATGGGAAGCACTGGAACATAATTGTTACTGGAGAATTAATCCTACATGCAATCTTTAAATACACTGGAAACCTGTCAATACATTATTAATATACACAAAAATAATTCAAAAAGAATGAGTTAAATATCACCAGGGGTATTGAAACCATATTGAAATAAACCTTCTTGTAAATAATATTTTCCAGTTTTCTTTCTCTTCTGCCTGCCAGTCTGCCTTATCCCAAACCTTGGGCATGATGTAATTTGCATAATGGGGAAAGCACCCATCCCATTTATAATGCTACTGGGTTATCCATCCTGTGGGGGTACTGAAATTTCAGAGCAACACTTTGCTGCTCTGGGCTGACAGGTCTGGGCGATGCAGAGACCAGTCTGGGCCATACTCTCTATTTACATGTCCAAAGGGAAAGATTATGTGCTCACTGCACTCTGATTGTTGTACCATTGTGATACAGTATTCTGGGCCATACTTATGGCCACATATTGGCAAATACATCTGCTTCATACCAGGGTACATGTGGGATGTAACTAGCAGGATTTCTGAGGAGCCGGTATCTCATCAGTCCTGCCTCCAATGTGAAGGCATGATGAAATTTCTCACAGGCCAGAAAGGGGCAGAATTTGAACCCCCTCCCCGACATGCAAATTGCATGGACTCTGCAGCAAAAACAGATTGGAATTTCTCGTCCAAAAATCAAAACAATAACTGGAATATCAAACAGCTTATCAGAACATGTACGTCAAAATGTGAAAATCTGTACACAAAATCTGCTTGCCTTAGTCAACAGCAAGTTTGATCACTTCTATAGTGATGGATTTACCACCTAGCCTTGGTAAAGTACCAGTTGAACCAAACAAAGCTAATTCAGATATATCAGTGGATGGACCGACAACGATCAACCGGGACCTTTTCGTGAAGAAAATCCTGCTGGGAACATGTGGCATGAAAGTCACCGATGTCTTCGCCTTGCAGGACCTCCCAAAGAGAGGTTACTTTGATGTGACCTTCAGAACCGTCACCCTATGCCTGAAGTTCCTGAAGGGACTGAAGGAGGCGAGTGAACCGCTGCGCTCATTGCTGACTTGAGAGCCACTGTTCACCCTCCCGTCGCAGAGAAGACGCACTATCACAGTGCAGATGTACAATCCCCACATCCCGGTCATTGATGTGCTGACTTTCCTCGCCAGGTATGTCGATGGGGCAGGAAACAGCAGCGACTTGAAAGACTTGCACGTGATTTGGACCAGCAAGCGCCAGATCCAGGTCACCATGAAGGTGGTCACCAGCGGAACCATCCTGCACCCCCCCTCCAGCTTCGCCATCAGAGGAAGTCGGGGCTACATGGTGCATGCTGGCCAACCCAGTGTGTGCCGGGCCTGCGCGAAGGCAGGCCATGTGGCGGCAAGCTGAAAAACTGTCATCTGCCGAAACTGCAAGAACGAAGGCCACCAGACAAAGGACTGTAAGGAGACCAAGTGCTGCAACCTCTGTGGTCTGGCTGGGCACCTTTACAAAAACTGCCCCAAATGCAACTTCAGCTATGCGCAGGCAGCAAAGAACATTGCATGAGAGGAGGAGGAAGCTGAGGAACACAGCACTCCAGAGGAGACCCACACCCTCCCCCCGACCAATGCCCTGGGCAAAGAAGCAACCGCCCCCGTGGACTCGGAATGAGTCGGTGAGGAAGAGAAGCCTGCTACGGCGAGCTGCGAGACACCAGCAGCCAGCAGTGAAGCTCTCCCCCAGCGCACCGAGTCCAGGAACTAGGAGACAGCAGACGATGAAGCGGGATGGGAGACTGTCAAGAAAAAGGCCCGCAAGCGTAAGGAGAACAGGCGAGCAAGGGCCCCTGCGGAAACGACAGGGAAGAGGCGGCTAACAACCATGACAGACAGCGGCGACGGCAGCTCGCCTGATGAGGAAAGGCAAGAAAAAGCCCCTTACTACCGCCACCAAAACAAGAGGCAATACGCTAACCCACAGCCACAGGCGACCGGGAGCAGTGAAGCGACCAGCGCAGCCCCGCTCCAGGAACCCGCGAACAGCGAAGCGCCCAGCACACACGAGCTCCGGAACACCGGGAGCGAAGAAGCGACCAACGCAGACCAGCTCCGGGAGAATGGGAGCAGCGAAGTGCCCAGCACACCCCACCTCCGGAATACCGGGAGCGACCCAGCGATTGAAGCACACCAGCCCGAGACCGACACGACTGATGAAAAGAGGGAACCACCAACACCAGGCGAGGACAGTGCAGAGGACATATTGGACCTTATAACAGCACTGCAGCAGTCCCCTGGTCGAAACACTCCCACGGCAGAGGATGACGACCACGTCAGCCCAGGTGCAATAGACTTGTATAGTTTAAACCTATTCATGACGGAACTGGCCACTGGGCAGACCTCGGACTTAAAGGATGATTTATTTGAAGTGTAATGTTTGTAACTGTAAACAGTAACTTTAAAATGGATTTAAAAATAGCTACTATTAACATGCATAGCGTAAAATCCACTACACGATGTGTTTCCACCTTGGGGTACCTCGCCAAGGTCAAAGCGGACCTGCTGTTCTTGCAGGAGCACTCCAGCAGTTACCGGCAGTGGTCACAATGGTGGGCCCATGGACCATCCATATGGTCAGGAGGCAACGATTGCTGGTCTTCCGGCCTCGGCATTCTGCTGCAGGGAGGCCACTTCACCATCACCGAAGTTAAGGAGGTGGTGGGCGGCCGCCTCCTCGTAGCAGATGTAATGTACAAAAATTCCCCTCTAAGGCTAATTAACGTGTATGCCTCGCCTCTCAGAAGCGAGCGTCTGGCCCTCTTCCAGCAGCTCCCACTGCTGCTGGCGACGTCCAGGCCGGTCATTCTGGGCGGTGACTTCAACTGCATCAGCAATGCGGCAGGACGATCCAGCAGAGCCGACAGCAAACTGGACGCCACGTCCAGACTCCTGATGGATGCGGTAAAAGATGCCAAGCTGTGCGACGTCTTCAGCAACCCTGCAGACGGAGCACCGCACAGATACACCTGGTCAAGACCAGACGGGTCCGTCCGTTCCAGAATAGACTTCCTGTTTGTGTCTAAACACGCTCAAGGTCAGATCTACCGACGTCACGCTGACCACTGCCTCCTACTGGCCGACTGTCGCCCACAGGAAAACCAGAAAGTTGGCAGAGGGATATGGAAGCTGAACGTGAAACTGTTGACTCCGGAAAACATTGAGGAACTCGAGAGGGATTATAAAGGTTGGAGAACCGTAAAACCCCCCTGCGATTCCCCGATGCACTGGTGGGAAACAATCAAGATGAATATCAAGAGGTTCTTCATCCTCAAAGGTGTTCAGGAGGCGATAGGGAAACAGAGGGAATTGTCCCAACTCCAGACGAATATGCAAAACCTGCTCCTGCTGCAGTCGATGGGGGTCGATGTCGCGGAGGAACTCGAAGAGGTGAAGGGCCAGCAAGCCTGACACTTTGCCTCAGAGTCCTCCAAGATCATCTTCCGCTCCAGAGTCCACTCCGTCGAGCAGGATGAGACGTGTTCACGCTTCTTCTTCCAAAAGGTACACAGGGGGAGCTCTGTGATCACCAGCCTAAAGGAAGACGACGGTTCTGTGACGTTTTCGCAGCCTGACATGCAGAGGATTAGCAAATCCTTCTATGCCGGGCTGTACGATGTCAATCCCACAGACCGCACGGCCTCCCAGTCTTTCCTGTCGTCTATTTCGGAGGTCTTAGACGACAGCGAGCGGGAGAGTCTGGACCACCCGCTAACTCTGGACGAGCTGACAAAGGCCGTCTGGTCCTTCGAGATGAATAAAACTCCTGGAAGCGACGGCTTACCGTTCGAGTTGTATTCGGCTCTGTGGGACTGGATAGGCCCAGACCTGCTGGAAGTGTACGAGGGTATGCTTCTGGCTGGCAGTATATCAGAATCGATGAGGGAAGGCATCATCACCCTCATCTACAAGCAGAAGGGGGAGAGGGAGGAAATCAAAAACTGTCGGCCCATTTCGCTGCTCAATGTGGACTACAAGATCCTGTCAAAGGTTATCGCCAACAGGGTCAAGTCTGCTCTTGAGCTGGTGATTCACCTGGACCAGACCTGCGCTGTCCCCGGCAGGAAGATCTCTGATAGCCTCGCGCTACTCAGGGATACGATCGCCAACGTGCGGGACAGGGGGGTGGACACCTGCTGAATCAGCTTAGACCAGGAGAAAGCCTTTGACAGGATATCGCACACGTACCTGATGGACGTGCTCTCCAAAATGGGGTTTGGGGAGGGTATCCGCAATTGGGTCCAACTGCTCTACACAGACATCAGTAGTACAGTTCAAATCAACGGGTGGGAAACTGAAAGCTTTCCAATCAGATCTGGAGTCAGGCAAGGCTGTCCTGTCTTGTTTGTGTGTTGTATCGAGCTCTTTGCTGAGTCCATCAGGAGGGATGCGGGCATTAGAGGGGTGACGATCCCAGGCAGCGGAGGCGCTCAGGTCAAGACCTCCCTGTACATGGACAACGTCGCCGTCTTTTGCTCGGATCCGCAGTCGGTCCACAGATTGCTCGCAATCTGCGACCAGTTTGAACTGGCCTCGGTAGCAAAGGTCAATCGCAGCAAAAGCGAGGCCATGCTCTTTGGCAACTGGACCGACCGATCCTTTACTCCCTTCACCGTTAAACCAGATTACCTGAAGGTGTTGGGAATATGGTTCGGAGTGGACGGGGCATGCGCCAAAAACTAGGAAGAGCGTATCGCCAAAGTGAAGCAAAAACTGGGATGGTGGAATCTGCGCTTCCTCTCCATGGCAGGAAAGAACCTGGTCATCAGGAGTGAGGTCCTCTCGGGGTTGCTACACGTGGCACAGGTCTGGCCCATCTCTCGCTCCTGTGCGGCGGCAGTTACCCGGGCCGTCTTCCACTTTGTCTGGAGGTCCAAAATGGAACGTGTCCGCAGAGACACAATGTACAAATCTCTGGACAGTGGAGGAAAGGATGTTCCGAACTTGGCCCTCATCCTGATGGCCACCTTTGTGTGCGGCTGCATCAAGCTGTGCACAGACCCCCAGAACGCAAACACCAAGTGTCACTACGTGCCGAGGTTCTACCTGTCCCCTTTGTTGCGAAGGATGGGCCTGGTCACGCTGCCGCGAAATGGCCCCACCAGCTGGACCATGTCTGCCCACCTGTCCTTCGTGGAAAAGTTTTTCACAAAAAAACCCTTTGACCACAAGGCAATAAAACAGTGGTCAGCACGTAATGTCCTTGACGGCCTACAAAAGAAGGAGAGGCTAGACCCTGTTGGGTGGTTCCCCAAGCAGACTGTCGAACTCGTTTGGCAGAATGTCTCATCGCCAGAGCTGTCACACAAGCACCAAGACGTAGCTTGGTTGGCGGTGAGGAGGGCCTTACCCGTCAGAGCAGACATCTCAGCAGCACGGCACGGTGCCCCCGAGTCGGCTGCGGGGCGGATGAGACTGTCACCCATCTCCTTCAGGATTGCGCCTTCGCAAGGCAGGTTTGGAAAGAGATGTAGTGGTTGCTGTCGAGGTTCATCCCAAGCAGCTCCATAACACAGGACTCTGTGCTCTATGGGCTGTTCCCAGGGACACACACCGAGACAGACATCACCTGCTGCTGGAGGACCATCAACTCGGTCAAAGACGCTCTTTGGTCTTGCCAAAACTTGCTGGTCTTCCAGGGCAAGGAGATGTCCACGTCTGCACGTTGCAGACTGGCGCAATCCAAGATCCAGGATTACGTGCTGAGGGACGCACTTAAAATTGGTGCAGTCGCCACAAAGGCACAGTGGGGAAGGGCCACAGTTTAAAGCCCTTCTGCCACGGTAAACCCGGGGACAGGAATCAGTTCAAAACTCCCCTCGGACCGTACTTGTAACTTCTTTTTTGTGTACATGGAGCATCATGATCTGTAAACACCTATGTAGTGCCATGTAGGTCTGTTTCGTGATGCACATTGGAAAGGAAAAGTGTAAATGTACTGTCACCCATTCCGTGTACTGTATAGTGGCACATGTAATGTAATTTGTTGAATGTACTACAATGTATCCCGTATTGTACCGAATTGTACTTGAACTGAAAAGCAAGGAAATGTATCGAACGGAACTGCCATCAGCACCCAAATGTAGTGTATGGGATTGCTGACTGCAGCTAAATATACTGAACTGCTTTTGAATGTACGGTACAAATTTTTATATGAATAAAGTATATTTTGAAATTTTTAAAAAATCAGTCCACTGCCTATTATGCATAAAACCTTAATTCTCCTACCTACAGGAAGCCAAAAAAGAGGATTAGGTTATATTAAAAAAAACACTGAACAGACAAAAATATTAAGCTTTTTTACCCTATATAAACGTCTTAAATGTGGACATCATTAATTCTATATATTCCTAATTTTGAGGGTGTAATTATATACCTGTTTGTTTTGCCAAATTTGCAATTTTTCATTGTACATCTCCATTTCTTTCCTAAATTCTTCTTGAAGTTCTTGTTCTAGTTCAATTACTTCTGCAATGTACTCCACTTCACATTGCTTTCTAAGTGTTTTATAATTTACTTCCAACCTGTTTGCAACAGATGTCCTTCATTTACTATATGTTGAAAAGAATTATTGCATTTTAAATATTGCAGGTAATATTTCTAATAAAGAAAAAATATCTTTAACTTATACTAACTGCACTTTTATCATTTTATTTGGCGGAGTGATTATTTGTACGAACAAATTTGAGTAGTTCTGCGCATGCACATTGCGGCCGCGATTTCCCCTACTTTGGCGTCGCCAAGGCAGGAAATGGCGGCGGCGGGGGATGACCCTACTCCTGCGGTGGTCTCGGCCAAAAAGATCTTTCCCTAATGGGCCTTGTTAGGCCCGCTCTGTGCATTTTCTGGCCCAATTAAAAGCAGCGGGTGTAGTCACCGGATGACGCGATTCTTGACGGTTTATTTAAAGGGGCCATGTTTGCTGACAGTTTCTTTTTCAGAACTTAACCTGGTGTGAGTGAATGCAGATCTCAGCCATGACTTCAGAGAGGCAGAGATCAGCGCTTTGTTTTTGTGATGAGTCTCTCCATCATCTTGTGGAGGGAGTGAGAGCATGTAGAGAGGTTCTTTTCCCTACGGACCGCAGGAAGAGGCCTCCCCAGCAGCCAAAAGCAGCATGGCTTCACATAGCCCAAGATATAACAGCCATTTCAGTAGTGCCTCGCACCTGGATCCAGTGCTGGAAAAGGTTCAATGATCTTCTAAGATCAGGAAAAGTGAGTATAAAGCTACACTTACCTTGATGCTGCTGTACCTGTCATCACATCCCCACCATTGTGCAACCATACCCTTGCACAGCATTACTCACCCCAAGATCCCTTGGACCTTAATTCATCCCTCTCTCCCTATTTACATTATCAGGTCCCCATCTTATTTTCCATCCCTCACACTCAGCCTCATCATAATGCAATGACAGCAAGTAGTAGCACAAAAGGAGGCAACTTGGTATCGCCAAAGTTTCCCTGTAAAGCTGTATCCCGTTCCATTAATTACGCTCATTCCATCGGTCTCAATCAACCTTCTCTACTTTCCCTCCTTGCAGAAAAAGATTGCCCACAATAAGAGGGAGAGAGAGAGAGAACAGGAGGAGGCCCTCAATCGATATATTATTTGATCCATGCAGAGGATGCAGTACTGGAGATTCCTGGAGTGGTGGAGCTTCCGGAAGTGGGGGATGGAGAGAGGGGCTCAATAGAAGAAGCTGATGACAGAACTATTATCCATACAGTTGCATGTCTTTCATCAGTCACTCATATGGGATGTTATGTGAACAGAAAATAAATAGTCATGATGTGTATAATGGTATGTGTCTGCACTTGACATCTCATATATGTAACTCATGTCTTGACTCTCCCACAGGTTCATCAGGAGCAACCCCCACCCCCCCGCCACCCCCACTGTCCACGAGCAAGAGCTACAAGACTCCTCAGAGGAGCCTTCAGCCTCTGAGGGTGCAGCGTCATCTCAGACAACGCAACCCAGCACCAGCGCAGTTAAACACACCTCGGTGGATCCATCGTGAAATAGAGCAGTGTTGTTACCTGGTATCTCACAGATCACAAGTGAGCAAGAACAGATGATGGAGACAGATTAAGCAGTGGAAACTCCTTGTCGGAGGGCGTGGCGTCTGCTAGCTCTACTCTGTTGCATGCAGACACTGAGCCTCGGGGGCCATCCAGGAAGTGGGCAATCCTGGAGCTGCAGGAACAAGTGCAGGAGGCTTTGACTGGTTTTACGAATGCGGTGACTGCGAGTGTGCAGAGAATGGAGGAGTCCTTCTCCACCTGAGCATCACCATGGCGCAGTCAGTAGCATCTATAGCTTCCTCGATGGATTGGATGGCCACCTGCATGGAGGAATCACAGCGCCAGTGTAATGACAACATGGTTTCACTTCTAAATAGATGGGCATTTATGGAGGATAGATGGGCATCTATGAAGCAGAGAAACCAGAGGCTCATAGACATCCTTTGTAGGAGGGATGTCAGTATAAACGCAGGCCCTCATGGCCCCATTAAAGTGTAGTAAGGTGCTCTCCAGCTCCTTGCTATCAGGGAAGTGTGGGTGGCCCATGAGAGGGATGATGGTGGGAGGGGATATGGAAGTGGGGGTTTCTTTCCAAGCACTCCAACTTACATCTCCTTGCTCACCCCTCAGTCAAAGCCCTAGATGTCTCCCAGGACAGTGATGGCTGAGTCTGCCCTTGCACAGTCGCAGGAGGAGCAGACTTTGGCAGGGCCCTCACAGGCTCCAAAACCCAGAAGACGACCGCCAAAGGCGTCTAAGCAGGGAGGTGAGGAGGTAGCACCATGTAGAAACATCCAGAAAAGAAAGATCCCACACAAATAGTCACAAGGGTATTCAATCGGGTGTGTTTCTCAGTATCAGTGTGACGTTTGTAATATATATGGACCAATGCTATTAAATCATTTATTTGTCACATCTTGCAGTCACAGCCAAATGTGTGAGATCCAATGGAGGTGGCAGAGTGTATGGTCAGGGCTGATTTGACATCCAGCAATGGTGGTGAGGATAAAAAAAAGGGACTAGTAATTGTTTATCTGATTTATGTTGTTGGTGTGGGGTCATGCCAACATGCAGACGCCTGTGGCAGTCAAATGTGTGACCACAACAAAGTTAGTTGAACCTGACATTTATGAGGGCATCCCTGGCATGACGGGCAGCAACATTCTCATGTACTGGTCCCAATGGCACCACCGGCTCCTCCAGGTGTTCCTCAATATCGTTGCCAACATCATGGTGCTCCTCCTCCAATGAGGCTCTGCGTCATCTTCCTCATCCAGTGCTAATCCTCTCTGCTGCACAATCTTGTGCAGGGCGCAGAAGATCACGACTATTCTGGAGACTCTGGCTGGTACATATTGAAGGGCTCCTCCCGATTTGTCCAGGCATCTGAACCGCATTTTCAGCAAGCCTATTGTTTGCTCAATTATACTTCTGGTACAGATGTGGCTCTGATTATATCGTCCCTCAGCCTCGTTTGTTGGCCTCATCAAAGGTGTCATGAGCCAGGTCTTGAGGGGCTAGCCCTCGTCACCAAGCAGCCAGGCAGAAAGACTGTTTGGTGGAGCAAAGAGCTGAGGGACGGTGGACTGACGCAGGATGTAAGAATCATGGCAGCTGCCAGGGAACTTGGTGCACACATGGATGATTATCTTTCTGTGGTTGCAGACCAGCTACATGTTGAGAGTGGAAGCCCCTGCAGTTAACAAAGGCTATTAGGTTGTGATGGGGTGCCCTGATGGCCACGTGTGTAGTCAGTGGTGCCCTGCACCCATGGGTAGCCAGCCAGAGTGGCAAAGCCGAGCGCCCGCTCAATCACACTGATTTCATCAGTGGAAAAATCTATATAGTTGGCTGACTTGTTAAAGAGGGCATCAGTGACCTGTATGATGCATCTGTGAGTGGTCGACTGCGAAATGTCACTAAATTCTGCTGCCTGGAAAGAGCCTGAGGCGAAGAAGTGGAGGGCAAATGTGAATTTTACAGCCACTGGTAAGGGGTGTTCACCCCTTCCTCTGGGCTGCAGGTCTTGCTCCAACGAGGCGCAAATGTCGGTGACCACCGCTACCTTGAATCTCCTTCGGCACTGCTGCTCAATCATGTTGAGGAAGCTCATCTTTTGCCTGTATATCCTGTGCTGGGGTTATCACCTCCGGCGCGATGCAGCCCTGCAGTGATGCCCTCCACACTTTGAAGCATGAGGTGCTTCAGGAGAAGGCTGGCACTCTTGCTATTGCTGCTGCTGGTGTGGCTGGTTCTGTTGCTCCTGCAGCTGTTCCTCATCAGAATCTGAGGACCAAGGCAAGAGAGCATAAATCGTGCCCATTCTGATTTTAGATATGCCAGCTGCAGTTGAAATGTCAGAAGCAATCTGTCAATGGTCAGATACGTTCTTCCAAGAAGGTGACAATGAGTTTACTACGAAGACTTCTGTTACGTTTAGAATAACTCCACAAGACTGAATATCTTCAGCTCAAACAGTTGTGACCTTGGTCTCTTTATTGTGACTCCAAAGTGAGGAGGCAGCATGGTAGTCTGCCTTTTAGACCTGCTTGCCCAGGGTGTGCAGGTGATCCTTGAGTCTCCCACAGGTGTGCCCCCTGGTGGCAGGTCTTACACATTGGTAGTGTTTACATAACAACTTCCATACTGCAATAAGCTGAAAAGTCTCTTCCTAATACTGAAGGCTCCAGCTTCTGAGATTGGATGTGAATAGCTGTGAAATGCGAGCTTTTATACCACTTTTGCAGCTGTCACCTATTGAAACCAATGGAGAGTTGTTGAGAACCCAACACACTTACCTGACATGTTCCCCGAGGGACGAGAACCTCGTTAAAAACTTGGCAAAATCTTTTGGACCTGGTGAAATTCTGCTTAAATATCTTTAAGCAACTTCTTAACTAGCACAATTGCCTGACCCGCAACTTAATGCCAGGTCTGCAAACCGCAGCCAGACCCGGCACTTTGGAAACTACAAGGAGACGGGTTCTAAGTGGACTTCCGCGCCGCTGTCAATCACAACCATTTTGACAGCGGGCCTGTCATGTATTCAACTATCATTATAACCCATGTATAAACTGACTTAAGTTGTACATCGTGAGAACATTAACTACTAGGTGGTGAACTCGTGGGAGACACTCCTAACCTGGACTTTCAGGTATAAAAGATATACAGGCAAAAGATGAGCTTCCTCAACATGATTGAGCAGCAGTGCCGAAGGAGATTCAAGGTAGCACATCAGGTGGACATGGCTGTTGAAGGTTTTGGAAGCGAAGGCTCACCCGTGACAACCCGTCAGATTAAAGTCTGGACAAATAGAAACCCGCTATTGTCTCTAGTCAAGAAATGTGTCCTGAATGGGGACAGGGCAGCCACATACAGGGCATGCCGTGAGGAAGTTAAACCATTTCACAGGTGCAGGGATGAACTCTCGATTCAGGCCGATTGCCTACTGTGGGGAAACCGCATAGTCATGCCCCAGATGGGTAGAGAGGTGTTCATCAGAGAACTCCACAATGAGCACCCGGGCATTGTCATGATGAAGGCAATTGCCAGGTCACACGTTTGGTGGCCAGGGATAGACGCAGATCTGGAACTTTGTGTTCGCAGGTGCAACACGTGTGCCCAGCTGGGCAATGCGCCCAGGGAAGCCCCCCTTAGCCCCTGGCCATAGCCTGCCAAGCCTTGGTCACGCATCCTTGTGGACTACGCAGGTCCTTTCATGGGAAAAATATTTTTGGTTGTAGTAGACGCCTACTCCAAATGGATCGAGTGTGACATTTTAAA
This sequence comes from Pristiophorus japonicus, assembly GCF_044704955.1. Lineage (NCBI taxonomy): Eukaryota > Metazoa > Chordata > Chondrichthyes > Pristiophoridae > Pristiophorus > Pristiophorus japonicus. Next base: position 293,425,166 of record NC_091979.1, read on the forward strand.
TTCAAGCACATCCTCTGCCACGGTAGAAAGTTTTCTGGGCAATGTTCGCCGCCCAAGATCTACCGGACGTCTTGGTCAGCGGCAATGGCCCGTGCTTCACAAGCACTGAATTCCAGGACTTCATGGCAGGCAATGGAATTAACCATGTCAGAACAGCACCGTTCAAGCCAGCCTGAAACGAGCAGTGCAGATAATCAAACAGGGGATGCTCAGGATCCAAGGGGGTTCCCTACAAAGCCGCTTATCACGCTTCCTGTTGGCCTACAGATCCCGACCACACTCGCTCACAGGGGTTCCACCGCAGAGCTGCTAATGAAAAGGATGCTCAAAACCCGGTTATCCCTTATACACCCCACCATGAAAGAAATTGTCGAGAGCAGGCGCCAGTCACAATATGACTACCAAGGCACGAATGCGAGGGCGCAATGTATTGATGTAAATGACCCTGTTTTTGTCCTCAACTACGCTGCAGGGCCCAAATGGCTCACAGGCACTGTGATTGCCAAAGAGGGAAATAGGATTCTGGTAGTTAAACTTACCAATGGACAAATCTGCCGCAAACACGTGGATCAAACAAAAAGGAAGTTCAGCAACCCCATAGAAGAAGCAGTGGAAGAACACGATATAGAGTTCACTCCACCACAAGTGACCGAACACCGGAACCAAAGGGAGGAGAGCCCAGTCACTGTGGGCAGTCCGGATAGGCCTGAGGCACCGCAAACAGCACACACTCAGGCCAGCGCCCAACAACCGGAGCCCCAACTCAGGCGCTCTACAAGAGATCGTAAACCACTAGAAAGACTCAACCTGTGATCCCAATAAGACTTTGGGGGGGGAGGTGATGTCATGTATTTAGCTGTCATTGTAAACCCATGTATAAACTGACCTAAGTTGTACACTGAGAGAACACTGACCACTAGGTGGTGAACTTGTGGGAGACACTCCTAACCTGGACTTTCAGGTATAAAAGGGGAACCTTCACCCACCTTCTGCACTTTAGTGCTGGCTAATAAAGGTTACTGGTCACAGAGTGACCTTCTCTCAAGTATGGGCCTCATGTGCATTTGTACTGTATGATAAGGACATATCATTGGCGAAGAGAAACTGGGATTTAAGCCACGCGAGCATTGCCACTAGCAGCACAGATGAGAGGTACTGTGTTGGTGATGATTGGGACGATTTTATTGAGAGACTACAGCAAAGTTCCATCACTAAGGAATGGCTGGGACAGGATTCGGCCGACAAACGCAGGGCTCATCTCCTGACGGTTTGTGGATCCAGGCCGTACTCCCTGATGAAGGACCTTCTAGCGCCAGAGAAGCCGGCGGACAAGACTTTTGATGAGCTCAGTAAGTTGATCGGGGAACACTTTAAACCGGCGAGCAGCATGCACATGGCGAGACACCGGTTTTATACGCACCGGCGGCGAGAAAGGCAAAGCGTTCCAAACTTCGTGACAGATCTTCGGCGACTGGCGAGCCTATGTAAGTTCCCAGATGCATGCAGAGCGGAGATGCTGCGAGACCTTTTTTATTGAGGGCATCGTGCACGCTAGGCTTTCGGAAAACTAATTGAGACTAAAGACTTGACCCTGGAAACGGCGGCTTTGATGGCCAAGACATTTATCTCAGGGGAAGAAGAGACCAGAATGATGTTTGACAAAAATCTTGGTTTAAATGCAGCAAATGGACAGGGAGGCAACATTGTTAATGCGGCACACAGTTCTCTAGGCAGACAGGAGCAATCGGACATGCCCAAGCATGTAGTCGAACCCAAAGGGGGAATTCAACAGAGACAATGGCTAGCTGAATGGTGATTCATGCCATCGCAAGGGACAATGCGGCCAGTAATGGGGCCATCAACACCTGTCAATGGTGCACTAAAGGACAGTTACAGAGACAGTCAGAGACAATCGACTGGTAATGGACCTTTCGTTTCCAACAACGGCTCATGTTGGAGATGTGGAGGCAAACACACAGCCAGAGCTTGCAGGTATCAGCAATATACCTGCAGAAACTGCAACGTCAGCTGTCACTTGGCGCGTAAGTGCAGGAAGCCTGCAGCCAGGTTGACGTACGAGGAGGACGGGCCCGATGTAAGCCTTACGAGGCCAAATGGACACTGGGGGAAATCGCTGGAAGCTGAAGTTCAGCGAGTTCACGTATACAGTTCATACACCAGGATGCCACCGATAATGATGAAAGTGCTCCTCAATGGCATTCCAGTATCAATGGAGCTAGACATGGGGGCCAGCCAGTTCCTGATGAGTATCAAACAGTTCGACAAGTTGTGGGCGTCCAAGGCCAGGAGGCCAAAATTAGTGCCGATTGACGCACAGCTACGGACAAATACAAAGGAGATCATTCCGGTGCTAGGCAGCGCCCCGGTAGGCGTGACCCACAAAGATTCTGAGAACAGGTTGCCACTCTGGATTGTCCCGGGGGACGGTCCCGCACTGCTGGGGAGGAGTTGGCTTGCTGTCATGAACTGGAAATGGGGCAATGTCAATGCAATTTCTTCTGTGGAGCGAATATCATGCTCACAGGTCCTGGACAAATTTGACTCACTATTTCAACCCGGCATTGGCACTTTCATGGGGACCAAGATAGTGATTCACATAAACCCGGACGGCAGGCCAGTACACCACAAGGCCACAGCGGTGCCATACGTGATGCAGGAAAAGATAGAAGGCGAATTGGACCGCCTGCTGAGGGAAGGCATTATCTCGCCAGTCGAATTCAGTGACTGGGCGAGCCTGATTGTGCCGGTGCTCAAGGCGGATGGATCGGTCAGGATATGTGGTGATTACAAGGCCACCATCAATCGGATGTTACTCCAAGACCAGTACCCGCTACCGAGAGCGGAGGACCTCTTTGCAACGCTATCCAGTGGCAAACTTTTTTCAAAATTGGACGACCTCAGCTTACATGACCCAGGAGCTGGCGAGTGAGTCAAAGAAGCTGACCACCATCACAACACACATGGGGTTGTTTGAGTACAACAGATGTCCATTCGGGATTCGCTCGGCCGCCGCGATCTTCCAACGAAATATGGAAAGCCTCCTCAAGTCGATTCCAGGGACAGTGGTTTTTCAGGACGACATCCTCATCACAGGTTACGATACTGAAGAACATCTCCACAACCTGGAGGAGGTGCTACGCAGACTGGACCGGGTAGGTCAGCAACTGAAAAAGGCGAAGTGCGTCTTCCTAGCTCCAGGGGTAGAATTCCTGGGGATGAGGGTAGCAGCAGACGGGATCAGACCTACTGCGTCCAAAACGGAAGCGATCCAGAGAGCACCCAGGCCCCATAACACGACGGAGCTCCGTTCGTTCCTGGGGCTCCTGAACTATTTTGGTAACTTTCTTCCCAAATTGAGCATGCTGTTAGAGCCACTACACGTGCTCCTACACAAAAGTCGCAAATGGGTCTGGGGGGACAGCCAGGGAAGGGCTTTTGATAGAGCACGCAATTTGTTATGCTCCAACAATCTGTTAATGCTATATGACCCATGTAAGAAACTTGTTTTAACATGCGATGCGTCATCCTATGGGGTCGGGTGTGTGTTGCAGCATATTAATGCTCAGGGTCAGTTACAGCCAGTAGCTTATGCCTCCAGAAGTCTGTCCCAGGCAGAAAGGGACTACGAGATGGTAGAAAAGAAAGCGCTTGCATGTGTATATGCAGTAAAAAAATTGCACCAGTACCTGTTTGGCAGGAAATTTGAGCTGGAGACAGATCACAAACCTCTAATATCCCTTTTGGTCAACAACAAGGCCATAAATGCAAATGCGTCGGCCCGAATACAGAGGTGGGCACTCACGTTAGCCGCCTATGACTATACAATTCGGCACAGACCGGGCACAGAAAACTGCGCCGATGCACTCAGCAGGCTCCCACTAGCCACCACCGAGGGGGACAACCGAGCATGCTGCTGAGATGGTCATGGCTGTTGAAGCTTTCGATAGTGAAGGCCCACCCGTGACAGCCTGTCAGATCAAAGTCTGAACAAATAGAGACCCGTTACTGAATGGGGAGTGGGCAGCCACGTACGGGACATGCCCTGAGGAATTTAAACCTTATCACAGGCGCAAGGATGAACTCTCGATTCAGGCCGATTGCCTATTGTGGGGAAACCGAGTAGTCATGCCCCAGATGGGCAGAGAGGTGTTCATCCGAGAACTCCACAATGAGCACCCGGGCATTGTCATGATGAAGGCAATTGCCAGGTCACACGTTTGGTGGCCAGGGATAGATGCAGACCTGGAACTTTGTGTTCGCAGGTGCAACATATGTGCCCAGCTGGGCAATGTGCCCAGGAAAGCCCTCCCTTAGCCCCTGGCCCTGGCCCACCAAGCCATGGTCATGCATCCATGTGGACTACACAGGTCCTTTCATGGGAAAAATGTTTTTGGTTGTAGTAGATGTCTACTCCAAATGGATCGAGTGTGACATGCTCAATTCAAGCACATCTGCTGCCACGGTAGAAAGTCTACGGGCAATGTTCGCTGCCCGTGGTCTACCGGACATCTTGGTCAGCGACAATGGCCCGTCCTTTACAAGGATTGAATTCCAGGACTTCATGGCAGGAAATGGTATCAACCGTGTCAGAGCGGCACTGTTATGTATTGTCCATGTGCATTAAATGTATAGTTACAATGCTGCACCACAAGGGGCACTGTGGTGGGAGACCCAAAAGTACCTGCGAGACAGAGTATAAAAGGCTGACCACCACACCTGAAGGGCACTCTGGAGTTACACAATAAAGGATCAAGGTCACAGCAGTTACTACAACACCAGACTGTGTGGAGTCAGTGATTTGAGTGCTACATACATCACAAATTGGCAACGAGGACACGGACGAGCTCTCCACGCAACCATGGCTACTTTAGGCACGCTAAAGGATTTCACAGAGGGTAATGATTGGGATGCCTTTACGGAAAGGCTCAAGTACTATTTTATAGCAAACGATCTGACAGGGGACACAAACGCACTGATAAAGAAGCGTAAGGCGATATTGCTGTCCAGTTGTGGCGAGGAAGTTTACCGTCTCGTCAGGGATTTGCTGGCACCCGCGAGCGCCAAGGACAAGTCATATGAGGAGCTGATTGAATTCATTCATAACCAACTGAAACCAAAGGAGAGCATCCTCACAGCCAGGCACAAATTCTACCACCACTGCAGACCTGAGGGTCAGGATGTAACAAAATATGCTGCGGACATCAGAAGACTTGCGGCGCCATGCGATTTTGGCACACACCTTGACGAGGCGTTGCGAGATATCTTTGTTATGGGGATTGGCCATGAGGGTCTCCTTCACAAGCTGCTATCTACTGAACCTACAGTCAGCCTGCAGCAAGCCATCACCATCAGCCGGGCATTTATGACCTCGACTTGCAGCACCAAGCAGATGATCCACACGGACTCGAACCCGGCAGGTACTATTCACAGGATAGCGCCCGTCACGGACAAAACTGCAGAACGTGGCTCTGCCCAGGGCAGAGAGCAAGGACCTCAGGGTCCTGGAACTCAGAGTCTGCCGAGGGGGACTAATCGAGTAGCGCCATGCTGGCGCTGCGGAGGAAGCCATGGGGCTCACCGGTACAGGTTTGCGGAGTATACGTGCAATACCTGCCACACGAAAGGCCACCTTCAGCATATGTGCAAAAGAAACACGACTCACAGTGTGGCTGAGGAGACAGTAGATGATCTGCTATCCAGTGAGGAACATTGCGGTTTGGCTTGACGGGCATCCCAACCCCAGCTAGAAGAAGATGATGCGTTTGGACTGTACACGTGTACCGACGATTCGGCCCCAGTGATTATGGAAGTCAAGATTAACGGAGTCCCAGTGAGTATGGAAGTGGACACGGGGTCGGGTCAGTCACTGGTGAGTCAGGAAACTTTTGATAAACTGTGGATCAACCCAGCTGCACGACCTAAGCTGGTCCCGGTCACGGCGAAGCTGCGCACCTACACCAAGGTGATACCTGTTCTTGGCAGAGCGGATGTGCATGGTAGCGAGACGCACGGTTTACCTTTGTGGATCATTGCAGGCGATGGGCCGATGCTACTCGGCAGGAGATGGATGGGGAAGGTCCTTGGGAGCTGGGAAGACTTCATTCCTCCACAGACCGCTGTCCCCCGTGTTCACAGGCAGAGCAGGCCTCCATCTTCTGATCGGATGACAGCGAAGGAAGTGTGTATGGGGTTGGGCAGAGCAGCGGCGGCCATTGACTCTCCCCTGCAAAGTCTGAGAGTGAGAAAGAGGCGCTGCAAACCAGCAGCAGCGCCGACCGAGCTGGAGAAGAGAGAGGGAGGGCAGGCAGCAGCTCGGTGGATTTCTGGTAGCGGCGGATCTCCCTCAGAGCCACGGTGCCGGGTCTGTAGCGATGAGGCTTCTTCACTCCGCCCATGGCCAGAGCACTCTCCTGGGCCGATTTGGTCGCCAGCTGGTTGCGGGGAGAGAGAGAGAGAGCGGGCAGCAGCACAGCAAGTTCGTGGCAGCAGAGTTCTGCAGAGAGAAGCAGGCAGGCACCAGCAGAGCACCTAAAATGGCGCCGCCCAGTAGAAACCTCGTGGAAAAATCAAAATGGCATCTTAAAAGGGAAATGTACTCGGGAGTCTTAAAGGGGCTTTACACCGTTGGCGGTCCCCACAAAGAGACTTTTGTCAGGGCAAGAGTGAGATAAAATGATTATTGTGATTAAAATGATTGAGATGATTGATGAAAACAGTTAATATCACAATGCACAGTTAAAAGGGTTAATGGATCTGTGACTAACATGACTAATGGATTAATACGATTTCTGATTTTATGTGATTTATGCAATTGTTCAGCGGCTGCAGACAAGCCGCAAAAGGCAACTATTTTCTGAGAACAAAGGCAACGCACCAGTTACCATACCCTGTCTCAGCGCAGCCCATTACCTCAGGCAAAAAGGGGCAGTATGCCGCCACCACACCTCACCCAGTGGAGTTGAGATTTAATAACTGTTCAGTGCACATGCAACCTTTTGATATAAGTCTTCAATGCATACTAATGTACTGTCCATGTGTACCTGCTTTCTACTGGAGATTATGTTTGTGTACTTGTATCACCCATGTAAAGACTGCTAATACCACATGCTTGCACTGGATCGCAAGCATAATCTCTACATGGGGGGGGGGGGGAAGAGGGAAGTGGATGGTCATGGACTCACACTCACATCTCAACCGGGATGAACCAGGTCGAGGTTACCGGCAATTTGCTTTTGGAACTGGTGGGGGGGAGTGAGATTTATGTATTGTCCATGTACATTAAATGTATAGTTACAATGGTGCGCTACAAGGGGCACTGTGGTGGGAGACCCAAAAGTACCTGCGAGACAGAGTATAAAAGGCTGACCACTACACCTGAAGGGCACTCTGGAGCTACTCAATAAAGGACCAAGGTCACAGCAGTTACTACAACACCAGACTGTGTGGAGTCAGTGATTTGAGTGCTACATACATCACAGGCACCATTCAAGCTGAGCAGTGCAGATAAACAGGAGATGCTCATAATCCAAGGGGGTTCCCTACAAAGCCGCTTATCATGCCTCCTGTTGGCCAATAGATCCCGACCACACTCGCTCACAAGGGTTCCACCCGCAGAGCTGCTAATGAAAAGGACACTCAAAACCAGGTTATCCCTTATACACCCCACCATGAAAGAAATTGTTGAGAGCAGGCGTCAGTCACAACGTGACTACCATGACAGGAATGCGAGGGCGCGATGTATTGATGTCAATGAATCTGTCTTTGTCCTCAACTACGCTGCAGGGCCCAAATTGCTCGCTGACACTGTGATTGCTAAAGAGGGGAATAGGATTCTGGTTGTTAAACTTACCAATGGACAAATCTGCCGCAAACACGTGGATCAAACAAAAAGCAGAGGAAGAACACGATGTAGAGTTCACTCCACCACAGGTGAACGAACACCGGAACCAAGTAGAGGAGAGCCCAGTCACTGTGGGCAGTCCGGACAGGCCTGAGGCACCGCAAACAGCACACACTCAGGCTAGCGCCCAACAACCGGAGCCCCAACTCAGGCACTCTACAAGGGAGCGTAAACCACCAGAGAGACTTAACTTGTGATCCCAATAAGACTTTGGGGGGGAGGTGATGTCATGTATTCAACTGTCATTGTAAACCCATGTATAAACTGACCTAAGTTGTACACTGTGACAACACTGACCACTAGGTGGTGAACTTGTGGGAGACACTCCTAACCTGGACTTTCAGGTATAAAGGGGGAAGCTTCACCCACCTTCTGCACTTCAGTGCTGGCTAATAAAGATTACTTCTCTCAAGTATGGGCCTCGTGTGCATTTATACTGTATAGTAAGGACATAGTAGGGCCCGCCTCCAAACCTGCATTTGCAGTCCTGGTAAGATTTCAGCCTGCGTGGGGATGGTGCCTAAACATCATCCCACCCCTCCTGGAGCTGAGCATGCACAGCCGATGTTGCTGCACATGCGCACCAGGGGTTCCAAGCATGCCTGCGCCGAGCCACAGGGTTATGGCCTCAACCACGCTTTCCTCCCTGTGGAGAAGGTCAGGAAATTGGAGGGGGGGGGGCAAAGAGGACAGGAGCTTGGGTGTAGAGAAGAAGGTCAGGAGCTCGGGGGGGAGAGGTGGTCAGGAGCTCGGGGGGAGAGAAGGTCAGGAGCTCGGGGGGAGAGATGGTCAGGAGCTCGGGGGGAGAGAAGGTCAGGAGCTCGGGGGGAGAGAAGGTCAGGAGCTCGGGGGGAGAGAAGGTCAGGAGCTCGGGGGGAGAGAAGGTCAGGAGCTCGGGGGGAGAGAAGGTCTGGAACTTGGTGGGACAGAAGATCAGTAGGTCTGGGGGAGGGGCAGAAGGTCAGGAACTAGGGGGGGAGAAGGTCAGAAACTCGAGGGGTAGAATAGATCAAGAACACTGGGTGGAGGGGGGAGATCAGAAACTCAGGGGGGAGAAAAGGTCAGGAACTTGGGGGGGTGGGGTGGGGGGGAAAAGAGCATGGAGAGAACAGTGGTAATGGGGAAGAACCTGATCCAGGTCAAAAGGAGGGGCCAGGGATGAGAGCGAGAATGTGATGCAGATGGGAAGACAGATCACGTTCTCCCCTATCTGTTAGATGTGGATCACGTTCTTTCAATCCCACCCCCTCTACAGCTGTATCACATTCTCCCTCTCCTTCCCCCAGATCTACATCCCGCTCTTGACTATAAGCAGCAGTGAGTTGATTTCTCAGAAAGCCTGGCACGTATATGGCAAGTGACATAATTGGACTAGACGAAATCCAGAAGACATGACACTGTCACTATTGGCATTTTGTACCCAATAAACCTGTTAACAATCCGTGACCCACAAAACAATGCCCCATCAGAATGGGCCATGTAGCCAGTTAAAGGGACCACGCATGCAAAAAAAATTAGAGGGAACATTGGATGCCACTGTCATGGCTGCACTGGAACAACTGCCTGTTACAATGACTGGATACAATTACACATTGGAGTGACTTTGAATTGCTCTCCATCAGGCAGGATCAAATTACACATTCCAGACAAACTGTTGGGTGTGTCTTGTCCTCCAAGGGGACCAGTCAGAACAAACGTAAAATACTTCAGAATCTGGAATTATGAAATAGAAACAGAAAATACTGGAAATACTCAGCAGGTCATGCAGCATCTGTGGAGAGAGAAACAATGTTAATGTTGAAGGTCAACGACTTTTTGTCAGAACTGGAAAAGGTTAGAGATGTAATAGATTTTAAGCAAGTGCAGGGGCAGGGAAAGGGGGAGGGGAGGAAAGAACAAAAGTGAAAGTCCGTGATAGGGTGGAGGGCAAGAGTGATTAAATGACAAAAGGTATGATTATACAAAGCAAAAGGAGATGGTAATGGGACAGGTAAAGAAACATAAGATGAGCTTAGAAGAGGTGTAAATGGAAATGGCAGAAACATCAACAGCTGCCATCTGAAAAAATAGGGGCAGAGGTTATGGTCTTAAATTGTTGAACTCAACGTTGAGTCCAGAGGGCTGTAAAATGCATAATCGAAAGATGAGGTGCTGTTCCTCAAGCTTACTTCGTTGGAGCAGTGGAGGAGGCCAAAGACAGAGGTCAGAGTGGGAGTGGAGCAGAGAAATTAAAGTGACAGGCAACCGGAAGCCCGGGATCACGCTTACAGACTGAACGAAGGTGTTCCGCAAAGCGTTCACTCAATCTGCGTTTGGTCTCCCCAATATAGAGGAGCGAATACAGTATATTAAATTGCAAGAAGTACAAGTAATCGCTGTTTCACCTGGAAGGAGTGTTTGGGGCCATGGACAGTGGGAAGGGAGGAGGTAAAAGGGCAGGTGTTGAATCTCCAATTGGTGGGAAGGGAATAGGGTGTTGGAGGTGATTGAGGAGTGGACTGAAGGCCAATAAATCCCCAGGGCCTGATGATTTGCATCCCAGAGTACTAAAAGAGGTAGCCATGGAAATAGTGGATGCATTAGTTGTCATCTTCCAAAATTCTATAGATTATGGAACAGTTCCTGCAGATTGGAGGGTGGAAAATGTAATCCCATTATTTGAAAAAGGAGGGAGAGAGAAAACAGGGCATAATAGACCGGTTAGCTAACATCAGTAGTAGGGAAAATGCTGGAGTCTATTATAAAGGATGTGATAATTGGACACTTAGATAATATCAACGGGATTAGATAAAGTCAACATCGATTTATGAAAGAAAAATCGTGTTTCACAAACCTACTGGAGCTTTTTGAAGATGTAACTGACAGAATAGATAAGGGAGAACCAGTGGATGTAGTGTATTTGGATTTTCAGAAGTCCTTTGATAAAGTCCCACATAAGAGGTTAGTGTGCAAAATTAAAGCACATAGGATTGGGGGTAATATATTGGTATGGATTGAAAATTGGTTAACTGACAGGAAACAGAGAGTAGGAATAAACGGGTGTTTTTCAGGGTGGAGGGCAGTGACTAGTGGTGTGCCACGGGGATCAGTGCTTGGGCCCCAGCTATTCACAATATATACAAATGATTTGGATGAGAGAATCAAATGTAATATTTCCAAGTTTGCTGATGACACAAAACTAGGTAGGATTGTGAGTTGTGAGGAGGCTGCAAAGACACTGCAAGGCGATTTAGATAGGTTGAGTGAGTGGGCAAACACATGGCAGATAATGTGGATAAATGTAAAGTTATCCACTTTGGTAGGAAAAACAAAAAGACAAAAATGGTGGTAGCTTGGGAAATGTCGATGTACAAAGGGACCTGGGTGTCCTTGTACATCAGTCATTGAAAGTAAACATGCAGATGCAGCAAGCAGTTAGGAAGGCAAATGGTATGTTGGCCTTCATTGCAAGAGGATTTGAGTACAGGAGCAAGGATGTCTTACTACAGTTATGCAGGGCCTTGGTGAGACCACACCTGGAGTATTGTGTGCAGTTTTGGTCTCCTTACCTAACAAAGAATATACTTGCCACAGAGGGAGTGCAGCGAAGGTTCACCAGACTGATTCCTGGGATGGCAGGACTGTCGTATGAGGAGAGATTGGGTCGACTAGGCTCTTAATCTCTTCTACCTTCCACCCTATCGTAGACCTTCCCTTTTGTTCTTTCCACCACTCCCTCCTTTCCCTGCCTCTACACTTGCTAAAAAACCTGTTACATCTCTAACTTTTTTCCAGTTCTGATGAAGGATCATCGACCTGAAACATTAACTCTGTTTCTCTCTCCACAGATGCTGCCTGACCTGCTGAGTATTTCCAGCATTTTCTGTTTTTCGCTCAGATTTCAGCATCTGCAGTATTTTGCTTTTGGATAATATATTTGTTTATCTACCGGCACTGGGCAAGGAAAACACTATTTTCCAAATACCAATCAGAAAACATTTACATGACTGTTTCTGGAATGATCTCTTGCAAACATCTTTCCAAATGCCTAAAGAAAACCATTGGAGAGACTCAAAAGACCTCCTTGAGGCTTACTGTTCTTTGCTCAAACACATCAACAGGCATAGTGTGAAGATGAGCTCCAACAGTAGGAGGCATGAAGCAATTGAGTAACAATCACATCAGCTGCATATCTGGACAATTATGTAGCTGTAATTGCAAGCAATGCCTCAGAAAGTGATTGTCTCAGTAGTTACCCACCAATGCTATTCCTCTAATTCAAGAACCACTGAAGTGTACAATGTCCACAGAAATACATACATTGTCAGGGGTGGACACAACAGGAAAACACATTGCAGCGTACACCACATGCACTCATTAACTAAATAAAATTATGTCACTTTTAATAGATTCTGCTATTCTTTTATTGTGCAGAAAAACATTAGTTGTCCAAAAGCCAAACCAACAAAGTGGCTATGTTGTCCTCTTTGGTGATTGTCTCCTTATTCCCCTGATGCACTGAGATAACAGGAAATGGCTGCTTCACCCATGTTATTGGAAGGAAAACGTTACATCACTCTGTAAATGCTGTAAACTTTGAAATGTGGCCCTTTCTTTACACAACCAAATCACAGCTTTTATTGTGAGTTATGAACTTATTTTTTGTTTCTATTCCCCTATACAAGATTCCATAATGCTATCATGATTGCCCTTTAACAAAGCCTTAACGAGCAATTTTTTGCAGTAGGGTAACTTTTGTAAACACATTTTAGCATAGCAAGAAAACAAAAAAGTTCAATATTGTTTTCTAACCCTTACACATAGAGGAAAATATGGCTTTTATGTTGCTTAAATTATTATTAAAATTTTAGCTAATAAATTAAAAACATTGCAATTCAAAATATTAATGACTACAAGTTGACTTCTACAAGTTAAACTTATTTACACGCAGTGAAATCAGTAAGTGTGCAAAATAATGATAAAACCCAGCCCTTGAGCAAGTTAATTGTTAATTATGATTGGCATAATAAAATAAACTTACTCTTGTACTTGGAGCTTTATTGGTGTACAGGTGCATTTTTTAAATTTCCGCAAAGATTTTATCTGTTTCCAGACCTTCAAAATGTTTGTCAGCAGAGTATGATCTTTTTCCTTTTCAACATTTAGAAGTCTCTTTATTTCCCTAAAATACATAAATTGAGGCATGAGTTTGGAAACTGGTACGGCACCAGTTCCCAACAAATGATTTGTAATCTCCTGGGGAATTGTGAGCACCCCCCACTTATTCCTCAATGTACTCTTAGCTGCATTGTTAACTTCTTCGTGGTTTTTCTCTATTGTTCCTGGATTCTTTCTCACCTTGAAATAGATAAATTAATAACTATGCAATTGAAAGACATTGGGGCCTAAATGCCTTAGTGTCCTAAACTGGGCACAATTTGGGGGATATGCAGCAGTGGTACGTTGGAATGGAGCGGCCTGACAACTCAACTAAATTCATCTTCGGGTCTCATCAAAATAAATCAGGCAAGCTTGGATGTCAATCAGGCCCCTGAAGCAGCTCACCTGTCAGGGCCATACCAATTTTACCCCATGTCAAGGCCCAGAGGTAAGTGCAGCGCAGGGGGGGGGTGATTTGGGAGTGCGACAATGGCAGGCTGACAATATTCAAGAGTTGTGCAAAATATGAAGGGTTTAATAAGCTATATTGGGAATAACTTTTTCCACTGGTCAGTGAGTCAGCATCTTCAGGGCATAAATGTTTATTTTATACATAGGTTAGTTAGATTATGCAATTGGTGGAAGCAGAATCTATAAAAGCTTTTTGAAGGGATTTGGATAAATATATTTTGCAAAAGAAAAATTTAAAAGGGCAGGAAAATAGAACTGAGAGGATAACTGCTTCAGAGAGCAGACATAGATGCAATGGACTAAATGGCCTCCTTTTGTGCTCTCTAATTCTATAATTTAAGCTGTCATTTTGTTCAAGGAGTGGACTCTGCCATGCGACGACCTCACATTACTTTCTGCCAACAGCTTCAGATAAGGTAGGAAAGAGGAATTGGAGCAAGAAGTCAAAGTCATAGAGACCCAAGATAAGCAGTTTAAGAACCATCAGTGAATGAAGAACAGCAGCCAGGAGCCAAGAATATACAAGATGAGAGGGAAGAGGACTACATGAGGAAGTGGAGTGCCTCAGGAATTCAATTTAATCTGATGATATCTGATTTCAAAAGCATGTGAGAATTTGATAGAAACTAAATATAAAATAATGTGATAATTAGCTGAATAACTTCAAGGTTATTATGACCATGTTCAGAAATATTATGAACATGCCTGTAGCTCATGAAGGGTAATAAAAGCAGAAGAAATCAACATCTAAAAGAAAACCTCCATAAGGAAGCACCAGTGTGAAGAACAAATATATTTGGATACATACCTCATTTGCTTCTTTAAGTCTTCAATTCTACTGAGTTTTGTAGAATTTTTTTCCAAGTGTCTTTCTGAGCTCATTATCGCATTATTTAGAGTTTGAAGCTATGGAAAAACATAGGGTTGCATAAAATGCATATATCACTAAATTATTTAAATCATTACATGGGTTTTCAAAACACATTTGCCTGACTTGGTTCATTCTTACATGCTTTAAATCTGTTAACAGTTATGGAAACAAATTTCCTCACCACTTATAAAGTGAATACAGGTCAGCTCCATGTATTTCGAATTTGCAGTGAAGTTACTTTTATGGTTTCTTACAATACATTTCATCATCATCATAGGCAGTCCCTCGAAATCGAGCAAGTCTTGCTTCCACTCTCAAAATGAGTCCTTAGGTGGCTGAACGGTCCAATACATTTATCTTGCATTCATAACAAAAATGCACATCCCATTAAGCAGAACAAATCTCCTTTGAACCAAAACCAGTGGCCTTATATTTCCTATATAGTTTGTTACACAAGTTCATAATACATGCTCTACATGGGTGAGGTGATTCCTAGTCAAATATGAGGTGTAATTTTAACCTAAACCCACTGGCGGGAAACTGACCAGATTGAATCAACCACCCATTTTGCACCCAGTCCAATTTTACTTTCCATTGAAGTCACTTCCTCAGCCCACTTGGCTTAGATAGAGAATGTAATGTGTGGGAAATCAGACTGGACAATCATGATGTTACAGCACAGTACATTCCATGCAGTTGTCATACAGTTAATTAAATCATGTCCACTGGTGGCTGATCTGACCTGATCAGTTTCCTGCTGGACAAGCTAGGTTAAAATTACACCCCATGGAGTCTAATCTTTCTGCCTCCTGCCAATTTTTCAGGAAATTTCAGCCTTCCCCACTTCTGTACACCTCATCCCATTTCTCAAGGGCTAGTCCCATCAGCACAGAATGTAAGTTCTATTTTAGCTCATCCAGGACTGGAGTCTGACAACACTGATGCAACGGATGAGTCGAGAGAGGTGGTAGTTGTAGTGTATGAATAAAGAGTCTGACCAGATACTGTGAGCTCAAAGTAAAGTGTGACCTTAGTCTTTTATTGCAGGTCTCCAGAGTGCCTCTCCAGCCTCTGAGGCCTCCTTAAGTACAGATGCTCCCAAGGGATTGTGGGATCCCTTCGGACTCCAGGCGATGAGCCCTCTGGTGGTTAAACAAGGTATTTATAGGTTTACATAAAAACAACACTCCCCCAAAGTCAATAGTGTAACTATCTACAAGGTGAGTCGATCTGGGGCCTTTCTTTCCCTGGTTGATCGTCTCGGTGCAAATGCTGATTTTGGTGAGTCATTTCTTGGGCCCTCGCTGAGCTGCTGTGCAGCTGGCCTTGCTGGGCTGCCTGGTGTGGTGAGTCCTGTTGGGCTGCTGCGGGTGATGGGTTCTGCTTCGTGGTCAACCGCTGTGTCAGTTGCCACTGGTGTGTGTGTTGGAGGGTCAAAAAAGGTAGGGTCTAATGTGGGTTGCTCTGGATAGTCCGTGAATCTGAGTTTGGTTTGGTCCAAGTATTTCCTGTAGATGAGTCCATTTGAAAGTTTGACCCGAAACGTCCTACTCCCTTCTTTGGCCACGACAGTGCCGGGAAGCCACTTGGGACCTTGTCCATAGTTCAACACAAATACAGGATAATTAATCTAAATTTCGCGTGACACATTTGCGCTATCATGATATGTACTTTGTTAAATCCGCCTGCTCTCTCCCTGCTTGTGTTGATCAGGGTGGACTAACGAGAGCCCTGTCTTAAGTGACATTTTCATGAGCAGTTCTGTGGGTGGAATCCCAGTGAGCGAGTGGGATCCCATGCGGTAACTAAACAGGACTCGGGATAGGTGAGTCTGCAGTGAGCCTTCAGTTACCCTCTTCAAGCTCTGCTTGATTGTTTGCACTGCTCTCTCTGCCTGACCATTGGATACTGGTTTGAACGGGGCAGATGTGACATGTTTGATCCCATTGTGGGTCATAAACTCTTTGAACTCGGCACTGGTGAAATACGGCCCGTTGTCACTCATAAGGACATCAGGCAGGCCGTGCATGGCAAACATGGCCCGCAGGCTTTCAGTGGTGGCAGCAGACATGCTTGCCGACATTATCTCACATTCAATCCATTTGGAGTACGCATCTACAACCGCTAGGAACATTTTTCCCAAAAACGGGCCTGCATAGTCAACATGGACCCGAGACCACGGTTTAGAGGGCCAAGACCATAAACTTAGTGGCGCCTCCCTGGGTGCATTGCTTAACTGTGAACATGTGTTACATTTGTGCACGCAGGACTCTAAGTCCGCATCGATACCGGGCCACCACATGTGGGATCTGGCTATCACTTTCATCATTACAATGCCTGGGTGGGTACTGTGGAGATCACTAATGAAAGTATCCCTGACCTTTTTTGGTACCATTACCCGGTTACCCCACAGAAGGCAGTCTGCCTGTAAAGACATTTCACCTTTGCGCCGCTGGTACGGCTTTATTTCTTCCTGCATTTCTAATGGGATACTGGACCAGCTCCCGTGAAGCATACAGTTTTTTACTAAGGACAGTAAGGGGTCCTGGCTCGTCCAGATTCTAATCTGTCGGGCGGTAACAGGTGATTGCTCACTCTCGAATGTTTCCTTTACCATAACTAAATCTGCGGGCTGTGCCATTTCCATCCCCGTGGTGGGCAATGGCAACCTACTGAGATCATCGGCACAGTTTTCTGTGCCTGGCTTGTGGCGGATGGCGTAAGTGTATGCGGACAATGTGAGTGCCCATCTCTAGATGGGGGCCGATGCATTCGTATTTCTCCCCTTGCTTTCCGAAAAGAGGGATATCAGTGGCTTATGGTCAGTTTCCAACTCAAACAGAGATTGCTGCATTTTCTTTACCCCATAAACACACACGAACGCTTCTTTTTCAATCAAGCTGTAGGCTCTCTCAGCCTTAGACAGACTTCTGGATGCATAAGCAACCGGTTGCAATTTCCCAGATTCATTAGCTTGTTGCAATACACTTCGGCACCATATGACGACGCATCACATGCTAGTACCAAACGCTTACATGGATCTTACAACACAAGCAATTTGTTTGAGCATAGCAGTTTACTAGGTCTTACAAAGGCATTTTCTTGGCTTTTACCCCATACCCATTTGTCTCCTTTACGCAGTAAAGCGTGCAGTGGTTCTAACCGTGTGCTGAGACCCGGTAAGAAGTTACCAATGTAGTTTGGGAGTCCTAGAAACGACCGCAGCTCCGTCACGTTCTGTGGCCTTGGTGCGTTCTCGATTGCCAACGTCTTCGAATCGGTGGGCCTGATACCGTCTGCCGCGATTCTTCTCTCCAGGAACTCCACTTCAGGCGCCAGAAAATGCACTTTGAGCATTTTAACCAGAGCCCCACGCGGTTAAGCCGACTAAGAACCTCCTCCAAGTTCTGCAGATGCTCAACTGTGTCCTGACCCACAACAAGATGTCGTCTTCGAAGACCACGGTGCACGGGACCGACTTCAGTAAGCTTTCCATGTTTCTCTGGAATATCGTCGCGGCTGATCGAATCGCAAACAGGCATCTGTTGTAAATGAAGAGACCTTTGTGCCTGTTGATGCAGGTGAGGCCCTTTGATGATTTCTCCAGCTCCTGCGTTATGTAGGCCGAGGTCAAGTCCAGCTTCGTGAACGTCTTTCCTCCCGCCAGCGTCGTAAAAAGGTCGTAGTGGGTATTGATCCTGCAGGGAGAAACGATTGATAGTTACTTTGTAATCACCACAGATTCTGACGTTTCCGTCTCTCTTGAGGACTGGAATAATCGGACTGGCCCACTCGTTGAATTCGATCGGCGAAATAATGCTGTCTCATTGCAGCCGGTCCAGCTCGATCTCCACCCTCTCTCTAGCCATGTACGGTACTGCTCTCGCCTTGTGATGGATGGGTCACGCCCCCGAAATTAGATGGATCTGCACTTTTGCTCCTTGGAACTTCCCGATGCCTGGTTCGAACAGCGAGGGGAACTTGTTTAGGACCTGGTCACACGAAGTTTCGTCGACGGGCGAGAGCACTCGGATGTCATCTCAGTTCCAGCGTATCTTCCCCAGCCAGCTCCTGCCGAGTAGCATGGGGCCATCGCCCGGTGCCACCCAGAGTGGTAACTTGTGCACCTTTACAGTAGTACTCTGATTACGGGAATCAGTTCCTTTGTGTAAGTTCTCAGTTTAGTGCGAATGGGAGTCACGACTGGCCTTGAGGCCTTGCTGCACCACAATTTATCAAAAGTCTTTTTGTTCATAATGGACTGGCTCGCGCCCATGTCCAGCTCCATTGACACCCGGAGTCCATTTAATTCAACCTTCAGTGTTATCGGGGGACACTTTGTGGTAAATGTGTGTACCCCATATACCTCTGCCTCCTCGGTCTGAAGCTCTGGTTCGTCGTGATCTGCCGTGGATCTGTCCTCCTCTGCAACATGGTGGTTTGCAGGATTAGCAGGGTTTGCAGCTCGCCTGCACATACATTGGAGGTGTCCCATTGTTCCACAGCCCTTGCAAATGTATCCTCTGAAGCAACATGAATGGAAACGATAATCACCCCCACAGCGCCAACAAGGTGTTAATGGCCTAGCATTCATCACCCTTGATGGTGGACTTTGAAACATCTGCAGACGTGCAGCTGCCCTGTACGTTACGATTCAAAAACAACATTACTTTGTTCACAGTACTTGTAGCAGCACTCATGTGCTGAGAGATTTGCTTGGTATCGTCACTGGTGGCGATGAAAGCCTGGGCTATCGCTATGGCTTTGCTCAAGGTTGGGGTCTCTACAATCAAAAGTTTGTGAAGTATTACTTCATGGCCAATGCCAAGTACAAAGAAGTCCCTGAGCATGTTCTCCAAATGTTCTTCAAATTCGCAATGTCCTGACAAGGCATCTTAGCTCGGCGACATAGCTCGCTACTTCCTGGCCTTCAGACCTCTTGCACGTGTAGAACCGGTACCTCACCATCAGAACGCTTTCCTTCGGGTTAAGATGCTCCCGGATCAGTGTGCACAAATCATCATATGATTTCTCTGTGGGTTTCGCTGGAGCAAGCAAATTTTTCATGAGGCCATACGTTGGTGCCCCGCAAACAGTGAGGAGAATCACCTTTCATTTGGCAGTGGTCGCTTCTCCTTCCAGCTCGTTGGCCATGAAGTATTGGTCGAGTCGCTCCATGCAGGTTTCCCAATCATCTCCCTCCGAAAATTTCTCCAGGATGCCCACTGTTCTCTGCATCGTTGCGGTGAGGTTCGTCATCTGTATCTTGTCGCCAGTTGTAGTGTATGAATAAAGAGTCTGACCAGATACTGTGAGCTCAAAGTAACGTGTGACCGTAGTCTTTTATTGCAGGTCTCCAGAGTGCCTCTCCAGCCTGTGAGGCCTCCTTAAGTACAGGCGCTCCCAAGGGATTGTGGGATCCCTTGGGACTCCAGGGGATGAGCTCTCTGGTGGTTAAACAAGGTATTTACAGGTTTACATATATAACAGTAGTGATGTTGTCAGCATACATGTGGAACTAGCCGTATATTGTAAATAGCTGGGGTCCCAGCACTGAACCTTGTGGCACCCCACTAGTCACTGCCTGCCATTCTGAAAAGGACCCATTTACTCCCACTCTTTGCTTCCTGTCTGCCAACCAGTTCTCTATCCACGTCAATACCAATCCCTCAATACCATGTTCCTTAATTTTGCACACTAATCTCTCATGTGGGACCTTGTCAAAAGCATTTTGAAAGTCCAAATACACCACATCCACTGCTTCTCCCTTATCCACTCTACTAGTTACATCCTCAAAAAACTCTAGAAGATTTGTCAAACATGATTTTCCTTTCATAAATCCATGCTGACTTGGACCGATCCAGTCACTGTTTTCCAAATGCGCTGCTATTACATCTTTAATAATTCATTCCAGCATTTTCCCCACCACCGATGTCAGGCTAACCGGTGTGTAATACCCTGTTTTTTCTCTCCCTCCTTTTTTAAAAAGTGGGGTGACATTAGCTACCCTCCAATCCATAGGTACTGATCCAGAGTCCATGGAATTTTTGGAAAATGACCACCAATGCATCTACTATTTCTAGGACTACTTCTTTAAGTACTCTGGGACGCAGACTATCAGACCCTGGGGATTTATCAGCCTTCAATCCCATCAGTTTCCCTAACACCATTGCCTGACTAATAAGGATTTACCTCAGTTCCTCCTTCTCACTAGACCCTTGGTCCCCTAGTATTTTCAGGAGGTTATTCGTGTCTTCCTTAGTGAAGACAGAACCAAAGTATTTGTTCAATTGGTCTGCCATTCCTTGTTTCCCATTATGAATTCACCTGATTCTGACTGCAAGGGACCTACATCTTTTTCTCTTCACATATCTATAGAAGCTTTTGCAGTCAGTTTTTATGTTCCCTGCAAGCTTACTCTCATACTCTATTTTCCCCCTCCTTATTAAACCCTTAGTCCTCCTCTGCTGAATTCTAAATTTCTCCCAGTCCTCAGGTTTGCTGCTTTTTCTGGCCAATTTAAATGCCTCTTTCTTGGATTTAACACGATCCCTAATTTCTCTTGTTATCCACAATTGAGCCACCTTTCCTGTTTTATTTTTATGCCAGACAGGGATGTGCAATAGTTGTAATTCATCCATGTGATCTTTAAATGTCTGCCATTGCCTATCCACCGTCAATCCTTTAAGTATCATTCGCCAGTCTATCCTAGCCAAATCATGCCTCATTCCATCGAAGTTTCCTTTTTTAAGTTCAGGACCCTAGTCTCTGAATTAACTGTGTCCACCTTAACGAAGAATTCCACCATATTATGGTCACTCTTCCCCAAGGGGCCACGCACGACCAAATTGCTAATTAATCCTCTCTCGTTGCACAGGACCCAGTCGAGGATGGCCTGCTCTCGACATATTGGTCCAGAAAACCATCCCTTATACATTCCAGGAAATCCTCCTCCACAACATTACTACCAGTTTGGTTAGCCCAATCAATATGTAGGTTAAAGTCACCCATGATAACTGCTGTACCCTTATTGCACACGTCCCTAATTTCCTGTTTGATGCCAAGCCCAATCTCCCTACTACTGTTTGGTGGTCTGTACACAACTCCCACAAACGTTTTCTGCCCTTTGGTGTTTCACAGCTCTACCCATATAGATTCCACATCATCCAAGCTAATGTCCTTCCTTACTATTGCGTTAATCTCCTCTTTAACCATTAACACTACCCCATCTCCTTTTCCTTCTTGTCAATCCTTCCTGAATATTGAATACCCCTGGATGTTGAGTTCCCAGCCTTGGTTACCCTGGAGCCATGTCTCCGTAATCCCAATTACATCATATCCGTTAACAGCTATCTATGCAGTTAATTCGTTCACCTTATCCTGAGAGATGTGACAGTCAGACCCTGTAACCCTATCCTGAGAGATGTGTCTGTCCCTGTAACCCTACCCTGAGAGATGCGTCAGTCCCTGTAACCCTAACCTAAGGGATGTGTCAGACCCTGTAACCCTATCCTGAGAGTTGTATCAGTCCCTGTAACCCTATCCTGAGAGATGTGTCAGTCCCTGTAACTCTATCCTGAGAGATGTGTCAGTCAGTTCTTGTAACCCTATCCTGAGAGCTGTGTCAGTCCCTGGAACCCAATCCTGAGAGATGTGTCAGTCCCTGGAACCCTATCCTGAGAGATATGTCAGTCAGTTCTTGTAACCCAATCCTGAGAGATGTGTCAGTCCCTGTAACCCAATCCTGAGAGATGTGTCAGTCCCTGTAATCCTATCCTGAGAGATATGTCAGTCAGTTCCTGTAACCCTATCCTGAGAGATGTGTCAGTCCCTGTAACCCAATCCTGAGAGATGTGTCAGTCCCTGTAACCCTATCCTGAGAGATATGTCAGTCAGTTCCTGTAACCCTATCCTGAGAGATGTGTCAGTCCCTGTAACCCAATCCTGAGAGATGTGTCAGTCCCTGTAACCCTATCCTGAGAGATGTGTAAGTTCCTGTAACTCGATCCTGAGAGATGTGTCAGTCCCTTACACTAGGAATGTCAGCCTGCATTATGGGCATAGAGTGTATAAGTCTACCTCCAACAGTGCAGCACTCCCTCAGTACTGGCACCGGGTGCTTTGTTGTGGATTATGGGGCTGAAGTGCTAGAGTATTTACATCTACTTCCAACAAGTGCAGCACCCCCTCAGTATTGGCACCCGGAGGGTCGGCCCGGATTATGCGGCTCAAGTCAGAGAGTATATACATCTACCTCCGACAGTGCTGCGCTCTCTCAGTACTGGAACCAGGAATGTCGGCATGGATTATGGGGCTCAAGTGCTAGAGTATATACATCTATCTCCGACAGTGCAGCACCCCCTCAGTACTCACCTAGGAATGTCAGTCTAGGTTACAAGGCTCAAATTTCTGGAGTGGAATTAAGGATGGGTTTTAATTTTAGTTAATTGTGTTTTGAAGGTTTCACTATAGTTTGTGACGTTGTCAATATATTTTTCTAAGGCAGCCATACTCATCCAATCAGTGACTCGATCTCATCCTGGAAGTGGGATGTTTTTAACGTAATAAGATGTGTGAGGAAGAGCTTGCATTAATTTAGTACTTTCCAAACAATCAGGACATCTCCCAATTCTTTACACACCTCGGATCCCTCTGAGATACAGTCACTGTCAGTCTGTAGACAAATGAATTGAGTGTAATATCTCCAAGTTTGCAGATGACACTAAGCTGGGTGGCAGTGTGAGCTGTGAGGAGGATGCTAAGAGGCTGCAGGATGACTTGGACAGGTTAGGTGAATGGGCAAATGCATGGCAGGTGCAGTATAATGTGGATAAATGTGAGGTTATCCACTTTGGTGGCAAAAACACGAAGGCAGATTATTATCTGAATGGTTACAGATTAGTAAAAGGGGAGGTGCAACGAGACCTGGGTGTCATGGTACATCAGTCACTGAAGGTAGGCATGCAGGTACAGCAGGCAGTAAAGAAAGCAAATGGCATGCTGGCCTTCATAGCGAGAGGATTTGAGTATAGGAGCAGGGAGATCTTACTACAGTTGTACAGGGCCTTGGTGAGACCACACCTTGAGTATTGTGAGCAGTTTTGGTCTCCTAATCTGAGGAAGTACGTGCTTGCTATTGAGGGAGTGCAGCGAAGGTTCACCAGACTAATTCCTGGGATGGCAGGCCTGACATATGAAGAAAGACTGGATCGGCTAGGCTTATACTCACTGGAATTTAGAAGAATGAGAGGGGATCTCATAGAAACATAAAATTATGACGGGACTGGACAGGTTAGATGCAGGAAAAATGTTCCTGATGTTGGGGAAGTGCAGAACCAGGGGTCACAGTCTAAGGATAAGGGGTAAGCCATCTAGGACCAAGATGAGGAGAAACTTTTTCACACAGAAAGTGGTGAACCTATGGAATTCTCTACCACAGAAAGTTGTTGAGTCCAGTTCGTTGGATATATTCAAGAGGGAGTTAGATGTGGCCCTTATGGAGAGAAGGCGGGAGAGGCGTACTGAAGTTGAATGATCATATTGAATGGCGGTGCAGGCTCGAAGGGCCAAATGGCCTACTACTGCACCTATTTTCTATGTTTCTATGGGGTCAAGTTTCGGGCCGCGCCTAGAACGGCGCTGCCCTGCGACCCACGCCTGATTTCCACGCTCAAAACTGCACCAAAAACTTACCTCGGTATTCTCCACCCTCAGGTTGATCCAGGCCCTCGGCGCGGCGCAGCACAAGCTGTCAGGGGAGGAACCAGGTCCCTGCGCTGAAAACAGTGCCGGGACCTCTGCACATGTGTAGCTCCAGGCGCCCGAAACTGTGTGGGAGGGGTCCGAAGCACGCCGACCCTAGCCCTGGCCGAATGGGCTCACTGGGGCAGCGAAGATCGGACCTCCCTCCTCCAGGTCCTGCTCTGGCTGTGGTTCCGGCTCCCCCCCATTCAGTTCACGCTCCCTCTGGCTCTCTCGCGCCGCCGCCCCCCACCACCCCAGCTCCCGCTCCGCTGCCATCCGCTCCGCTGCCATCCGCTCCCCCCGCCCTATCCCCAGCTCCCGCTCCGCTGCCATCCGCTCCCACCCCCAGCTCCCGCTCCGCTGCCATCCGCTCCCACCCCCAGCTCCCGCTCCGCTGCCATCCGCTCCCACCCCCAGCTCCCGCTCCGCTGCCGTCCGCTCCCGCTCCGCTCCGGCTCCCCCCGCCACCACCCCCCCTCTTCAGGTCCGGTCCGCTCCCTCGTCCTTCGGCGGGGCCCGCTCACCCGGCATCTTGCTGGGAGCGGGCCCTGCCCGAAGTCTTCGACCCGGCTTCTTCTCGTCGGCCGGGCCCATTCAGCCTTCCCCCTCTCCCTCCCTCTCCCCCCCCTCCCCTCTCCTCCCCCTTTCCCTCCCTTTCCTCCCCCTTTCCCTCTCTCTCCTCCCCCTTTCCCTCCCTCCCTCCCTCTCCTCCCCCTTTCCCTCCCTCCCTCTCTCCCTCCCTCTCCCTCTCCTCTCCCCCCCCCCTCCCTCCCTCTCCCTCCCCCTCTCCTCTCCCCCCCCTCCCTCTCCTCTCCTCCCCTCCCTCCCGCTCCTCTTCCCCCCCCACTCCTCCTTCTACCCCTCCCCCCTCCCCTCGCTGTCAGAAACACATAGACACTGACAGACAGAGAGAGACACTGACAGAGACAGAGAGAGACACACTGGGAGAGGGGGGCCCATCCCAGCACGCTGTTGGAGGGCTCCCGGTGCTACAGTCGGTAAGTAGAAACTGAATTTTTTATTGATTGATTTTTTAAAAATTTATATTTAATTTTTTAATTTTTTTTGATTGATTTATTGGTTGGTTGATTGATTTATTTATCATTTGTTATTGATGATGGCTCTTTATTTGTAAAAGTGATGTGTTTCATGTTTGTAAACTTCCCTTCCACCACCCCCCCCCCCAACCCCCAGCCCCCCCACATCTCTCTTCTTTACGCCTGATTTTCTAAGTGTAGGCAAGGTTTTTCTGAGCATACAAAAATCTACACTTACTCCATTCTAAGTTAGTTTGGAGTAAGTTTTCACTGCCTAAACTTGCAAAACAGGCGTAAGTGGCCGGACACGCCCCCTTTTGGAAAAAAAATCTGTTCCAAACAGAAACTGTTCTAACTGACTAGAACTGGAGCAAACTAAATGCCGAGAATTGCAATTTCTAAAATATTCCATTCTAAACCAGTTGCTCGAAAAAAATAGGAGCAACTCAGGCCGAAACTTGACCCCTATGTTTCTAAGGTAGGGTTACAGGGAGTGAAACATCTCTCGGCCGCTCCGACCTGTGTGAGAACACCACCGCAGGTCGGGGCTATAAATAGAGCTGAAGTGCCGGGCCCTGGAACATTGTGGGCAAAGGTGTGGTGAATGAGGGTATAGGGCCCAGAAGAGCCAAGGGCCCAGGGGCAGCACGGACCAGCCCACACTTCGATACGTGTGCGCACTAGGTCCGTACAGCAGAGCAGGTTTCCAGTCGTCCTGGTTAACCTTTGCCACTGGATAAAGGCCTAGCTCTGTCAAGCCCGTGTGGTGACTGATGTGCAACACGTTAAAAAAATCCATGCACAGGCATCTTCCAACCCCTCAAATGGAGTTCAGGATTGGAACATCGGGTCCTTCATTGAAACATCTGTGAACTCTTGTGGAAGCATGTCATCCTCATTCGAGGGACCTCCTATGATGATGGAACTAGCATTGTGTTTTTGGATGATTTCACAGAGGGCAACATGGAGTTGTGAGAAAGACAGGCAGGGATTTGGGATGCAACAACAATAGATGCAACGTGTATGGATTTTCATAATGCATTCAATAAACTGTCCCACAAGAGAGTTTTGAAAAAAAATTCAGGTGTATAGTATGAGAGGAAATCAGCAAGGATAGAAAGTTAAATCATGAACAGGAAACACAGGCTGAAGGTTATTCGGTGGTCCTTGGATTGGAGACTGGCTAAAAGTGATAAATTCCAGAGGTCAATTGATGGGTGAAGTTTTGTCACAATATATATATAGATAAGTTGGACATAGGCATAGCAACCACAATATTGAAGTTCGTTGATGACACAAAAGTAGAGAGCAGCAAGGAAAAAGAATTCGGATGACATCGACTATTTGCTGAATTGGTAAACAAATGGAAAAATGCAATTTAATGCAGAGAATTATATGGTAATGCATTAGTGAAGGGTAAACTCAATGGCAAGATGCTGACATGCATGGAGAAACAGAGAAACTGAGGGGTTCAAATTCATACTTATTTGAAAATAAAAGTGCATGCAAATAAAGACAAAAAAAGACCATTAACATTCAGGAGCATAGTATACAAAAGCAAAGAGGTAATGATTAAGTTGTGCAAGACAATGGTTAGGCCACAATTACAAATACTCTGTGCAACTTTGGGCACCTCACTGTAGAAAGGACATTAAAGCCATTTAGCATACATTCACCAAGATGATACCAGAGATGAGAAACTATAGTAATGAGGAGACACTTCTGATACAGGGATTTCTACTGGAGCAAGAAGGCTAAAAGGAGATTTAGGGGCCAAAATTGGCCTCCTGTGCACCTGCTTTAGGGCGCTAACGGGGCGCAAATGGTTTTTCACCCGGGTGTGACAAGAACAGCGCAACCGCCCCCCCACCCACCATGCCCGTGGAATTGAGCGGGGGTTTTGCACACGCACTAAGAGGTAGCGCCTCACTTATGCCGACAGCATCCCACTCAGCTGTACCCGGTGATTATGACGTCATTGCCGTGCGCAGCGCCCTACCTCCCGGGAAGAGAAATTCGGCCGCGCCTCCTCACTTACCACCTGCAACTGTTGAGTTGCACTTGGCTGCAGGAGCGCTATTTAAAGGCACCATCTTTACTAACAATTTTTATCGGCTATTACTCTGTGCAGCTTGCAAAAACATAGGCAGAGTGGCTGGTGGACAGATTGCAGCGATTATCACTTCAAGGACTGTTCTGCCTCCCTTGTATCATTGAGGGCAGATTTGAAACCACAACATTTATATAGTTTCATGGGGGCTGTGTTGACACTCAACCTCCTGCTCTGATGTTTGTGGTTACTTAGGCGGAGACAAAGGCAGAGACGAAAGACAGGAAGACAGGGATAAGGAGGAGCACAGAGAGCAAGACAGGAAGCAAGGCGTGGTCACAGAGCTTTGTCATCTGCTGCAACCAGACCTCGAGCCTCAGACCAGGGTGAGGATGGCTCCCTCAGTGGCAGTCAAGATCACCATCATGCTCAATTTCCATGCCAATGGATCCTTCCAGGGTGCGACAGGAGACATCTCTAACCCCTCCCAGTTTGCCGTTCATCGCTCCATCTGCGAGGTCACCGATGCACTGTACAGAAGGAGAAGGGAATACATTCCCTTTCCCATGACCAGAAAGAAACAGCACGAGCATGCACGTGGCTTCGTCAGGATAGGAGGCTACCCCATGGTGCAGGGTACCATTGACTGGAGCATGGGGTAGCCGCATCACAATCCTGAGATCTTCCGTAACCGCAAAGGATACCACTCACTGAATGTGCAGTTGGTGCACGACCACACACGCAGAATCCTCACCATTAATGCCCGTTATCCTGGCAGCAGCCACGATGCCTTCATCCTGCACCGGGCCAGTGTGCCAGATCTCTTCCAGCCACCTCATCAAGGTTGCGTCTGGCTGCTCAGATACAAGGGCTAGCCGCTCTCCACCTGGCTATTAGAGAAGGGCAGCAGTTGGGTACAGCTAATAGCTACATTGTTGATATGGCCGGTCCAGTTAAGCTTCTGGTCACTGGTGACCAACAAAATGTTAATGGTGAAAGATTCAGCGATG